>NC_092718.1:175442980-175746805 GCF_047496885.1 Scyliorhinus torazame
TCTGAGTAAAGAAATTTCTTCTCATCTCAGCCCGAAATGGCCATGGCCTTTATTCAAAGACTGTGTGCCCTGGTTCTGGACCATCCCCTCAGCCAAAGGGAAACATCCTTCCTGCATCCACCCTGTCATCCCCTGTAAAAATTGTATTAGTTTCAATGAGATCATCATTCAGTCTTCTAAACTCTGGAGGATACAGGTCCAGTCTCTTCAATCTCGCCTCATAGGACAATCCCACCATACCAGGAATTAATCAGATGATCATTCATTGCATTCCCTCTATGTCACATATATCCTTCCTTAGGTACGGAGACCAAGACTGATTCTTGGGATGGCAGGATTGTCGTATGAAGAGAGCTTGGGCCGATCTGGATCTATATTCACTGAAGTTTAGAAGGTTGGGAAGGGATCTCATTGAAACGTATAAAATTCTGACAGGGCTGGACAGACTAGATACAGGGGTGATGCTTCCTCTGGCTGGGGGGGGGATCTAGAACAAACGATCACAGTCTTGGGGTAGGCCATTTAGGACTGAGTTAAGGAGAAAGTTATTCATTCAGAGAGTTGTGAATCTGTAGAATTCTCTACTACAGAAGATTGTGCAGGCCAAATCACTGAAGATATGTAAGGAGTAAGTGGATATATTTCTGGACCCTAAAGGCGTTAGGGGTTTGGGCAGAGTGCGGGAGTATGGCATTGAGGTAGAGAATCAGCCATGATCATATTGAACGGCAGAGCAGGTTACAATCCTTGTATGCCCATGTCCCACATTTTTATACCCAAGTGAAATAATTGACAATTGTGACCATTAAATTTAACTTCCAGGCCAATCTCCAGGTTCCAGGTCAGAATAGTTCAGATGAAAACATATAATAAAAGATAGTAGCCAGATAGTAGCCACAGATAGTGGCCGTTGGGATTCTCTTTTCCCGCCGGCAGCACACCCTCTCCTGCAGGTTTTCCGGCAGCATAGGTTGGTTTCAATGGAAAATCCCATCGGCAAGCGGTGGGAATAGAGAATCCAGTCGCCAGCGAAACTGCGCTGCCGAGACACGCGTGGCTGGGGGGCCAGAGAATCCCTCCCATAAGCATCTGGCACGTTGATCCTTTGCCATTCTAAACATTTCTTGCACTCCGACAACTTCGTGAAAGAGTTGGACTGACGTCCGTCAAAGTAGAAGACACTGGGTTATCATTTCGGTATGGACCAGTAATGTTTCTCGTTTTGGAAATCTGAAAACCAAGGTACTTACTAAAAGAATAAAACCACAAGGTTCACCGTTTAAATCAAAACTATTTTACTGCATAAGAATCAAAGAACATAAATATTACTAACCACACTCTATCTTAAATAGCCAATTATGTTAAAGATATTAAAAGTACAATGAACACAATTACTTATTCTCTAAACTGAACCGTTTAACTCAACTTTCCTTCTACACCCATTTGACTTGCACTCCCAAAACTTAAGGCAGATACTTATCACAAATTAGAAGATTAACCATTTGGTTTGAGCACTGTTTCAAAGATTTGCATAAGGATTGAGATTTCATGGGACTTCCATTTAATTCCTCCAGGGTTGTTCACTCAAATCGCCTCCGATGGTCCCACAGTTGCAAATTTCCATTTCAGCACAAGCATTGCTCATGCCTAAGCATTGGCAATTGACCTTGGGGCAGAACTCTCGTGGTTTTTTAAATAATTCTTTACCTCTGGAGTCTTGCATTTTCAACTCTCTCTCCCCTGAGCTTGGCTATCCCTAGAATTCCAACTCACTGTTAGGAGTTAACATGGGTTTTAATTGTTAATTTACAGCCAACGCACAAAAGTTCAATTGATTCCAGTGTGAAAGAGGTGTCTCCTGCATGAAGCTTGTTCTAAAACTAAAAACAGAACCCTAAAACTGCTTGAACACAGGTACTCTCCAAGGAACCTGCTTACCCCTATAATTAACTTCTTGTTGACCCTTTGCTATTCTATTGTTTATCTCCCAGGAAACCTGGCCAGTTACTGGAAGCCAGGTACTTTACTGCAAGTCCCCTTTCAGGGAAACCTAGTTCTTGAAGAAACCATCATCCCAATTTTAAAAGTAGTCCCCCCCCCCCACCTTCATCCCATGAAAGCATTATGGCTGCAAGACTCCTTGAAAAGTGCCTTGGAACATTTTACATTAAAGGCACTAAATAAATACAAGTTATTGTTGTTAAGCAGTGCCAGGGAAAATTGCCTTTTCATTCAACAGCTTCAACTGTGAAAAATGCTTGGAAAAACTCTTGATTTGTAATGTTGCTGGCGTTGGAATATGCCTTTAAGGATAACAGCAGAAGGGAAGTGTATCATGTGATCTAGTCTTAGTTTCACTTTTGCTGAGAGCAGAACACACACACAGCTCCTTTGGTTGAATTAGTCCATTTGGTTACCTAAAAGGATCACACAGCTCTAAGGTCTTCAAGCTTCGTACCTTTGTGTAACTGTTCTCATGAGCCTCGTTTTAATAAGTTTATCCAAGCCATTATGAGCGGTGCCTTATGTATCATTATAAAAACATGACGCCTTGTACATTATGCACATGGAAGGGGAAGCAGAATCTGGAGAACATGCATGGAAGCAATTGAAACATTTAATGGATGACTCTGAATCAAATGGAATCAATTCTTCCCAGGATTATGTCATTTGAATTAATTGAGAATGTTATGTATTTAATTTTGAAGATATAGATCCCGAGGATCAAGACCTAAATGAAAAATGTTCAGTTTGTGATATTGTTTTCTCACGATAATTAATGAGCATTTTGAATTTGTTGTTGTGTAGCGCTGGCTAAGGTCATGATTTACCAGGCAGCGGTGATTCACCTTGTTTCTATATGTTTTTGACAACCTACATCAGGCACCTCAAAGCACTGGAGCAGTATCCCCAGTAGTGCCTTCACAAGATCCTCCAAATCTGTTAGCAAGAAAGGTCATCAAACAGTAGCTCCCTCTCCTAATCCAAAATACTCAATCTTAGGAGATCACTCGCTGACAAGTATGAGTGTCCACCTAAGAAACTCTGTGTTACTGGTCAAAGGTTCTGTGGGTTCTTGCATGGCTGAAGAGCCCAATCATAGAGCCTCAAATTGGACTGCACAGTCGGTAGGTGTGTCCGGGAAGTGGGATTGGTCCTTGTTCTCTCGATCGCTGGTATTCCTTTCTCAGACTCCTTTTCTGGGTCCCCTGTTGCCATTGGATGTCCTCGAAGAATTGTGTCCCTTCAATCAGGAGGTTCCTCCAAGTGAGTATCTTCTGAGCAAGTGTCTCCCAGGCCTTGATGTCTATTGACATGCCCAGTATCCAGGTGTTCATACCAGCTCTGCAGGACGGGACATGCCGCTCATATGCCAGAAAACAGGCCTCCAAAGTAACTGCTCTACCCGGAACTTGGTCATGGTAGGAGACTCCCAAGAGGTCAGTGGAAACATTTTAGGGATGTCCTCAAACTACCCCAGAAGAGATCAAACATCCCTGCTGACTCATGGGAATCCCAGGCTGTAACCAACCAAAATGGAGCAAGTTCATCTGCATAATCAGCACTGAACACAGCGGGAAACATGCAGAGGCGAAGTCAAGGAATCAGAGGGACAATACTAAACCTCCAAAGAACTATTCTCTCCAACCCTTTCAGAACCACTTGCCCCACATGACTGAGTTGCTGCAGTGCATCTTATAGATAGTACACACCACCTCCACAGTGTGTCAGTGGTGGATAGCTAATAGAAAAGTAAAATCAGGCAAAGTTGGGCTGCCAATTTTGTTATTTTTCATTTTGTTCTATTGTCTAGGACCTCAATTAGCATGGTCAAAAAAAACTCACTGAAGCAGCGCAAGGCTGTTACTTTGCCACTGATGTCCCAATGTTTAGCAGACTCAACTACTAAATATGTGCAATACACTGTGATAAGAATATGTCATGCGATCTGAGTGAGAATATCACTGTAACACAAAAGGAAGAATATCTAAGAAGGGAGAATGGAAAAAGCCAACATCAGCTACACAGGATGGTGTGGGTGTCTGCACAAATCAGCATTCAGTGCATGTTCAACATAATAGAAAAAAACTCCACACAGATAATATATATATAGACATATATAAGATATATATGTACATTTATATATAGTATTACATGTTGACAAGAAGAAAACAATAATTCATATCCAAAGGCATGACATTTCTGCTTTTAGTGATAATGACCTGTTGCTCTTTAGGACTTGGACCAAGATACACGGAAGCACTTTAGGTGTGGGGCCAGGCATTCAAGTATCTCTCACCCTTTCTGGAATCTTGCTGCAGAGGTGATGTTAGAAATGAAATCATGTGAAATGTACTCCAAGGTCTGTAAGTGAATTGGTGGTGTCCTTGGCTCTGTTGCAGAGTCATCAGTATAGATGCTATAAAGGGCCTTTTACCAAGCCAGCATGACTCATCACCAGTCAATCTCCTTTCCCTCCCAATCCAGGAATTTCCCAGTCTCACGCTGTGACAGGCTAGACAACACTTTCAGGATACTGCTGACACTGTCAGTAACTGGCATTGGAGCCTGTAAAAAAAAAGGAAAAATAAATAATACTAGATTCGACCAGGACTGGATTCATCTAAATATAATCAGAAACAGACCCAAAAAGTTGGGTTGTCACAGAAGTTGGTGTCTGTGGCTCGTACCATGCACAGGTTATGTCAGAATGTTTTCACCAACCATGTCTTAAAGGTAGAATCAGTCCAGCAGAGCACAGCTAACATCATAAGCACACAAACTAAATGGAGCTATGTTAGAATAATTAGATAGATGAACCGACCTGTCTCTACACAGCATCCTTGCACACCTCACCAAAATATCTTAAAGTATTTTATGCACAATGAACTACTGAATCTCTCCAGCAATGGTCACTGCACCTTTAGGTGCATCAGTCCCAAGATTTGAAATTTCCTCTCCAATCATCTCTGCCTCTCTTCCTCACTTTCCTCCTTCAGGACAATCAATGAGAGCTTACCTGTTTGTCCAAGCCTTAGGTTATCTGCCCTGTTCTCACTTTATGTGGCTTAGTTGTTTCATAACATCCCCCTGAAGCCCCTTTGGACATCTTACCATGTCAAAGATCCGATGTGAATGCACATTGTTGTTGAAGTGCAGTAGCTGCTCTTGTGGAGGTAAGCCCAGTGGCCATTTGGTGCAGAATAAGTTCCCATAAATTACAACGAGATGAGTGACCGATTAATCTGCTTTTAGCCGCATTGGTTGACGTGGGAATATTAGCCAGGACATTGGAGGAATACACAGTGATACAGCCCAGGGCCAGCTCACCTCCCCTTGTGCCCTGTCATCAGCACCCACCACCACCACCAACTCCCACGCCCCTGCCTTCGAAGGACAATAAGCTTCATGCCATTATTGTTCTGAATTTACAGGCAACTGATTTCAGGAGTACATGCCTGTGGATATCTGGACCTGTATGTACATATGTATGCATTTTTATATATAGAATTATATCTGACTAATTATTGGAACCACAGTGACCCCGGTGATCCATGGGCAACAGGCAGTCATATTGCCTCTAATCTGTGCAAGGGCCGGGCCCCAACCTGTTCAGCCATGATTGGCTGCGAACACTTCGCTTTGATTTTTTGGATGGGCACCAGAAACCTACGCGAGGTCCTCAGGAAGTATCTAGAGGTATTCCAGGAAGGTGCTGGACAAAATAAACAGAGCCAAGGCATGCATTTATTTCATCTTGGGGCCCAGCCCAGATATTTCGGAGCATAAGTGGTCCCCTATGCCTTTCTCACAAGAGCTGGACACCGGGTTACGGCGCTTGGAAGGTTTGGGCATCATCCACCTTGTGCGATTTGCAGAGTGGGCCACACCAGTGGTTCTGGTGATGGAAGCGGATAAGTAAGTTCACCTCTGAGGGGAATATAAATTAACCGTAAACAGGATATCCCGCCTGGACAATTACCCCATGCCATGTATGGAGAATTTGTACGTGAAATGGCTGAGGGCTGCTCATTCACGAAACTGGATATGAGCCACGCATATCTTCAGTTGGATTTGATCACTGCATCACGGTAGTATATGACCATAAATACCCACAGGGGGCTATTCAAATACACCCGCCTTCCCTTGGGGTCTCTTCCGCCTGAGCAGTTCCTCAGAGGGTGATGGGAGGCATCCTCCAGGGGTTACCCAAAGTGGTGGTGTATATCTGGGCAACATGCTCATAATGGGCACCACTGAAAAAGAACACCTGGACAATTTAGAGAGGTCCTCAGACGATTTTCCCAAATGGGCATGCAACTGAAGAGAGGCAAATGCATCTTTCAAGCAAAGGCTGTAACGTACTTGAGTTCCTGGGTGGATAAAGACGCACCCTGTGGAGGAAAAGGTCCAGGCCATAAAAGGAGCCCTGACTCCTCCACAAAATGTCACAGAATTGGGATGCGCCAAATATGAACTTCTCCACCAGTGGGTGGAGACTCACCCAGCTGGCATTCATAAGAACATAATAGAAAGGCCGGCCTGGACAGGGTTTTCCCAATGGGATCTTACTCTATATATATTAGCTGCCGTAGGCAGATGTTTCGTGACCATAAGTAAATCGGCTTCACCCTACCGCTCGGCTTCCTCAATCTCAATATCCACCTAACAGGTGACAATTACTTACAAAATGGATCCTTCCACTCAGAGCAGGGGGAGATGTGGAGGCAGAAGGAATTTCAAGGCATGGGCTTTGGCGACTGAAGGCACAACCACCACTAGTGGGGAAAAGAGAGAGAGGGGAAAACAATAGAGAGTATTGAGTGGGGAGGGCTGAAAGAGGTTATGGAGATAGGGAGGGGGAAGGCAATGAATGAACTTCAGAAGAGGGATGAACATTTTAAATTGCCGGTGTTGATTGATTGGGAGCCAATTCAAGTCAGAAATGACAGCCAATATTCAAGTTTGGAAGTGACAATATCGACTAACAGGATAAACTGAGGAAGAGGTGGAGACAAGTGGTATTGTAGAGTTGGGTGGAAATGGTCTTTCTGATGGGAGAATCACAGAATGGTTACAACATAGAGGAGGACATTTGGCCCATCATGTCTATCACTGCTCTGTGAGAACAATCCAGCCAGCACCATTCGCCTATCCTTTCCCCTGTAATTTTTAGTTTCTTTCATGTACTTAACTATTTCCCTATTGGAAGCCACAGTTGAATCTAGTCTCTGCCGCAATCTCTGGCAGTGCATTTTCAGATTCTCACCACTTGTATCAAAACATTTTCCCTCAGATTATTTTTGATTCCTTTGCCAATCAGTCTATTAATTCTGGCTCTAGACACTTCCACCAATGTGAATAGTTTCTCTCTCGCTATGCTATCCAGACCTCTCATGGTTTTGAAGGCATCTGTAAAATCTCCTCACAACGTTCTCTTCTCAAGGGAGGACAAAGAGCTTCACCAAACTATACACAGACGCTCAGCTTGACCAAGATCTGCCATACTTCAACTATTGACACTAGGCTTTGAGTAATAGATCCAATGTGAATGCGCAACAACATCTGTCTCTCTGCAGGCCTGTCAGAAACATTGAGATGGTTGCCTCCTCAACTACCCCTCCCCCAAGGAGGATGAAATTTCGGCTCAGTATTGGAGCTGCTGGAATTCCAGGCTCGCCAGCTGAGTGAGCTATCTGTGAGTGCTGAAGTGGTGATTTCAAAATGAGACCTAGACCTCCCACTGCCCATCCGGGTCCACATAAAATCAGAAAAATATTCATTTAAATACCAAAACTGATCAATAGATTTTATTACGGGAGGGTATTACTAGTTACAAAACCAAGGTGATGTAATGAAGTTACAGATACAGATCAGTCATGGTCTCATAGAATGACTGGAAGAGTCTTCAGTGTCTGATTACCTACTTATCTTCATATGTTCCTACTCATTTGACAGGAGAATGCTTTTTGAATGCCTTGAGGTCAAGAAACATGCTATAGAAATGGAAGTCTTTCATATACACTTGCATAAATAATATGCTGCTCACATTATTTATGCTCAGACATCAAATATATCTGGAAGGCGACCAGCACAGGCATCCAGAAAGAGGGAGAAGATTGAGGGGGTGGGGGTAGTGGGGGGTGGTGGATGTGGGCAGAGGTTAGCCTTGTGATGGGCAAAGTAAACTGTGACTCTAGGGCTAGGGCCCACTTTAATCTGTTTACCTCCATTCCTCCCATGTCTGTTTGAACCCAGCCAGGATGGACAGCAGTACAGAGGATTTGATATTGTTTCAGATCCTCTGAAAGACACATACTCGCCATGTTTAATGCAGCCTAGAAATGAAACAAAGGAAAATATCAAAAACATTCCAGTTCAAGTTCCATGACACATTCAGAGTAAACAGTATGAAGAAATTGGGAGCAGTGAGCACATGGCTGTGGAAGCTGCTGTAAAGTACACACAGTACACACAAGGGGCGTCATTCTCCGACCCCCCGCCGGGTTGGAGAATCGCCGGGGGCTGCCGTGAATCCCGCCCCCGCCGGTTGCCGAAGTCTCCGGTACCGGATATTCAGCGGGGGCGGGAATCGGGCCGCGCCGGTTGGCGGGACCCCCCGCTGGATTCACCGGCCCGAATGGGCCGAAGTCCCGCCGATAAATTGCCTGTCCCGCCGGCGTGGATTAAACCACCTTTTGAACGGCGGGACAAGGCGGCGTGGGCGGGCTCCGGGGTCCTGGGGGGGGCGTGGGGCGAGCTGACCCCGGGGGGTGCCCCCACGGTGGCCTGGCCCGCGATCGGGGCCCACCGATCCGCGGGCAGGCCTGTGCCGTGGGGGCAATCTTTCCCTGCGTATGCGCGGGAAACTGTCAGCGGCCGCTGACGCTCCCGCGCATGCGCCGCCCGGGGATGTCATTTTCGCGCCAGCTGGCGGGGCAACAAAGGCCGTTTCCGCCAGCTGGCGGGGCGGAAATCCCTCCGGCGTCGGCCGAGCCCCTCAATGTTGGGGATCGGCCCCCAAAGATGCAGAGCATTCCGCACCTTTGGGGCGGCACGATGCCCATCTGATTGGCGCCGTTTTGGGCGCCAGTCGGCGGACATCGCGCCGTTTGGGGAGAATTTCACCCAAGACACGGAAGGTATGTTAAACCTTTTTTCTTTGCTGAAACTGTTAGGACACCCTGGACTAGCACACAGTAAATTTGAGCCCCAAGTGCCCTGGATTCACAACACAAGTTAATTAACCAATAATTCTTATAAAAATACTGTGACAATAAGCGATTATTATTATTATTATTGTATTTAGCCGTTGGCTGCCCAATAATTACAGTCCCCATGTTTGTAATGTAAACAGGATTGCTGTTTATTTATAACAAGAACTGTCATAAAATATGCAGTGAGTTCAACTGGTTAACTAGCATTTAACTCCTGACTCCCACTTTAACTGCCCACATCCTCTACCCACACACAGAAGGCAGAAAAACACAGAGGGGGGAAAGGGGTGAAAAATAGTAAGGATGAAAGTCAAAACATAGGCGTCTTTACTTCAGATGGTTATTTTTTAGCATCTTTGCTTTAATCCCGGCCTTCAGTTCAAGGCTTTTTCTATGGATTCATTCAGGTATCTGTGGTTTCAGAAATAAATACTCACAGTCTCTTTGGAGAAAAAGTAGATCCTTATCTTTGTCTACAGCCCATGATGACTTTCCTGTAGATTGATTTAGTCAGGTTTTCTGTGGTTTCACGAATGCAGTACTCACAACTTTTAGCAAACCTCTGGAGGGAGTTATGTTGCCCACAGGATCTTTCTGGAGAGAGTTATATTGCTCACAGTATTTCAGAGAGAGGCACCTTATTTCACGTCAAACTTTGCTTTCAGTTCGTGGTTTATTTTCAGGCCTCTGTAGTCTCAGGAACTCAGCCCCCACAAGCTTTCAGGAGAGAGACACAGTCCTCACTGTAGCCTTCTGGAGACAGTTAGCTGGTTCTTTCTGGAGAGAGTTAAACTCGTTCTCTTCACCAGGCTGCCAGAATCAAAACTAAACTCAAACCTTGGAACTCTGAAAAACCTCACAGTGAAATTCTATCCAATCACCGCCTGTTACCGGCAGAGCACAGCCCTTTTAGTCAATCCATTGACCACCAGCCAATCAATCAAACTGAGACCTCGCCCATCTCTTTGTTACTTATGCCGGCCAGTCGGCATCTTCTCGTTGAAAGCAGCACAGCCTTCTGGATTCATTAAAAGGACATGTCCAATAATCATCCATGGCTCAAAAAGATAATGGAAGAAATAAAAGAAACGGGAAATAAGGGAATAAACACACAGGTAGGACCCTTAGAAACACAAATGGGTCTGAGATTCTGGGAGACCTGCTGACTTGACAGAGGTTGGATGAAGTGCAACCCCAGGTCATCCAGTGTTTATGATGCTGAGTCTGTTTGAAACCCCAGCTATTGAGCCTTCTGAATCATTACAAGAGGCCATTGGTGTCTGCATTTCAGCAGTGCTTACCCAATCCGCCCTTCCAAACGTAAGAAGAACAGACTGTTAAATCTTGGGCTCCGAAAAGAACCATTACACCTCTTTGAAAGATAATAAATTTCCTCTGGGATTAATTACCTTTGTGAACTAAAGTTTGGGGGATTTTGTTCGAGAGTTAACAGAGCACACACCGCCTCTTTACTAGCAAAGGTTCGACTGAGGCCTATTAAGGGTGTCATGGGCCAAACTGTGGGGTCGCTCAGGAGTTCCTTAATATGCAGAGGGAAGATTTGGATGCTTGCCCACAACAACTTGCAGTTAGAGAACACTTTCAGTGGTCAATAGTGCTTCAGAGGTAGTAATCTTGAAACTTCAGTGCAGTACTGAGGGTGTGTTGCATAGTTGGAGGTTTTATCTTTCAGAGGGCAGCACAGTAGCACAAGTGGATAGCACTGTGGCTTCACAGCGCCAGGGTCCCAGGTTCAATTCCCCACTGGGTCACTCTGTGCGGAGTCTGCACGTTCTCCCCGTGTCTGCGTGGGTTTCCTCCGGGTGCTCCGGTTTCCTCCCACAGTCCAAAGATGTGCACGTTAGGTGGATTGGCCATGATAAATTGCCCTTAGTGACCAAAAAGGTTAGGAGGGGTTATTGGGTAACAGGGATAGGGTGGAAGTGAGGGCTTAAGTGGGTCGGTGCAGACTCAATGGGCCGAATGGCCTCCTTCTGCACTGTATGTTCTATGTTCTATGAGATAAATGGATGCTTTGTCTCTGCTCCCAGGTGTACATTGAAAAACCCATAGCACTATTTTGAAGAACAGCAGGAAATTTCTCTCTGCTGTCTTCATCGATATGTATCCCTTAGCCAACATCACTAAATAGATTGGATGGGTTATTGACAGGTCTAATGAAGATTCCCTTTTTTCATAAAATGCCAACAAATTGTTGAGTTTTTTGTCTGAACCATGGGGCAAAAACCTGCCCTGATGTCATTCATCTGTCATTAACTTCTTGAACCTTCACAAGCGCCTTCCGTCCTTGATTAACCAGAACTTTATATCAGGAGAGGTTTTCCAATCTTTCATGTTGGCAGTATCTTCCGGTTCTGCCAATAGCGCCCCCTGATGCAGGTTTCACGGCATTGGGATTCATTCAACTGGAAATCCTGTTGACAACGGCGGGACCAGAAGATCTTGCCATCGGCCAATGGCGGGCTGCCTACACCGCCGCGAAACACTCGGTGAGTTTCTCGGTAAATCCCACCCACTATCTTTCCTAATATCACCGTAGGTTATTCCACATGATTGATTTTGTAACTCCCTCCTGTCTCATCCCTAGCCTTCAACTAACTTTCAAAGACTCAATTGTTTGTGTTGGCCTGTTATTATTTACCTATATCTTTTAACAAATTATTCATAATAGATGTCCTGTCCAAGTGGTCTAATTGCTTTTCAGACTAGGGTTATTCACTAAAGTAACTTCTATTCTGCGCACTGAACTTTGCATTTCAGCAAGTATCTTAATTAGGCAAGGTTAAGTGAAAATCCCAACATAGTTTCAGAGAATACTTATTTGTTTTAATTATCTATCCAGTTTTGCTCTCCCACTATAGACCATGGCCTCTTTACACGCTAACTACAGCCGCTATTACTTAAGAATAATATTCCCAGTGGGGAAACAAAACTTTAAGCTGTGCCAACTGAATCAAAACTTACGGCATTAACATATTCCTTTATCTATTCATGCTGACCATTACATATATTTTTATTTCTAAAGCATGTTCTTTTAAATACCCAGACATGGCATTGCAACCTGAGAAGTTTATACTTCAATTGCAACCATTTGGGGAGGCGGTTGCGTAGTGGTATTGTCACTGGATTAGTAATCCAGATACCCAGGGTATGGTCTGGATTCCGGGTTCAAATCCCAACGTGGAAGATGGTGGAATTTGAATTCAATAAAAAAATCTGGAATCAAGTCTAATGATGACCATAAAAGCATTGCTGATTCTCGTAAAAACCCATCTGGTTCATCAATGTCCTTCAGGGAAGGAAATCTGCCAACCTTCCCCGGTTTGACCTACACGTGATTCCAGACCCACACAGCAATGTAAGTTGACTCTTAACTGCCCCCACTGAAATGGTCTAGCAAGCCATTCGGTTCAAGGACAATTAGGAATGGGCAACAAATGCTGGCCCAACCAGGGACGTCCATATCCCAAAAACAAATTTTAAAAAGATTTTTCTTTCTTATGGCTGATGGAGAGTAACAAATATAATTTTACATAAATTAAATCCAGATAATGCACCAGGCGTTGTAGAGTGTATCACTGTAATACCTCCTTCATAGTTGTGAACAGGGCATTGAGGTTTCATTACGGGTAGCATCATGGTTCTGTAACTAGACCATTAATTGAAAGATCTGACTATTCAAGATATGGGCTGCAATTCTCCCATCGGGAGACTAAGTCCCGACGCCGGAGTGAAAACTGGAGTGTTTCACTCCGGCGTCGGAGGCCGCTCCCAGTCCCCTATTCTCCCGCACTGGCCCCGGGGGGCTAGGAGCGGCGCCGCGTCATCTACGCGCGCCGGGCCTTGGCGCCGCGTAAAAGTGGCGCCGCGTAAATGACGCGGCCGGAGCCGCATGAATGACGTCACCCGCGCATGCGCGGGCTGGCCGGCAGCAACCCGCGCATGCGCGGTTGCCGTCCTCCCCCAGGCCGCCCCGCAAGAAGATGTCGGATGGATCTTGCGGGGCAGCGGAGGAAAGGTGGTCCTCCTTCAGAGAGGCCGGCCCGCCGATCGGGTGGGCACCGATCGCTGGCCAGACCCTTTTTGAGGCCCCCCCCCCCGGTGCAGGAACCCCCTCCCCCCCCCCCCCCCCCCACAGGCTGCCCCCTCAGCGTTCTCGCGCTGTTCCCGCCGGCAGCAACCAGGTGTGGACGGCGCCGGCGGAAACCTGTCGTGTTGGGCAGGCCGCTCGGCCCATCCGGGCCAGAGAATCGCCACTCGCCCGTTGCGAGCGCCGATTATCCGAGCGGCCAGCCGTGATTCTCGCTGCGCCGGTTGAGGGGGTGGGGGGAGAATCGTGTGCGGGTGCCGGGGCGGCATGGCAGGACTTGCGCGGTGCCCCGGCGATTCTCCCACCCAGCGTGCCGGGGCGGGGGGGGGTGGGGGGGGGGTATGAATTCCGCCCATGAGTTCAAATCCCACCAAGACAGCTGGGATATTTCAATTCATGGAAATAATTAAATCTACAATAAAAAGCTAATATCAGTTATTATAACCATGTAATGACAGGATTGTTGTAAAAATCTGTCTGGTTCACTGTATCCTGTGGTGAGTAACTCGCCTCCTGACTCCCCAAAACCTGTCCGCTAAATTATACGCTCCCATTCCCCAACATTGCAATCATTTGCAAAAGGTTGTCAGATGTGTCTCAGGAAACCTATGGCAAGTAACTCAGCTCCTGACCCATCCAAAGCCTGTTCACCATCTTCAAGGCACAGATCAGGAGTGTGATGGAATACTCCCCACTTGCCTGGATGAGTGCAGTTCCAACAACACACAAGAAGCTTGACACCATCCAGGATAAAGATGCCTGCTTGATTGCTCCCCCTTCTACAAACTTTGAAACCCGCCACCACCGACACACAGTAGCAGCAGTGTGTACCATCTACAAGATGCACTGCAGGAATTCACCAAGGTTTCTTCGTCAGCACCTTCCAAACTCACAACCACTACCACCTGGAAGGACAAGAGCGGCAGATATATGGGAATACCACCACCTGGAAGTTCCCCTCCAAGTCACTCACCATCCTGACTTGGAAATATATTGCCGTTCCTTCGTTGTCGCTGGGTCAAAATCCAGGAACTCCCTCCCCAATTGCACAGTGGGTGTACTTACATCACATGTACTGCAGCGGTTTGAGAAGGCAGATCACCACCACCTTCTCAAAGCCAATTATGGGTAGGCAAGAAATGCTGGCCTAGCCAACGATCCTTTAAAAATTTTTTTTTTTTAATAAGTCCCTGAGGAAAGGCAATCTGCTGTCCTTATCAGTCAGGCCTACATGTGACTCCAGAAGCACAGCAACTTAGTGGCTGAGCAAGTTGCTCCATCATCAACCAGCATCTCAAAGGCAATGTTGCCTTGAGAGCAGCTCTCACGTCCCATAAGTTAATGAAATAAAATAATATTTTCCCTGGCATGTTCTGGGGAATCACGGATGGACATTGGAGAGTTTTTAATTTTCCATTTCTGTATCAAGTAGCTGTATCTGCATGGCTGGTGTGGATGTTGAATTATTACTTCACTTGAGTTTCGTAGAAGATCCTCTAGATCAGGTCATTCACAAGATGTTTGTTTTGACTTTGTGCGCTCGCACATGGCAATATAAAGTAGTGTCAATAAAGGGGACCTGGCTGAAAAATGGGCATGACTGGGTACTAAATGCTACTGGATGTTAGATATTCAAGAAAGATAGTGAAGCAAAAGAAGGAGGGTGGCAATGTAAATTGAGACTAATATATATCACAGTGCTGGAGCGAGCGGATGTCCTAGAGGAATCAAGGACAGAATTTATTTTGCTAGAGCTAATAAATAATAGCGGTGCCATTACACTATTGGGTATATTCTACAGAACACAAACTAGTGGGAAAGATATGAAGGAACACAATTGGCAAGAAATTACAGAGAGGCAAAAACCAGTTAGAATGGGGGACTTTAATTATCCTAATTTATATTGAGACAGTGAAAGGGAAGAGGGGGACAAGAGTTTTTGAAGTGTATTCATGAGAATTTTCTTTATCAGTATATTTCCAGCCCAATGAAGAAAGACGCACTGCTGGACCTGATTTTAGGGAATGAGATAGGTCAAGTGGATCAAAAGACACTCGGGGAACATTTGGAGAATAGTGATCTTAATATCATAAAGTTCAGGTTAGGTATGGAAAAGAACAAGGAGAAATCCAGGATAACAATTATTAATTAGGGGGATGTACAATGGCATTGGGGTGGGAACATATCTGGCCAAGGTAAATTGGATTCAAAGATTGACATGAAAACCTTTAATTGAAGACTGGAATGCCTTTAAAGAAGAGATAGTTCAGGTACAGTCAACGTGCAGTTATATGAGGGGGAAAGGTAAGACAAACAAAGTATGAATATAGAAAGTTCAGAGGAAAAGTGAAAAAGGAAATAAGAGCAGTGCAGAAAGAGTATGAGTAAAGACTGGCAGTAAATATAAAAAGGAATCCAAAAGTATTCTTTAAGGATGTAAATCGTAAAGTGATAGTTAAAGGAGGAGTTAGGATGATTAGGGACCAAAAGGGTATTTATGCATCGAAGCAAGGGGTATGGCTCAAATACTAGTATTTTACGTCTGCCTTTACCAAGAAAGAATATAATCCCAAAGTCATTGTGAAAGAGACGTTGGTTAAGCTAAATGTTGATAAAGAGAAAGTATTAGAAAACCTGGCTGAACTAAAGGATGCATCTAAGGATACTGTAGGAAGTGGTTGTGGAAATTGCAGAGACACTGGCCATTATCTTCCAATCCTCCTTAGATACCAGATGATATCAGATGACTAGAAAAGTATAAATGTTACACCATTGTTCAAAAGGATGTAAGGATAAACCCAGAAACTACAGACCAGTTAGTTTAGCCTTGGTGGTGGGAAAGCTTTTCAAAATGATAATTTGGGACAAAATGAACAATGACTTGGACAAATGTGGATTAATTAAGGGGAGCAATGATTTATTGAGGAAAATCATGTTTAACTAATTTGATTGAGTGTATTGATGAGATAGCATAGAAGGCTGATGAGGGTAATGCAGTTGGTGTGATGTTCCAAAAAGTGTTTGATTAAGTGCCATATAACAGGTTTGTCAGCAAAGCTAAAGCCCTTGGAATAAAAAGGACAGTTGCAGCATTGATACAAAACTGGCTAAGTGCCAGGAAATGGAGAGTGAATGGTTGTTTTAGGAACGTGGGGCTTAGGAGCAGGAAAAAGCCATTTGGCCCTTGCAGCCAGTTCTGTCATTCAATAAGATCATGGTTGATCTGTTGTAGACTCCATTCCGCTTTCCTGTATCCCGCCCCCCCCCCCCCCCCCACCACAACCCTTGGCTCCTATCTCTATCAAAACTCAGTCTAACTCTGCCTTGAATAAATTCAATGATCAAGCTCCTCTGCTCTCTGGCAAAGAGAATTTGACAGACCCTTGACCCTCTGAGAGAAAAATGATTTAGTCTCATCTTAAAAGGGAGACCTCTTATTCTTAAACTGTGTCTCCTGGTTCTAGTCTCCACCACAAATGGAAGCATCCTCCTGGTCTCCACCCTGTCAAGTCCCCCCAGGATCTTACTTGTTTATAAGATCACTTCTTAACTTCAGTACGTGTAGGCCCAACCCGTTCAACCTTGCTCCACAGAGTAAGCCCTTCATCCCAGGAATGAGTTGAGTGAACCTTTTCTGTACCACTACTAGCAGTTATGTGTAGAATTTTCATGGCCCACCAGCCGTGCAGGGGGTGGGGGCGGGGACTTAATTTGACATGAGATGAAAAATAATTTTCCCAAAGGCAGGATGAACTTTTACAATTATGTTCTCAGGACTTCAAGGCTGGTTGAACTTCCTAACAAACAATGTTGGGAAGCCCTTTTGCATGCATTAGCAAGTCATGCAGCTTATTAAAAGGCCAGCTCACCAGAATTGTGCTTCCTCTCCAAATTAAGTTCCCTGCCAATCACAAATGAGAACATTCACATTTATGACTATATGAGAGGTGTATACCTGGCGAGATTGACTTCTTCCATGATTTTGAGGTGAGTAGACGTTCCTTTGGCCTCCTTAGGGACAGTGCACAAATGTCAGCCCCTTGACTAAGATTGGGTGCTGGTAGGCCAAGCTGCTCAAAGACTGGAGAGGGGAAGCAAGACCAGTGGGAAAGGGGAGGAAGGGTGGTGCAGAGGCTGAACACGGGAGTCAGTGCAAATGGAGAAGGTTGGATGGCTGTCCAGGGGAAAAAGGCAGACTGTCCGGGACAGGGTGGGAGGCAGCAAGGGAAAGCAAGGGTGTAGGGACGTGGAATAGTGGAAGGGCCTTGCTTGTTGGATCTGTAGGTCCTGTGGTTGGATGGGGGAGGGGGTTTCAGGATGGATGTTGGGACTGAGATGGTCCCAGAGGACAGGTTGGTGCTGCCTATGATGAGGTCCTGGGGGTTGAACTGTGGGTACAGGCAGTAGAGGGAGCAGCCACAATGAGGAGGGAGGGGGAGGCATATAGTTGGATGCAGGTCTAGGGTAATAATTGGCCAGCTGAAGGGTTCATAGGGTGGGGGAGTCATGGTCACAGAAACAGACAGAACAGATAACATGGGTAAAGGGCCAAGTTGGTGGATGATACAGGAGGGTAGAAGGTCATAGAGCACGTTTGAAATGTGGGGCACATTATTTTATTAATTGTCTCCTCAAAAATGCAGTCGCTTTCATCCTGTAAATACTCAAACAGGGAAGAGGGAATTTTCAGGTGGGTCGAGTTCAAGGTGAGCGCACTTGACTGACTGAAGGGAAACCCTAGGAATCATGTGGCAACTGGATAAGAAATATGCACAGTGGTGTTCTCTTTATGGTGAAGCTCGCATGGCAGCAGGCTTGCATCCTGACTTATGGGTCTCATATCATCGCGGTCCCAGCAAGATTGGGAGCTGATGTTCATTCTGTGTGATTTCCCATCTGCTGCTGTCAGAGGCAGGGATGAAGGGCGAGACAGAAAGAGATGCCTCCAAGGGGCACAGGTGGTGGATAGCAGCAAAGTCCGGACTCTAAACCTCCATTGTTCTAGGTGAATGGTCATTGCTGACAAGAGCTTTCTGTGATGCCAAGGCAATGGTATTCTATAGAATCTCAAAGGTAATGGCGACAGGCGGAATAGTGTCTCAGGGAGGGTTCTCGAAACATGGTGTCATCACCCTGGGCAAAGAAAAATGTCTCCATGCACAGTTATGTATTAATGGGAGGGACGCTCATTCCTGGTCCTCTGGAATGTCCCTCACCTGGAATTGATGGGGTGGGGATGTTGTGTCTAGATGGAAGCCACACACAGGGCTTGATGTCTCTGAGATGGAGGCAACCTGCAAAGAATATGCTCACTAGATTGATTTCTGCCATTTGTTCACAGATTCACTGAGGCCCAGATGTTGAAGGCTCCAGGCAACACTGCCTTTCTACTGTCTCTCATCTGGATGAGGAAAAGCAAAGACCGGCACAGGCTGGCACAGGGCCAGGAAGAGCAATGACCTGAGCAGCAAGAGGCAGTGAGGTCTCAAGAAGATCAGGATGCTGGCGACTAAGAGATAATCCAATGGTGGCATTGACCCGATCACTCATATACCACAGACAGTGCACCAGTCTACAGATGAGTGAAAGGCAATGCTGGTGGCATCTTACGATGTCCAGAATGTTGATGCTCATATCTGCCAGCGCATCCATGAGGACCTGAGGCTTGGAGGCAATCCCATACCAGTGGCACTAATTGTCACACTTAAAACCTGACATTTCTTTGCCAGTGGCTCTTCCCAGGACTCCACCGGAGATCCCTGTACCATCTCCCAGTCAATGACACACATGTGCATCTGGGGGGGGTGACAGATGCCGTGTTCAGGAGAGTGCACAAAGTTGACCAATTCTGGCTGGATCTCGAAGGCCAGGATGCAAGAGTGTTGAGATTTCCAGCAATCACAGGAATCCGACAAGTTCAATAAGCGACAGCGCACATGTGGCCTTGAGTGCTCTTTGGCAACAATTCTTCATAATCATCAGTAGGAAAGGTTTCAACTCTTTGATGTGTGATTGCAGAAGACAAAGCTGCCTGTTTGTGCTAGACTCTCAGGGGGCTCTCACAATGCTTATATTCTGACCAACTCCCAGTTGCCAAATGTTTTTGAAGGACCTCGGCCATTGCAGGACTGGCTCCTTGGAAACAAGGGATGCATCCAGAAGATCTGGCTGATGATGTCAGTTCACCATTCGCACAGTGCCGCCGAGGAGATGTACAATAATAAACATGCCTCCACAAGACCATTATTGAGCAGACAATAGGCTTCCTAAAGATGAGGTTCAGATGTTTGGACCGCTCAGGTGTAGCTCTCCAATATTCACCACAGAAAATGTCCTGGATAATTGTTGTCTGCTGCGCCCTGCACAAGCTCGCGCTACGAGCGGGTGAATGTCTTGGCTGAGGGAGATGTGGAGGCCCAAGATGTCTCCGCTGATGATGAAGAAGGTGAATGGAATCTTCACGACGACATCCAGGATATCACTGAGGCACGTGCAGAGGCCACTGCAAGGGTATGATGCAGGAGAGAGGCCCCGGGCCAATGTGATAACTTTCTGGCAGAGTAAACTGCCAAGACATTTCCTTTACTATTTGTTTTTTTTCATCCTCTGCTGGCTGGCAGGCCCCAGCTCCTTTTCGATAACAGACATTATACTTTTCTCTAATGTCTCTTGACTTATGATTGCTGAAGTAAATTGCACTACTTAACATCTGCCCTGCATGGACCAAACTGTACTGATGTACAGAGCCTAGCACTAAATGCACATATTAGAGCCAGTAAAGCACTCCATTATTCCACGACCTTGAGCGCCTGTAATTAGAAATAAAATCTTTCCCATGCCCTCACAAAATCAGTATGCATGGTGTCTTGGAAGTATTGTCAAATCTTACTTCAGCAGAGATGCACTCATGTCACCCTCACACCTGCTCCCAACGGGAAAGGAGTAGCAGACCTGACAGAGCACTCTTTCAGGCAGAATCAGATATATGGGCCCACAGGGAGGAACAACATGAGAACACCATTTAGCCCCACAAGATTGATGCAGTGAAGCTAATTTTCCTGGCCCCCCAATCGCACTCACCCATGGTAAATCCATACCTCATGATGCATTTACCATGCCCAAAAATGTTGAGGTTACTTTGGAGTCTACGCACTGAGAGTGACTCACCTGCACCACTGGTTGTTGAGTAGTATCTACTCTGGACCCTCCAGTTGCAGAGACTCCTACAAGTCTCAGTCCTAGATGGCCTTAGTGTTTGTGTGAGACTATGATCCATCATTTTGAGTACCCCAACGAAGATAAACATCCATTCTGCATAGACCCTGCAGAACCCGATAAGAAGTGCTGATGTTTCGCATGGATAGCTTCCAGGACACTTCTAAACTATGCAAGTGAACATATATTTACAAGTGCAAAAAATATATACACTGGTTGTACACTTGTTCCACCTGTGTGCCATCAAAACTTCACATCTTTCTTCTTCTATTACTATGTCTAGGTGCAGCCCCAGCATCCATGGCTGAGGGAGAGGCAACCTGCTGACTGCTAGCCCTTGTTGACCGTGATGACTTTGGTGGTATCCATTGCTGATCCAAGGCCTAGTGTGCTAAGGGTCTCCTGCTCAGGTGCAGATGCACCCTCCTCGGTCTGACCTGCTGGAGACAATGAGCGTCACTGGCAGAGGGGTGATGTAGATGGAAGGGAGATGGAGCAGCAGGGCACCTGTGGAATGCATTGGCTGTAGCCCTCAGAATGCCTGGCTGGCACTTCTCCTCTCATATATGCTGCTCATATTTCCTCAGCAGAACCTCTATCCTTGTTGTACCTATGCCGTTGGTACCTATGTGGACCATGACAACGGGATCTTTGCCCTCCCACATTCCTCTTCAGCCCAGATGAAATATCCTGAACCCTGGCACCAGGTAGGCAACACAACCTTTAGGGTTTTCGATCCAAGTCACAGAGAACACTGATTAGAATTACATTTCTTTTCTGTCCCCCTAACTTGAATGGCTCCCTGTATCACAGTTTTGTGGTCAGTTTGTTCATCTGCCCTGTAGTCCCCGCTCTTGTCCGCACAGGGAGCAAGAGTCTTATTGTGAGGGCCACAAAGAGTCCAACACAAGTTTGTGAGTCAAACGAAATGTAGCTTTAATTACTCTAATATTTAAACAGTACTCAAGGCGGCACGGCGGCACAGTGGTTAGCACTGCTACCTCACGGCGCCGAGGACCCGGGTTCGATCCCAGCACCGGGTCACTGTCCGTGTGGAGTTTGCACATTCTCCCCGTGTCTGCGTGGGTCTCACCCCCACAACCCAAAGATATGCAGGGTAGGTGGATTGGCCACACTAAATTGCCCCTTAATTGGAAAACAAATGAATTGGGGACTCTAAATATATAGAAATCTCCCGCTGGAACCTAACTGGCCGACTCTGTTTATACAACAGAAAAGGTTAACGATTGACTCACCCTCTTATGGGGGGAGTTCATAAGATATTCCCCAAGATCCATGGGGTAACCAATTGTCCGTACCCCAATAGAATTTGCGCAGGTTGCAACAAATCTCGAACCTGCTGGGCAAGGACAAAGTTTGAGGCTCTTGCAACCCTATCTCCTGGGTCCCTCTATCTGCCTCACTCAGTCACACCCTCCTGTCTCTGATGGCTGGTTGAATTAATCTGAGGGGTGTGACTGCCTCCTGAAACACAGCATCCAGGTAACTCTCCTCATCCCTGATGTGTCACAGCCTCCGAAGTTCATCAACTCTGAGCTGAAGTTCCTCGAGCAACCAACACTTCTGCAGATGTGGTCACTAGGAACCATAATGGGGCCCATCAGCTCCCGTATCATGCATGTACAACACATCACCTGGCCCTGTAGCTCTGTTTTATTTCATTCATTTTTAATTTGTTTTTTATTTTAAATTTCCAACTGGTTTATAGTTTTTTTAATCTGTAAAATATTTCTCCTTTTTACCTTTAATCTGATAGGAAATTAGAAGAGGGAATTTGAATTAGCAGTTACGTACCACCCAATGAATTTACCGTTTTGCTGTGATTCTAGTCTTGAATGTCTTTCAAACTTAGCCCACTTCCCGAGTCGAGGTGTCCCCGAGGTGTCCACTTCGGTCCTCGGGTTGGCACTGGACTGCATATGGCACAGTCACAGGCAGGGGTGGCATCTTCAGCCTGTAAATGGGGAACAGGTAATACAGTGGGGGGGCACTCGATGGTCTCATGGGGGTGTGTGGAATATTGGTACCTCACTGTGCATTGGGCCTCAAGATGGGGAGGGGTCATGATGACATGGGCATCGGGGCATCCACAGAAAATAATCCAGAGGGAGGACAAAGGTATCAACAACAATCATGATGGGATCCACGAATATAGGGAGGAGGAATGAGTGTGATCCAGGGAGGGGAACCTGCACATGATGCTCTTCCAGGGCGATAGAAGGGCTTGGATGGTCACTGGGATGTGGGTTGGGGGGTTGGAAGATAATCGCATAATACAGAAGGAGCGCCACCATTTTGCCAGCCGATGTTATGTTACAGTTGAAAAATAATCTGGGAAATAAATCACCAAAATAGGGGTCTGAGGGCTTGTGGGAAGAGACGACTGCTTCACTTTTGGGCCAATTGAAGGGGCATCCTAATAAATTCAACAAATGACAATTGAAGAACCTTAAATCACAGTGTGTAATCTTATGAGAAACCATTGCAGCAAATTTTTGATTGGGTTTGAAAAGTCCCCCATGGGAATGCGCAAAGATCACAAGGATCCAGCTGTAATGGGACAACGGCTAATGTGGATTTGGAAAAAACTCCAAAGAGGCTTTGAACGCTTCAACGATTACAGCCATTACATTAGTGCAAGGCTGAGCTCTAGTATACTCCAAAGGAGGCATACTGACAGTGCCCTGACTCAGATTACTAGCTCCTCGCTGCACTCAACCAGATCCCACCTACTCTGTGAAAGCTCTGTCATGCCTGGGCATATGGAAGGGAGGGTGGGGAGTTACTTCAAGTCATTATTGAGGCTTTGTGACAGCAGCATGGGACAACCTGGGGATGGATTGTCTGGAATCAGCACAACCCTAGGGCTTAATAATGACTCCCTATCTTGCCAATGGAAGGTGTTCATTACAGGGTCCCACATACAAGGAGGACTGCAGAATGGATGGAGTAATCAACACTGCCTTTTTCATGACTATCAGGCAGCTGAGGAGGAGAGGAAGAGCCCATGATCATTGCCTAGGACATAGATAAGAGCCTTGCCCTGAATACTATGGGCAAGTAGAGCCCCATGAAAATCCAGATGCTGAGACTGACAGACCAACACCATGGAGGCATTTGGCTCAACCTATTGATAAGCGAAGGATAGTGCCATAGATGCCTTTGCTTATCAAGGCATGCGATGGTTCACATCTTCGGGATAAGCTGACACCGCACAGCGCGAGAGGTCATCCATAAGCGTAAAGGTGACTGCCTGGTTCAACATTTTTGCAAGTGGTCCACTCCAGGACTCCAGTGGGGACCTCTGTGGAATATCACAATCCTCAAATCAATTACATCTAAGGTTACTGATGCCCTAATTTGGCACGGTACACAATTATATTTAGTTCTCCCTGAATGAAGCCAGCAAGGATGCCAGAACAATGGAGTTTGCAGCGATGTCTGGATTCTCACCGGTGCAGTCTGCCATCAACTGCACACATGTCACTTTGAGAGCTCTCTGATGGCAACCACTACACTTCATCAACAGTAAAGATTTCCACTCTCTCAACGTGCAGCTGATCAGTAAGCACCAGAACTACATTATACAGGTCTGTGCCAGATACCTGGGAACTCCCACGTCGATTACATCTTGAGTCATTCACAGGTGCCAACGATATTCAAGGGCCCTCAGTGCCTTCAGGGTTGGCTCATCCATGGTAAAGGCTACCCCCAAAGATGTACCTAATGACACCTGTTCGGAGTCCACAGAGTGCTACAGACGGGATGTAGAATGCATTTCATACTGCAACATGCTCCTTGATTGAACAGACCATTGGCAGTTAAAGATGGGTTCCAGCTTTCTGATCCGGTCTGGTGACGCTCTCCAGTACTCTCACCAAAGGGTCTTCCACATCATTGTGGCTTTCTGCTCTCCACACAACCTAGTGCTCCAAAGGAGGGTTGAGGTTCCAGATGGAAGAGCTGCATGTCTCGTTGTATGAGAAGGCTGTTGAGAGAGGTGAGCTCAATGAGGGTGAGATGTTGAGGCCCCGGAGGACAAAGTCATAGCACAGGCCAGACGTGGCAGACGTATCTGTGAAACCCCTAAGGCCACATGGTTTCAGGACGATGATGATGATTAGTGCCTCTTTCACCTGTGCCCTTCATGTTGCCTTAACATTAAGACTGTCCGAAACATCCTCAGCACTTTAATGAAGGGCATCAATCTTTGAATGATCGGGTGTGTTGACAGCCTCATTCTTGGAAGGCTAGGCAGCCTCTGGAGTACATGGCCATTCTCTTATGGGATACGAACTCCACCAGCACACACTGGAAGTAAATTAGATATGGTACCATCGTTTGAAGCATCACTCCAAGATTTCACTGCCTATGGTGGCCACAAAGCAACAGGAGCAGCAATGTGAAGCTCACTGCACTCATGGCCATATGCCTGGAGGAGGTACAAGGTGCCTCAAGCGGAACAATCATTAATGACTGGTTCTCATGTTAATGTCTGAGGTCTGGGGTGAAATTCTCCAGTATCGGCGCGATGTCCGCCGACCGGCGCCAAAAACGGCGCTAATCAGTCCGGCATCACGCCGCCCCAAAGGTGCGGAATCCTCCGCATCTTGGGGGGCCGAGCCCTAACCTTGAGGGGCTAGGCCCGCGCCGGACTGATTTCCGCCCCACCAGCTGGCGGAAAAGGCCTTTGGTGCCCCGCCAGCTGGTGCGGAAATGACATCTCCAGGCGGCGCTTGCGCGGGAGCGTTAGCAGCCGCTCACGGCATTCCCGCGCATGCGCTATGGAGGAAATCTCTTCCGCCTCCGCCATGGTGGAGGCCGTGGCGAAGGCGGAAGGAAAAGAGTGTCCCCACGGCACAGACCCGCCCGCGGAAAAGTGGGCCCCGATCGCGGGCCAGGCCACCGTGGGGGCACCCCCCGGGGCCAGATCGCCCCGCGCCCCCCTCCAGGACCCTGGAGCCTGCCCGCGCCGCCTTATCCCGCCGGTAAGAGAGGTGGTTTAATCCATGGCGACGGGACAGGCATTCTAGCAGCGGGACTTCGGCCCGTCCGGGCTGGAGAATCGCGGGGGGGGGGGGGGGGCGCCAACCGGCGCTATTCCCGCCCCCGCCGAATCTCCGGTGCCAGAGAATTCGGCAACCGGCGGGATTCACGCCAGCCCCCGGCGATTCTCCGACCCGGCGGGGGGTCAGAGAATCTCGCCCCTGATCTGAATCTGGGGTGAGATTCTCCAACCCCCCCCCGCCGGGTCGGAGAATCGCCGGGGGCTGTCGTGAATCCCGCCCCCGCCGGTTGCCGAATTCTCCGGCACCGGATATTCGGCGGGGGCGGGAATCGCGGCGTGCCGGTTGGTGCCCCCCCCCCCCCCCGCCCCCTCCGCCCCCCCGCGATTCTCCGGCCCGGATGGGCCGAAGTCCCGCTGCTAAAATGCCTGTCCCGCCGGTGTAGATTAAACCACCTACCTTACCGGCGGTACAAGGCGGCACAGGCGGGCTCCGGGGTCCTGGGGGGTGCAAGGGGCGATCTGGCCCCGGGGGGTGCCCCCACGGTGGCCTGGCCCGCGATCGGGGCCCACCGATCCACGGGCGGGCCTATGCCGTGGGGGCACTCTTTTCCTTCCGCCTTCGCCACGGTCTCTACCATGGCGGAGGTGGAAGAGACTCCCTCCACTGCGCATGCGCGGGAATGCCATCAGCGGCCGCTAACGCTCCCGCGCATGCGCCACCCGGAGATGTCATTTCCGCGCCAGCTGGCGGGAACCAAAGTCCTTTTCCGCCAGCTGGCGGGGCGGAAATTTGTCCGGCGCGGGCCTAGCCCCTTAAGGTTGGGGCTCGGCCCCCAAAGATGCGGAGCCTTCCGCACCTTTGGGGCGGCGCGATGCCCGACTGATTTGCGCCGTTTTGGGGAAGTGGCAGAAGATTGGAGGACAGCTAATGTGGTACCACTTTTCAAGAAGGATGCTGGAAATAAACCAGGGAATTACAGACGAGTCTCACATCAGTGGTAGAGAAATTATTGGAGTAAATTTTAGAGGAGAAAGTTAATCTCACTTGGAGAGACAAGGTTTGATCAGGAATAGTCAGCATGGCTTTGTCAGAGAGAGGTAATGTCTAACGAATTTGATTGAATTTTTCGATGAGTTGATTGGGTGATAGATGATGGTAGTGCAGTTGATGTAGTTTATCTGGATTTCAATGAAACCTTTGACAAGGTCCCATGTGGGAAACTGATAAAGAAAGTAAAAGCACATTGGACCCAGGGTAACTTGGCGAGTTGGATCTAAAACTGGCTGAGTGGTAGGAGACAGAGGGTGGTGGTTGAAGGCCGTTTGTGTGACACGAGGCCAGTGTCCAGTGGCGTACCACAAGGATCAGTGCAAGGTTCCTTATTGGTCATTATATATACATATGATATAGATGAGAAAGTGGGGAGATGATCAGTAAATTTGTAGATGACACAAAGATTGGCAGGTTGGTTAATAGTGCGGAAGAAAATATAGATGGGCTGGTCAGATGGGCAGACAGTGGCTGATGGAATTTAACCCTGAAAAGTGCAAGGTGATGCACTTTGGAAGGAGTAACAAGAAAAGCAAGTTCACAAGAAATGGCAGGATGCTACGAATCTCAGAGGAATCTTGGGGTGCTTGTTCACAGATCACTGAAGGCGCAAGACAGGTTAATAGGGTAGTTAAGAAGGCATAAGGAAGGCAGCACGGTGGCACAGTGGATAGCACTGCTGCCTCACGGCGCCGAGGTCCCAGGTTCGATCCCGACTCTGGGTCACTGTCCATGTGGAGTTTGCACATTCTCCCTGTGTTTGCGTGGGTTTCATCCCCACAATCCAAAGATGTGCACGGTAGGTGGATTGGCCGCACTAAATTGCCCCTTAATTGGAAAAAATTAATTGGGTACTCCAAATTTATTTTTTAAATAGAAGGCATAAGGGATGCTTGCCTTTATCAGCTGTTCATAGGCTATAAGAGCAGGGAGGGTATGTTGGAGCTGTACAAAACTTTGGTTAGGCCACAGCTTAGTTGAAAGGTCAATAACAAGGGGGCATAATTTCAAAGTGAGGGGCAGGAGGTTTAGAGGTTATTTTAGGAATTGATTTTTACCCAGAGCGTGGTAGAAGTCTGGAATGCACTGCCCTGGAGGGTAGTAGAGCTGGGAAGCCTCACAACCTTTAAAAAGTACGTGGATGAGCACTTGAAATGTCATAACATTCAATGCTTTGAGCCAAATGCTAGAAAGTGAGATTAGTGTAGATTTAGTGTAGTTTTGTCAGAGGAGACAAATGGGCCAAAGGGCCTCTTCTGGATTGTATGACTCTATGACTCTGTCACCTCTGGAGGGCCAAAGTCTGGAGGGTCCCAGCCTAATTTGAGTGCCCTGCTGTGTGGCAGGTGCATTCTCCTCGGACTGCAGAGTTGGTGTTGATGGGGTCACAGACAGAGGAGACTTGGAAAAGCTGGGAAGCCCAGGATTGGTTGTCTCAATTTGTCCGGCTGATGCTTCCCCTCCCATTGGGTGCCCGAGTGTCCATTCCTGATCCCATGAGGGGAAAGGGCTCTGGAGATAGAACGGGGTGCCCTGTCTCCCTCTTGCCGAGTCACTGCTGGAATGCTCTAATGGTTGAAGTGATGGTGTGCAGGTCCATGCATATTTCCAGCACAACCTGCTTGAACAAGGTCTCCATGGCCACTGCCACCCTTCCAATAGTGACCATGATGTACTGGCATGTCGGTGCAACAACATCATACTGAACATGGACAGACACTTCCAACCTCTGTTCTAACCTGTGATGGCCGCTGACAACTCTGCCTGCAGTGCCCCAGTCTGTCTTTGGAGCTCCAACATCTCTCTATTGGCCAATTCCAGAGGCTTGTCATTTGACTCTGACACATCAGGCGCTTGGCCTAGTCATAGGTGGCGATGTTCGCTGATGATTTCACAATGTTCAGCAGCACCATTTGCGACCCCTCAGATACTGAAGCAGTCCATGTGCAAATGCAGCAAGACCTGAACAATATCCAGCTTGGGTTGACAAGCACAAATAACAATCGTGCCACACAAGTACCAGGCAATGACCACCATCAAAAGGAGAGAATCAAACTATCGCCCCTTCACGTTCAACTACCATTACTGAATCTCCCCACGATCAACATCCTGAGGGTTACAATTGACCGGAAACCGCAGCGGGATTCTTTCTTCTGGGGGACTAAGTCCCCACGCCGGCGGGAGAACCGGCATCAACCACTCCGGCGTCAACAGCTCCCGAAAGTGCGGTGGGGTTACTGGGTTATGGGGATAAGGTGGCGGTGTTGACCTTGGGTAGGGTGCTCTTTCCAAGAGCCGGTGCAGACTCGATGGGCCGAATGGCCTCCTTCTGCACTGTAAATTCTATGATAATCTATGAGACAAGCAGTTGCCATACCAGGCTGTGATGCCGCCAGATAGGATGCTTTCTATGGTGCATCTGTAAAAGTTGGTAAGAGCCAATGTGGACATGCCGAATTTCCTTAGTTTCCTGAGAAAGTACAGACACTGTTGTGCTTTCTTGGTTGTAGCATTGACGTGAGTGGACCAAGACAGATTGTTGGTGAAGTGCACATCGAGGAATTTGAAGCCGTCAACCATCTCCACCTCGGCCCTGTTGATGCAGACAGGGGTGTGTACGATACTTTACTTCCTGAAGTCAATGACCAGCTCTTTAGTTTTGCTGACATTGAGGGAGAGTTTGTTATTGTTACACCACTCCACTAGGTTCTCTATCTCCTTCCTGTATTCTGACTCATCGTTGTTCGAGATCCGACCCACTATGGTCGTGTCGTCAGCAAATTTGCCGATGGAGTTGGAGCCAGGTAGTGTCCTAGGCCCAACCATCTTCAGCTGCTTTATCAATGACCTTCTATTCATCATAAAGTCAGAAATGGGGATGTTTGCTGATGATTGCACAATGTTCAGCATCATTCACAACTCCTCAGATACTGAAGCAGTCCATGCCCAAAAGCATCAAGACCTGAACAATAGACTGGCTTTGGCTAACAAATAACAAGTAACATTCGCGTCACACAAGTGCAAGGCAACGATCATCTCCTACAAGAGAGGATCTAACCATCCCCGCTTGACATTGGCATTATCATCACTCCACTATTAACATCCGGATTGACCAGAAACTGAACTGGACTAGCCATATAACTGTGGCTACCAGAGCAGGTCAAAGGCTAGGAATCCTGTGGCAAGTAACTCACCTACTGACCCCCGAACGCCTGTCCACCACCTACAAGGCACAAGGCAGTGTAATGGAATACGCTCCATTTGCCTGGATGAGTGCAGCTCGAACAACATTCAAGAAGTTCAACACCATCCAGGTCACCACCACCAAAGAGCAACTAGGGGTGGGCAATAAATGCTTGCCTAGCCAGCGTTGCCCACATGTTTCCTCTTGCGTGAGAATCTAGAACTAAGGGTCACTGATTAAAAATAAGGGGTTGCCCAGTTATGACAGAGATGAGGAGAAATATTTTTTCTCAGAGGGTCGTATCTGGAAGTCTCTTCCTCAAAAATCAGTGGAATTAGAGTCTTTGAATATTTTTAAGGCAGAATTGGATAGATACCTGATAAACAAGGAGATGAAAGGTGACTGGGGGTCGGCAGGAATGTGGAATGAAGGTTTCAATTACATCTGTCTGATGCACTATCAATTACTACAAAGACGAGAGTAGTGAATAATCGAGGCTTCATTGAGCAAAGATGTGTGGCCTCCTGTAGCTGCTACCAGAACGTCACTGAACTTTGTGGTACAGCACTTGCCATTTTGGGGGGCATCACTCACCACAAGTCCTGGACTGCAGCAATTGAATGTGTGCGTGGGTGCCGTTTAAATAGGACGTCCGGAAAAATGAGCTGAGGGGTTCATGATGGGGTGGATGAATCCCAGCTCGCCCCGCCATGAGATATGGCATGCTGCACGTTTATGCATACATAATGTGCCAAAAAACAGACAACCCAGCATGGCAAGCCACCACGCAGGCTGACATGAGCCACGCCACCTTTTCTGCCCATCACCGCGCTGGGACTCAAGAGTGAACAATTCTGCACATCGTCATAATGACACCAAAGGAGGCCATTCACCTCATTGAGCCTATTCTGGTTCTCTCCAGAGCAATCCAGTCAGTCCCATTCCACACTCAATCCCCATAGGTGCCCATCCAATTTCCGTTTGAAATTATTAATCGCCTCTGCTTCCGCCACCCTCGCAGGAACAGCGGGTTCTGGGCCATTATCTCTCTCTGCAGAAAAGTTCTTCCTCACATCTTTTGCATCTCTTACCCAAAACCTTGCAACCTGTGTCCACTCCTCCTTTTACAATCATCGAATTGGATGAGTTACACCTAATATTTTTGCGGGGTGATTTGTGGCTGCTGTTGGGAAGGGTTTTGAGTAGGCTGGCAGGGGATTGAATCCCGAGTGTTGATTCAGAAGGAAGAGAAGCAAAACTGGAAATGGAAAGCAGGAAATTAGGAAGTGAATTTGGACAACAGAGGAAACAAATGTTAGAAAATAGAAACAAAGAGATTTAACAGTGGTTAACGGTATATACTTCAACGCAAGAATCAAGTGAATAAGGCACACGCTGAGAGCACAGAAGGATCTTTGGGAGTATAATTTCATGGTTATTACTGAAACATGGCTATATTAAGGGCAGGTACATTCCTGGTTGCACATTTTCAGACTAGATAGGGGGATAAAAAAGGAATGGAGTCTCGCAATACGGGTTAAAGAAGCAATTACAGCTGTGAGGAGGGATGATATGCAAAAAAATCATCAAATGAGGCCATACATGTTTACCTAAAGAACAAAAAGTGTAAATCACTTCACTGGGAGTGTACAATACGTCCCAAACAATCAGAGGAGATAGAAGAATAAATATGGAGGCACATTTCTGAGAAGCGCAAAGCTACTAGGTCAGTGATAATAAGGGTTTTCAACTACCCTAGTGTTAATCTACCAGGGACTTATCAAGGCGGACCAGGGAGTGGAGCAAGGGGACATGGCGCGGTTTCTGGAAGAGCTGGAATTTCCCCAGATGGAGGAAGCAAAGGGGCAGGCATTGGAGGAGCCCCTGTGGTTGAGGGAGGTCCGAGGGAGTATGAAGTCGGGGAAGGCCCCAGGGCAGGATGGGTACCCGGTGGAAGTTTATAAGGAATTTGCAACGGACCCGGCACCACATCAGTTGGGGGCATTTAATGAAGTGCTGGAGAAGGGGGAACTGTCGGAGACGATGATGTAAGCAGTAAGCACACTAATCCCACAAAAGGGGAAGGACGCAGTGAAATGTGGATCGTATAGGCCCATACCACTATTGAGATCAATTGGGGAGTATGGAGTGAGGCACTGCGTAGGGTAAACGGGACCTCCTCTTGTGCAAGGATGAATCTGATACAGTTTAAGGTGGTGCACAGGGTGCATATGACTCGGGCGAGAATGAGTGGGTTCTTTCAGGAGGTAGTAGTTGAGTGTGAGAGGCGTGGCGGGAGCCAACGAATCAAGTGCAAGTTTTGGGGTTGCGAAAATTTGGAAAGATTCTGGGCGGGTGTGTTCACGTTCTTAGCCAGGATAGTGGAGGAGGAGGTGGACCCGGACCCTTTGGTGGTGATATTTGCGGTATCAGAGAAACCGGAGCTCATGGAGAGGAGGAAGGCCGATGTCGTGGCCTTCGCTTCTCTGATTGCATGCTGGTGAATTTTGCTGGAGTGGCGGTCGGCATCACGACCGGTGGTAGCGGCTTGGTTGGGTGACTTACTGCAGTTGGAGAAGATAAAATATGAGTTAAGGGGCTCTGCAGGGGGGTTTGAGAAAAGGTGGGGGATGTTTGTGGCCATATTTGAGGAGCTGTTTGTCACGGGGGGGGGGGGGGGGGGGGGGGGCTGAAAAAGGGACAAAATTGTGCAGCTGTATTGTTGATTGCTGGGAAATATGTTTCCCAGAGTGTTTATTTGCTGTCACCTGTTTTGATACATGTTTGTAATAAAACTACCCTAATATTAAATGTGAAAGAATCAGTGTGAAATAGTAGAATTGTAGAAAGGTACAGAATGCTCAAAATACACTCAGGAGAATGTTTTTAGCAAGTACATAACAAGTGCAACAAGATATGTGAAAGAACTGGACCAAGCCTGGAATCTTAAGAACCTTCCCGCTGGCATGATTTTCTGATCCCACCGAAGTCAATGGAGTTTTGAACAGCTCACCATGTTTCCTGATACAGCCCCACCACAATGGGAAAATAAAATTTCACCCCAGGTTTTCAGAACTGAAACTGGGCAGGTGGAAGATGCGCAGTGGGAAAACATTAAGATCATCAATCATTTAGATTTATTGTAGTTATGGACAAGGACAAAGATGGACCAGAAGTCATAGTTTTCAACTGGGGAAAGGCAAATTTTACTAAGATGATATGTGATTCAGGCAAAAGTGGACTGGAAAGAAATCCAAAGATGTGAAGGTGGATTGGTGATGCTAAATTGCCTCGTAGTGTCCAAAGGTTAGGTGGGGTTACGGGGTTGTAGGGGGGAGGGAACCTAGGTAGGTTACTGAGAGTTGGTGCAGACTCGATGGCCGAATGGCCTCCTTCTGCACTGTAGGGTTTCAATGAAACGGTTACTCGAAGAAAAGTCAGCGCCAGAGCAATGAGAGGCATTCAAGGAGGAGATTGCGAAAGTCTCGAACAACCATGTTTCCATGAAGGAAAATGGTGGAATTGTTGCAAATTAGAGATCGAGCTGGGCGATGAAGGATGGAACACTGAAGCCTAATTTTAAAACATTTACGCTCTTATTTACAGAGTCAGGCATTGCACACTTCTAACCAACAACTCCTCTTTCAATCTGCACATAGGTGAATCCCCAATTAACATCCACCACTCGACTATGATTGACACCCAAGTGATAAATAATTAACAGATTCCCTTCTCACTATGAATAAAAATTAGACTGATGTACAACCTAAACTTCAAAGGCAAATTAAAACTTACATACTCTTCACAAAACATTATATCGCAAAATGACACTCCTGGAAGACTCGGAACAATTTCTTCATATATTCACTCCTTGTAGCAAAACGTATTCTAACAGTTGATGGCTTGAATATACCATTTAATTTTAGAGATTTCCTTTCCCTCCAACATGTATTTCAAGCTGAAAATGTCATTCAGTAATCTTTCCTTACTCATTACTTGCCATAGACAACGGTAGCGGTAGACAACGGGGGGTCAATGGATGTGGTATATCTGGATTTGGAGAAAGCTTTTGACAAGGCGCCACACAAAAGGTTGCTGCAGAAGATAAAGATGCAGAGCGTTAAGGGTAAAGTAGTAGCATAGATAGAGGATTGCTTAATTAATAGAAAGCAAAGTGTGGGGATTAATGGGTGTTTCTCTGGTTGGCAATTAGTAGCTAGTGGTGTCCCTCAGAGATCAGTGTTGGGCCCACAATTGTTCACAATTTACATAAATGATTTGGAGTTGGGGACCAAGTGCAATGTGTCCAGGTTTGCAGACGACACTAAGATGAGTGATAAAGCAAAAAGTATAGAGGATACTGGAAGTCTGTAGAGGGATTTGGAGAATTTAAGTAAATGGGCTAGGGTCTGGCAAATGGAATACAATGTTGACAAATGTGAGGTTATCCATTTTGGTAGGAATAACAGCAAAAGGGATTATTATTTAAATGATAAAATATTAAAACATACTGCTGTGCAGAGGGACCTGGGTGTCCTCGTGCATGAGTCGCAAAACGTCGGTTTACAGGTGCAACAGGTGATTAAGAAGGCGAATGGAGTTTTGTCCTTCATTGCCAGAGGGATGGAGTTTAAGACTAGGGAGGTTATGCTGCAACTGTATAAGGTGTTAGTGAGGCCACACCTGAAGTATTGTGTTTAGTTTTGTTCTCCTTCCCTGAGAAAGGACGTAATGGTGCTGGAGGATGTGCAGAGGAGATTCCCTAGGTTAATCCCAGAGTTGAGGGGGTCGGATTACAAGGAGAGGTTGAGTAGACTGGGACTGTACTCATTGGAATTTAGAAGGATGCAGGGGGGATCTTTATTAACATCGAACCCCCTCCCCCCCCCCCCCTCCCAGAATCCCCATGCGGGGGGAATCTTATAGAAACATATTAAATTATGAAGGGAATAGATAGGATAGATGCGGCCAGGTTGTTTCCACTGGCAGGTGAAAGCAGAACTCGGGGGCATAGCCTCAAAATAAGGGGGAGTAGATTTAGGAGGAACATCTTCACCCAAAGGGTTGTGAATCTATGGAATTCCCTGCCCAGTGAAGCAGTTGAGGCTCCTTCATTAAATATTTTCAAGATAAAGATAGATAGTTTTTTGAAAGATAAAGGAATAAAGGGTTATGGTGTTCGGGCTGGAAAGTGGAGCTGAGTCCACAAGAGATCAGCCATGATCTTACTGAATGGTGCAGCAGGCTCGAATGACCAGATGATCTACTCCTGCTCCTAGTTCTTATGTTCTTATGTAATCCCACAAGGATGATTATCTACATAATGTTCGATGGGGATGCTATCCAATATACAGAACATCACTTAAAATGTTAGCAAAATAGAATCCCAAATCTTCTGCCTTCAGAAGACCCAGTATTTCAGCAGCCATTGTACTTTTTAATTCCTTAGCTTCTCAAGTTAAAACGGCATTATTTTCATTTTCATCAATAAGAAATATGAAACCAGCTGCATTAGACAAACCAGAGTGTGAAGCATCATTAAAAATAACTAGGATCGGGGCAGCATGGTGGCGCAGTGGTTAGTGCTGCTGCCTCACGGTGCCGAGGTCCCATGTTCGATCCCGGCTCTGGGTCACTGTCCATGTGGAGTTTGCACATTCCCCCGCGTTTGCGTGGGTTTCACCCACCCAACCCAAAGATGTACAAGATAGGTGGCTTGGCCACGCTAAATTCCCCTTAATTGGAAAAATGAATTGGGTACTCTAAATTTATATTTTAAAAAATAACTAGGTTCATGTTCTTTGGATTATCTAAGGACGGGAACTTCTTTGGGTCATCTAAGGATGGGAACTTAAGTTTGTATTGCACCAGACTTAGTTTTTGTAATATTTCCATTGTCGTTGAAATATCCTCTACTTTGTGGTGTTTCCTCGAAAGCTAGCATCTGGCTGAGTTTGAGTGCTTAACCAGTTCAACTGACTGATGACACTTTGCTCTTTCCCTTGAGATATAACACCACCTTTCAGTGATGACCTGTATTGATTAATTAGGATGGGTGCAATACTCTTGAAATAATTTTGATTTAATTGAGATACATAAGAATATGAGGGGCCCAGTTAGAGTGGATAGGAAGGTCTTCATTCTTTTAGTAGAGAGGTCAGTAATCAAAGGGAATAGATGCAAAGCAATTGGGTGAAAGTTCAGAGGTGAATTGAGGAGAATCTTTCTTACTCAAAGGATTATGAGGGGTCTGGAACTTACTGACCAGAGGTAAGGTAAAGTCGCTATAATCCCCGATGACCATAGGCTGCTTTCCCCTTTGAGGGGGAGAGCTGACTGCTGGTGGTTTAACCTGAGGATCACCACACCTCAGGCGAGGGGCAAGGTTGAGAAGGCCGGCCTTCATGAATAACCTTACTGACTAAGGTGTTGGTAGAGACAGAAAAACTAATTGCAACTAGCAAGCACTAGGATATAGACTGTATATCCAGCAAGCGCTGGAGGCTGGATAGCTGTTTTTCAAGAGGCACAAACAGAAGGCCCAAATGGCCTCACACGTGTCCTCAATTTCTATGACTCCATGATGCAAAGAACTTCTGACACTGTTCCATCAGCTACTGACGCCTAGGTGCTTACAATTACCCACCTCATAGACCTGTGGCCACTTAGCAGTTGAGTATATTGAAAACAGATCAGTAGGTTTTGGGATTATGAGGGAGGTGAGATAGATCAAGAAGGTGGAGTTAAGGTAGGAGATCAGCCATGATTTTATTGAATGGTAGACCAGGCTCAGAGGATCAAATGTCCTACTGCTGTTCCTATTTCTTTTATTCCTAAGAGTGCCCGGAACAGGTGGGAATAATATTACAATTAGAGTCAGGACATCCAGGAGTGATGCCTGAAATTAATGCATACAATGGATATTGGAAAACTGAAACTTACTTCCCCAGAAAGCAGTTGAGGCTCGGTCAATTGAACATTTCAGAACTGAGACTTTGTTTGACAAGAGCATTAACAGGTATGGAACCTAGACAGTTGTGGAAAGTACAAGGCGGCACAGCCATGATGTAACTGATTGGCAGCACAGACCCAAGAGGCTGAATGGCCTGCTCCTGTTGCTACGTTCTTATATTCCTATTAACTACCTTGCTGAGGCGGTACGGATACATAGGAGCACGAGTGAAATTCTCCCGACTCAATTGAATGGATCCCAGTAGCGAGGTGATATTGACAATTGCTGCCTTGTTACAGCTCATCCCTTCCAAATGCAAAGCTTGTGCTGCCTTCTTCAAACTGGGTAGAAAAGCCTGATCACAAAAAATATAAAACAGAATGAACAACAAGAGAATTCACGTGTGCTGGAAATAAAGGTGATTCAAATTGAATGAGATGTTTAGCCTGCTCCCCGGCAGTGCAGTGAGGCCTGTACTGAGAATGGCAACATCCTCTTTTGTCCAATTGTTCCTCTGAAACAAACACCACTGAAGAATTTATCTTCAATAGTTAGGGCGATCACTTCTCAAAGATCAGGAACTGAAGGTACCAAGTTCCATTCCTTTCCCATTAGGAACTAATCTGTGACTACTCCTGTGGGCACCTCAGAGCCAAAATCCCAGAAAAGTATCAGCAGAGAACTGAAGATGATCATTGGCAGGACCGGAATATATTGAGAAGGTGGTGGTGGTGTTTGTCATGTTGTCTTGTGGTGAAGGCCTTCCCACAATGGCAGCCTGCTCAATTTACAACTTTTTGAGTTTGTGACTTGATTTTTCTTTCTTTCAAATTTCCACAGCTCCTCTCTTGAAAGCACTGACTTCCCCTGAGGTACAGCACCATAAGGTGCCCCTGTACTTCCCCTGGCCTGCCAGTCTTTATTCCAACACCGTTCCCTTTGTTTACTTAATGGGTCCCATGAGGTTAAAGGTCCAGGAAGTATTGTTTCCACACAAAACTCATCGGGCTTGACTCTAATACCTCCATGACCAAATATTCAGCAGACACTTGCTGCCTGGGTTAAACCATAAACGTCAGCCATCTGGTCAAGGCACAGAGAGCTCCTATCAGCCTTCAAATTATATTACAGTAGGATTCACAGTGTTCAAGACGGAACTAGTATCTAAAGAAGGCGATCGAAAACTAGAGAAAAAGAATAAGATTAATTCATAGCAGCCATATGAATCCAGTCAAGCTCCTACGGAACTCATTTACCTTGCTCACCAATAGGGGACCAACCACATTTGTTCGAAACACTGCCATCATGTCCTCAGCAGTGAGGGTTTCCAGAGTTGCATAAGAGTTGATTCCAGCATTGTTGATAAGTAAGTTGAGTCCAGTTGTGCCAAGGCTTGTTTCCACTGCCTCCACAGCTTTTTGGATGTTGGCTGAATCTGTAACATCTTAAAAATGAACAATAAGATCTTGGAGGGGATACAATGGCAAACAGACAGGCAACACATCCAGCAGTTTTATTATTGCTGTACAAGGTGTTGGTCAGCCCCTTCCTGGAGTCCTGCTGCAGTTTCCTGGGAAGATAAAGATGGGTGTGATGACTTGTCACAAGTTACTGTGGTATACTATGAAACAGACTTGTGTGTATGTGTGTGTGTGTGTGTGTGTGGTGGTGGTGGGGTGGGGGGGCGGTGACTAGTTTGATTAGTTTGAACACAGTTAGACGGCAAGGTTTAATAACATCAAAAAGGCGTTAGGTGTGGAAGCAAATGTTTGGAAGTGGAAATTGAGCAGCATGAATGGAAATTTGCAATAAGAAAATAAGGGAAATGACTTGAAGTTAACTATTGCATTTCAAAAGGAACATGCACAATTGGAGTGGATTGTAAGTGAAATAAAGCAAAGTATTAAGTTGATGTTTATCCCAAAGTAATGGCTATAACAAAACATGAAAGACGTGTAAATTCTGCGAAAAAGAACCTCTAAAGGAAGGTGAAACAATAGAGTTAACGATGAAAGAGCAAAATCATGTTTAGAGAGTGATGGAAGATTGTATCAGTAGGTGTGACTATGAGATCCAAAAGCAGTGTATGTTGGAAACAGGCACGTGGAAAAGCAATTGCCGCCACCGTTTAAGAAAAGTGTTTGTGTCTACAAAGTTTTGAGACAAGTTTTGGATTCTCGGTGTTGGATGAGAGAGAAAGAAAAGTCTGCGGATGATTATCCCCAGAGCAACAGAGATTTGTGGTTCATATTACTGGAATTTTGAGGACTGGTGTCTAAAGTGATGTTTAGGTCTGAGTTAATTAAACAGAAACCTTTTGGGGAATGACTGTAGAAGTACTGTTAACGGTTTAATATGATTTTGTGTCTTTAAGTTTTTTCCTTTTTTAAAATAAATGTTTAAATTTAGTTTTTAAAATCTTCGCAAGTGGTTTGAATGTCTTTCTCCTGACTTCACATGCCTTCTCATAAAACAACAAATTGCAAATTGGTGTTCAAAACTGAACAAGGATGTAAAGAAGGAAAAACCAAACACTTGACTGCTTTGAATAAGCTTCTTCAGTTTCCCTTTGGGATTTGACAGCTTGGCACTTAACACATTCCATATCATTACATGAGGCAATAGAAATGATTCTATTACCTTTCTAAACTTGCTTCTCGGCTTTGAATGGTGATTGAAAGTCCCACCTTGGCTTCTCTCCAAAATCCCCTTGGTTAACTCTGTCCCATTAATTGTACATTTACAAGGGTGGCATGATGCACAGTGGTTAGCACAGCTGCCTCACAATGTCAAGGATCCATTCCACTCTCCGCGTGGAGTTTGCACATTCTCCTCGTGTCTGCGTGGGTCACACCCCCACAACTCAAAGGTGTGCATTTACAATGTGTATTTTCTTTTTTTTTAAATTATTTTTATTCAGATTTTTATCAAAACATACTTTTTGCATAACCATTAACAATATTTAACAAAACAAGGTAAACGTTAACATTATATAAAGAAAAAAGAACAAAAATATGCAACATTCTCCCCCCCCCACCCCCGGATTGCTGCTGCTGCTGACATTTTAGTGCTCTCCTGGAAAGTCAATGAACGGCTGCCACCTCCGAGAGAATCCCGTCATGGACCCTCTCAAGGCAAACTTTATTTTCTCGAGACTGAGAAACCCAGTTTGTCACCAATCCAGGTCTCCACAGTCGGGGGCTTCGAGTCCCTCCACATTAAAACGACCCGTCTCCGGGCTACCAGGGAGGCAAAGGCCAAGACAACAAAGAACAAAGAACAAAGAAATGTACAGCACAGGAACAGGCCCTTCGGCCCTCCAAGCCCGTGCCGACCATACTGCCCGACTAAACTACAATCTTCTACACTTCCTGGGTCCGTATCCTTCTATTCCCATCCTATTCATATATTTGTCAAGATGCCCCTTAAATGTCCCTATCGTCCCTGCCTCCACTACCTCCTCCGGTAGTGAGTTCCAGGCACCCACTACCCTCTGCGTAAAAAACTTGCCTCGTACATCTACTCTAAACTTTGCCCCTCTCACCTTAAACCTATGCCCCCTAGTAATTGACCCCTCTACCCTGGGGAAAAGCCTCTGACTATCCACTCTGTCTATGCCCCTCATAATTTTGTATACCTCTATCAGGTCGCCCCTCAACCTCCTTCGTTCCAGTGAGAACAAACCGAGTTTATTCAATCGCTCCTCATAGCTTATGCCCTCCATACCAGGCAACATTCTGGTAAATCTCTTCTGCACCCTCTCTAAAGCCTCCACATCCTTCTGGTAGTGTGGCGACCAGAATTGAACACTATACTCCAAGTGTGGCCTAACTAAGGTTCTATACAGCTGCAACATGACTTGCCAATTCTTATACTCAATGCCCCGGCCAATGAAGGCAAGCATGCCGTATGCCTTCTTGACTACCTTCTCCACCTGTGTAGCCCCTTTCAGTGATCTGTGGACCTGTACTCCTAGATCTCTTTGACTTTCAATACTCTTGAGGGTTCTACCATTCACTGTATATTCCCTACCTGCATTAGCCCTTCCAAAATGCATTACCTCACATTTGTCCAGGTTAAACTCCATCTGCCATCTCTCCGCCCAAGTCTCCAGACAATCTAAATCCTGCTGTATCCTCAGACAGTCCTCATCGCTATCCGCAATTCCACCAACCTTTGTGTCGTCTGCAAACTTACTAATCAGACCAGTTACATTTTCCTCCAAATCATTTATATATACTACAAAGAGCAAAGGTCCCAGCACTGATCCCTGTGGAACACCACTGGTCACAGCCCTCCAATTAGAAAAGCATCCCTCCATTGCTACCCTCTGCCTTCTATGGCCTAGCCAGTTCTGTATCCACCTTGCCAGTTCACCCCTGATCCCGTGTGACTTCACCTTTTGTACCAGTCTACCATGAGGGACCTTGTCAAAGGCCTTACTGAAGTCCATATAGACAACATCTACTGCCCTACCTGCATCAATCATCTTAGTGACCTCCTCGAAAAACTCTATCAAGTTAGTGAGACACGACCTCCCCTTCACAAAACCGTGCTGCCTCTCACTAATACGTCCATTTGCTTCCAAATGGGAGTAGATCCTGTCTCGAAGAATTCTCTCCAGTAATTTCCCTACCACTGAAGTAAGGCTCACCGGCCTGTAGTTCCCGGGATTATCCCTGCCACCCTTCTTAAACAGAGGAACAACATTGGCTATTCTCCAGTCCTCCGGGACATCCCCTGAAGACAGCGAGGATCCAAAGATTTCTGTCAAGGCCTCAGCAATTTCCTCTCCAGCCTCCTTCAGTATTCTGGGGTAGATCCCATCCGGCCCTGGGGACTTATCTACCTTAATATTTTTTAAGACACCCAACACCTCGTCTTTTTGGATCACAATGTGACCCAGGCTATCTACACCCCCTTCTCCAGACTCAACATCTACCAATTCCTTCTCTTTGGTGAAGAGACCTCGGCCTCTTTCGCTTCCTGAACTCCCGGTTCGTCTGACACACCAAAGATCGCTATCTCTGGACTCGGCACCACCCCCGTGTCTAGGATCTTGGACATTGCCTGAGCAAATCCCTGCCAGAATCCTTTAAGAGCCGGACATGCCTAGAACATATGGACATGGTTCGCTGGGCTTCTCGCACACCTCGCACATCTATCCTCAACCCCAAAGAACTTGCTCATTCTCGCTGCCGTCATGTGTGCCCGATGGACCACCTTAAACTGAATTAAGCTAAGCCTGGCACATGATGAGGAGGAATTAACCCTGCCTAGGGCATTAGCCCACAAGCCCGCATCCAGCTCCCCGCCTAGCTCCTCCTCCCACTTGCCCTTAAGTTCCCCCACTGGGGCTTCCTCCGCCTCCTGTAGTTCTTGGTAGATGTCCGACACCTTCCGCTCCCCTACCCAGGTGCTGGAGACCACCCTATCTTGTATCCTACATGGGGGTAGCAACGGAAATGTCACCACCTGTTTTTTAAGAAAGACACGTACCTGAAGGCATTTCCAGGGAGCAAATTAAATTTCTCCTGCAGCGCTTTCAAGCTGGGAAAAGTCCCATCTATGAACAGACCCCCATCCTTTTAATACCTGCCCTATGCCAACTTTGAAACCCTCCGTCTATCTTACCCGGGACAAATCTGTGATTGTTGCGTATCACGGTCCAAACTGAGGCTCCTTCCACCCCCCTGTGCCTTCTCCACTGACCGCAGATCCTTAGTGCCGCTGCCACCACCGGACTTGAGGAGTAGCGCGCCGGCAAGAACGGCAGAGGTGCCGTTACGAATGCCCCTAAGCTGGTGCCTTTGCATGAGGCCGCCTCTGACCGCTCCCACGTTGACCCCTCTCCCAATACCCATTTCCTAATCATGGCTATATTAGCCGCCCAATAGTAGCTGCAAACATTTGGCAGCGCCAGTCACCCACCCCCCCCCACCCTCCCTACCCCCGACTGCACTCCAGATACAGTCTCTTTATTCGCGGGGTCTTATTTGCCCATACAAATCCCGAAATGATCTTGTTCACCCGCTTAAAGAAGGACTTAGGGATGAAGATGGGAAGGCACTGGAAGACAAACAGAAATCTGGGGAGGACCGTCATCTTAACAGTCTGCACCCTCCCCACTAGAGAAAGCGGGAGCATGTCCCACCTTTTAAAGTCCCCTCCATCTACTCTACCAACCGGTATAAGTTAAGCTTGTGGAGGGCATCCCAGTTCCTAGCCACCTGTATACCTAGGTACCGAAAGCTCTTAAGCGGCAGCTCTCCCAGTCTCTTCTCCTGCCCTTTAGCTTGGATCACGAACATCTCGCTTTTCTTCTCGTTTAATTTGTACCCCGAAAAATTGCCGAAGTCCCTCAAAATCTGCATGACCGCCCCCATCCCCACTGTGGGTCCGAAATATACAGGAGCAGGTCATCCACATAAAGCGAGACCCGCTGCTTCCACCCCCCCCCCCCCACCCCCGCCCGAACCAAACCCTGCCAGTTCTTTGAAGCCCGCAGTGCTCTGGCCAACGGCTCTATTGCAAGGATGAATAATAACGGGGAGAGGGGGCATCCCTGCCTCGTCCCTCAATGGAGCCTAAAATATTCCGACCTCACCCTGTTCGTGCATACACTTGCTACGGGGGCCTGATAAAGTAGGTGGACCCACCCTATGAATTCCTCACTGAATCCAAACCCTCTGAGCGTTTCCCACAGGTACTCCCATTCCACCCGGTCAAAGGCTTTCTCTGCATCCATCGCAGCCACTACTTCTGCCTCCCGTCCTTCTGAGGGCATCATAATAATGTTTAGGAGCCTCCGTACATTGGAGTTCAGTTGCCTGCTCTTAACGAAGCCTGTCCGATCCTCCCTTATCACCCCTGGGACACAGTCCTCAATTCTAGCGGCCAAAATCTTGGCAGCAATTTGGCATCCACGTTCAAGAGCGATATCTGTCTATAGGACCCACATTGTAGCGGATCTTTCTCCTGTTTGAGAATGAGTGAAATCGAAGCCTGTGACATTGTTGGGGGGAGAGTTCCTCTTTCTTTAGCCTCGTTAGAAGACCTTAGCAGGAGTGGACGCAACAGTTCCGAAAATTTCTTGTAGAATTCTACAGGATAGCCGTCCGGCCCCGGGGCCTTGCACGACTGCATACTCCCTAGGCCCTTAACAATCTCCTCCAACTCTATTGGGGCCCCCAGTCCGTCCACCAGGTCCTCTTCTACCTTTGGAAACCTCAATTGGTCCATGAATTGCTTCATCCCTTCTCCCCCCGCCGGGGGTTCTGACTCGTACAGTTTACCATAAAACACCCTAAAGACTTTGTTCACCCCTCTGGGTCCAAGACCGTGTTACCATCCTTATCCCGAACTTCCCCAATTTCCCTGGCCACCTCCCTCCTACGAAGTTGGTGCGCCAGCATACTATTCGCTTTCTCCCCATATTCATAGACTGCCCCTTTTACCTTCCTCAGCTGTGCTACCGCTTTCCCTGTGGTCAACAGATCAAACTCCTCCTGCAATCTCCGGCGCTCCTTCAATAGCCCCGTCTCGGGGGTCACCGTGTAACTCGTGTCTACTCTGACTATCTCCTCAACTAACCTCTCTCTCTCCGCTTTCTTTCTTCTTCCTATGGGATCTGATAGAAATGAACTCCCGTCTAATAACTGCCTTCAAAGCCTCCCAAACCGTAGTCGCTGTTACCTCCCCCGTATCATTTTTTTCCAAGTAGTCTTGAATGTTCCTCTTTATCCGCCTACAAACCTCGTCATCCACTAGCAGTCCCACATCTAGCCTCCAGAGTGGGCGCTGTCCTCTCTCTTCACCAAGTACAAATCCACCCAGTGCGGAGCATGGTCAGAGACTGCAATGGCTGAATATTCCGTCCCCTCCATCCTTGGGATTAACGCCCTGCTCACAACAAGAAAATCTATACGAGAATAGACTTTGTGGACGTGGGAGAATAGACTTTGTGGACCCCCATGATCAAATTATGTGAGTCTAAGTCCGGAATTTTACCCAGCATGAGTCTCATGAATTCCACGTCATCCCAGTTCGGGGCGTAGACGTTCACTAGCACCACCCGGGTCCCCTCCAGCTTCCCACTCACCATTATGTATCTGCCCCCTTTATCAGCCACAATACTCCCTGCCTCGAATGCCACCAGTTTGCTGACCAGAATTGCTACCCCTCTGGTCTTTGAATCCAGCCCCGAATGGAACACCTGGCCCACCCACCCCTTTCTCAATCTTGTTTGATCTGCGAGTTTTAGATGCATCACCTGTAGCATGGCTACGTCTGCCTTTGACCCCTTTAGATGCGAGAACACGCGAGCCCTCTTGACCGGCCCATTCAGTCCCCTCACATTCCACGTGATCAGCCTGGACGGGGGGGCTAACCACGAGCCAGCCACGAGCCCGCGTCTCCCGCTTACAATGTGTATTTTCAACTGATCTGTAACATTCTTCATTTTTTTCAAATCTAAAATTCCATTTTGCATTTACCTACTCTACTTAGAAGTATTTTGTTGCATCTTCTATCTCTTCTGTCTCCCTATTTTAGAATTATTTGCAAGTTTCGTCAATTTAGGACTGTTTTCAGGGGAGAAAGTACCCTACAGGGCTCTGCTTTTCCCCCAGTCTGACACTGATGCATGCAAAGCTCCACTCTACACCTCCAGGTCTAATGTGATTCTTTCCATGAGGATGCTTAGTTTTGCAATGTTTAAACATTTTGAAAGTTGAAAGGTGAAATAAGCATAAAGGGGTGAGGAGTTCCACTATATAGTTTAATTCTGTAACACCTCAAAGGGACATGGGAGTCTTTACGATCTGTCAGCCAAGTATTTCCCTTCAACCTCCATGTTGGGCAGGATTTCCTTTCTGGCTTCCTATCGGGTGACATCTTCCCTACTACCTCCATGTTGAGTAGCGATCCTTTTCTTGACCTGATTGAAAGAATACTTTCAATACTTCACAGCTCAAGGGTCCCAGGTTCGATTTCCGGCTGGGTCACTGTCTGTTCTTCCCGTGTCTGCGTGGGTTTCCTCCGGGTGCTCCGGTTTCCTTCCACAGTCCAAAGATGTGCGGGTTAGGTGGATTGGCCATGCTAAATTGCCCTTAGTGTCCGGAAAATGTTAAGTGGGGGTTACTGGGTTACGGGGATAGGGTAGATACATGGGCTTCAGTAGGGTGCTCAAAAAGGGCTGGTGCAGACTCGATGGGCCGAATGGGCTCCTTCTGCCCTGTAAATTCTATGATAATACAAGAACACAAGGATTGGGAGGATGCATATGGTATTTGTCCACCCGAACCTCCTCCGCCTTTCAATAAGATCATGGCTGATCTGATTGTTGCCTTAACTCCACTTTCCCCTCTGTCCCTTGTCTACCTTGGTGATCAAATATCGATTTAACTCAGCCTTGAGCATATTCAGGGACTCAGCATCCACTCCTCTCTGGGGAAGAGAATTCCACAGACAAACCGCCCTCTGAAAGGGGAGAAAAAATTCTCCTCACCTCAATCTTAAATGGGAGACCCTCATTATTAAACTGTGCCCCATTGTTCTAAACTCCCTCATAAAGGAAAGCATCCTTTCAGCATCATACTGTGGAGTCCCCTCAGGATTTTATATCTTTCAATAAGCTCAGCTCTCATTCTTCTAAACTCCAATAGGTATAGGCCCAACCTGCTCACCATTTCCTCACGAAATAACCCCTTCATCCCAAGAAACAGTCGCGTAAACCTTTTCTGAATTGCTCCTAATGCAATCATATCCTTTCTTAAGTAAGGAGACCAAAAACTGTCATAGTCCTCCAGATGTAGAGTAAGGCCCTGTACAGCTGTGGCAACACTTCCCTACTTTTAGACATGATTCCTCTTGCAATAAATGTCGATGTTCCATTTGCCTTCCTCATTGCTGGCTGAACCAGCATACGACTTTTTGTGATTAATGTGTCAGGACACCCAGATCCCTCTTTACCATAAAGTTCTGCATTCCCGCTCCATTCAAATAATATTATGCCTTTATATTATTCCTAAAAGGTGAACAAGCTCACATTTTTCCACATTATACTCTCGCTGTCAAGTTTTTGCCCACTCGCGTATTCTAATTTCTCCCTCCATTTTTTTGTCATTCGTTGCTGGTATCTGAAATCTGTCTAATCTCCTGACCTGCCACCAACCTTTTCAGTCTTGTACACTTTTTCTTTCAATCTGATACTGCCCTGAACTTTGCTAGGTAGCTACCATGCTGCATCCTTCTATATGGAATATATCTCTGACTGAAAGATTGAAAGACTGCATCTGGGTGCACACGCATATAGTTTTCAGCCATTGTTCACCAGTCGCCCCAGCATGGATTTGCACAAACTCCCTCTGCACGTGTTGAAAGCGTGTGAATATTTTAAAATGGCGGAAAGCAAAAGATCATCTGGTCCAAAAGCCATAATGGTGCAATGTAGGACCATGACCACCCAAACACACCCCAATCAAAAACAAACGTGTGATTGGCTAGGAACCAAAAAAACCCGCGGCCAATTGAAGATCTGGCAAATTCCTTTCCAACCTCACAAAGGTGATGAAACAAGTTGCAAGAAATCACAGTGACCAACAGACATACTCTACCAATACCCCACCTACATTCCAAACTTTGTACAGTTCCAAACTGTGATGGACTATACAGAGTTGAAGGCAATGAAATCAAAGCTGAGGATTTTAAAAGTAAGTTGTTGCCAGACTTAGAATTAATCGATGCAACTCAGCGAGTGCAATAGTGATGTGTGAATGCGATTTGGTGTGATTTAGAATACAGGAAGCAAAGTTCTGGATGAGAAAGATAGAAAATTGGAGATTGGCTAAGAGACCATTGAAATGGTCCAGCGCTGACAGGAAATACTTGAGCAGTTTGAGCAGCGGATGGTTTGAGGCAACGTTGGAGATGGAGAATGCTACAGAGGCAGAAGTAAGCAGCCTTCCTGATGAAGCAGATATGTGGCCAATAGCTGATCACATGGCCAGACAGCACACGACAGTTAAAAATGTTCTGGTACAACCTTGGACAGTGGACAGAGCGAGGGATTGAGTTGATTGTTGGTGAATAGAAATTGGCTTGTAGTTGCCACTCCGTAGCAACTTACCTTCACTTGAACTCCAAACCAACTTACCTTCACTTGAACTCCAACTTACCTTCACTTGAACTCTAAACTCCGGATGGTTTGGAGCTTGACATTCCTGACTTAGGCCGGGGGCTGGTTTAGCACACTGGGCTATATCGCTGACTTTTGAAGCAGACCAAGGCAGGCCAGCAGCACGGTTCAATTCCTGTACCAGCCTCCCCGAACAGGCGCCGGAATGTGGCGACGAGGGGCTTTTCACAGTAACTTCATTTGAAGCCTACTTGTGACAATAGGTGATTTTCATTTTTTCATTTCATTTCATTCATTTTTCATTCATTTCATTTTGTGAGGTGAAGCAGGTCAGCAGCTCCAGCAGTGACGTGTAAAAGGAGCAGAACAAAGAAGGACACGTTTTACAGCACGAGCTGCCACGAAGCAGGTGAGTTTAAAGTGTTGCTAACTTTTGGTTGGTTCTTAATTTGGCTCTATTTAATCACGTTTGCTCAAGAGTCGCCAGGTATCTTTCGACACCGCCACAAGGTTCAGAACCGAATACTGATCAATGACTCGATACACCAGTTAGTAAGTTCAAAAGCAATGCTCATTTATTTACACACAGTCAAATCTACTCATGCATAAACTTTACAAACTAAACTACCACTATTACTAAAGCCTATACTTAGCTTTGGGCGCCCACTCAGTCAGAGGAACAATGGCCGTTGCTCAGTTCCCAGGCTGCTGGGTTGAGCTGTTTACAGAGTAGCAACTAGGAGCGTCTATCTCGTAGCGTGCGTTGACTTGGAACTTACTTGGTCTGCTGTAGCTGCTCGACTGGTCTCTCTCTTCGGTGAGAGCCAAAGCCAAAGGAGGAAGATTCTCCCTTGGGTGATACCTCTTATACTGCAAAGGGCTTCGCGCTCTTTTGGGCGGGCCTTGAACTTGGCCTCAACTAATTGGGTCTTTCCCAATCATCGGTATCGATTTTCCTCCAATAGAGGGGTGGCTCCCTGATCGCTGGGCGTGTCCTGGTGACTGTCAGTCTGCTTTGTCTTAGCTTCTTCTGGCACCGGGGAGTCTGTCCTAACATTGTGTATCTAAATGTTTCCCTTTTGTCTCCGGAGATGGCTCATTAGTATGTAAATAGTTTGGTACTTTCTGTCCTGTCTGAGCGTTTAAGGTTCGAATCAACAGACAGAGCTTGCACCTGCTTGTTTCTTAGCATTATCCAATTTTCCCTGCATTCCTTGCGGGTGTCTGTTTTGCAACAGGGACGTGGCCATCCCAAATGGCTACAAAAGGGACCATTGAAAGGATGAGAGTACGTTTCGAAGGTAAGTGATTTTAATTTGGGGCGAGGTTCAGACATCGGCGGGGCGAGGTGTCAGGTCAGAAGGGGGTGTCATGTCCATGGGGGTGGTGGTGTCGCGTTGGGTCAGGGCATTGTCAGTTTGATGGGGGATATGTCAGATTGGGTGGGGTCTCAGGTCAGGGGGCTGGGGAATTGGCTCAGAGATGCTTTCGGGTTGGGGGCGGAAGTGTGTGCAGGGGGTCGAGGTGGGTGCCGGCTCAGGTTGTGGGGAGTGTTAGGTCGGGAGGAGGTGTCAGGTTGGGGGCTGTCATGTTAGTGGGGGTGTCAGGTTAAGCGGTTATTGGGTCAGGTCGAGGTGGAGAGACAGATCAGGTCGAGGTGGAGAGACAGGTCAGCGGTGTCAGGTTGGGGTATTGTTGGGTCAAGGGGGATGTTGGTGCACGGAGGGCGAGTTGGTGACGGGTCGGGTGTTGGGTCGGTAGGAGTTTTGGACGGGTGGGTGGTCATGCAATGTGGGGTTGATCCTGGTCAGGGGGTGTGGAGCATGAGGGTGGGGGTTGGTGGTGGTGGGTGGAGTGGAGAGGGAGAATTCCTTGCAGGTGGACGGTTTGGGGGTGGGCTGCTCAGTTGGGGGTGGTGTGGGGGGTCTTTTGGGTATCGGGGGTGTAGGGGTTTGTGGGGGGAGGGGTGGGGATGGGAGAGAGTAGGGGGTCTGGAGATGTCCAGTGTGGGGCTCGGTCTGGGTTTTTTAAATATTTACTCTGGAGTTAGAAGTGCTTTTTTCCCCCATTCTAACTCTTTCAGAGTAACAATTAGTGTAAAGCTGGCCGAACCATCCAAAGTTAGGGATTTATATTGCTTTGACTGATGGTTCCCAGCCCAATGCAATTGTCCAGTAGACGTTAGCGCTTCTGGGCAATTGCTCGAGAAACCCTAATATGGGGATTTCCAAGAGGAATTCCGCAGTGCATCATTGGGATACCCCCCTCCCCCAAATCCTACACTGCGGAGCCAGGAAGTTATGGCTAATTGTGGCAGAAACTAGAAACAATGGCTGTGAACATTCCAGCATTTAGTGGAATATCCTGCTCATTCAGGACGGAATGCCAGTCAAAGAAGGGTAACAAATCAGAGACAGTGGAGAAGTCAAGAGAGACAATGGTAAGGCAAAGCTGGGTGTTGCCAGCATAGATATTGGAGTTGATGCTGCCTTTCAAATCATGTTGCTGAATAGCAGCATGTTGATGAGAAATAGGAGAGAGCCAAGGATCAATTCTCTTACAGATGGATGAAACTTCATCATGAAGATCCCTCATCACACAATTCAAGGTAATACCCCCTCACGGCATAATCGCCAGGCAAAAGGCCCCTCATCACAAAGCATACTTTCCAACAAGAATCAGACAGTTCAAAAGATATGTCAGGGAAGATGCATGATTGCTCTGAAAGAACTACAGTCAAAATTCTTCTGTGATGTGCTATTTGTGAACTCAGCAATAGTTTTGCTTTTAAATTTTGCTTTCAAGTGTCTGACCAAAGTCATTGACTTGTTATTGAGACTGACTGTTTTATAAACCAATGCACACAGGAATGTCACTTACCCAGTTCTATCATCTTCACTACAGATTGTTCAACTGCCAACTTCTGCAGCTCCTATTAGGAACCAAATAGGATGGGTTGTTAGATAAGACCGGCCAGTCAGCTCCATTTTATACCATAACAACTCACCTTTAAGCATCGAGGATTGAGGAAATGAAGAGGAGGTGACACTAAGCATCCATATTGGTGCCATGGAGCAGTAGAATTTTACTCAATCCACGTTACTCTTGGCCAAGTAGTTATAGCGTACAAGACAACTGGGAAAACGAGTAAAAATTGCCTCAACTGATAACTCATGGTCAGTGTTATAGTGGCCAAAAAGGACACGGGTGATCGTCAATAGATCTCCCCGTGGGCTTCGTGGAATATGGATTCCTCTGTTAAGTGGATGGTAGCTCACCCAATAGGAAATGTGCAGCGGGGGCTTAAAACGCGTTGCTCCAATCTGGGCCAGTATCGTGTACAAAGAACAATACAGCACAGGAACAGGCCCTTCGGCCCTCCAAGCCTGTACCGGTCGAAGGTCCCCGGGCTTGGACTAGAGTGCTGGAAACCTTAGCAGCAGCCCTTTTTGTTACTTTAATAAAGGGTTTGATCCTGGAAGACTGGTCAAATCAAACGGTTAAATGGGTTTTGTACCTTTAAGCACACATGACAATTCTCACTTACTTTGGAGGAACACAAATATAAGAGGAAAATCCAAATGCTGAAGAACTAAAGTGGGTGTTACATTTGGAAGAGGTTCAAGTGCATACTCCCACCAGGTAATTCTAGATTTTTATTACAAAATACATTTATTGTTTTTAAAATAAATTTAGAGTACCCAATTTGTTTTTCCCAATTGAGGGGCAATTTAGCATGGCCAATCCACCTACCCTGCACATCTTTTGGATTGTGGAGCTGAGCTCCATGGAAGTACATTTAAATATGAATAATTCACTCTTAATTAATAGCCAAAAAAAGATAATGTGAAGCAGGATTTCATTAATCATTGGCCCAACAGTCAACAAGCAGTCCTATCTTATCATTGATAATAAAGGCTCTCTATTCCCTCCATACCTAATTTATAGAGACACGGAACCCCATTCAACTCCCTGTCCCTTCAGAAACACACTCAGTCCGCGTTCTGCACCCTTAAGTTAACAATGTTTCAACTTTCAGACCCATCATCGAAACATGCTTGATAATACACTGATTGGGCCTCATTCTGCTGAAGGGTCGATCTTAGGCCTTCACCCTGCCCATTGCGTGCTGGAAGACATGATGTCCAGTTTCCGACGATATTGTATGATTTAAAGTATTGCCTTATACAGGGCCAGGAACATGTATAAAGACAAATCCCTCAAGAGCGTTATTACTGCGGTCAGTGGAATGTACTGGTCAGCCATTCTAAATTCACTCTGGGAGACCTGTTGAAGTGCTGACCACCTGAGAGGAGTCCTAGCTTGCAGTACTCCTAAGCAACCAGTGTCATTGTATGTACTATTGCTTAGAGATTTAATAAAGATGTTTTAAATTTAGCGAAAGAGTACCCCAAGTTGCTGTGTGCCATTAATATCAGAAGTAGAAACAAGAGCTTTTAGAGCAAAAAGGGTTCTTATATGTGGCAAATCGGATAGGAGTTTTGAAGATAAAGAAATGGCAGAATAGCCTGTGTGGTAGTGTGCCCCTAAAGGGGGCGACTTCTCAGAGGGTCATGGGCCTCGTAGGGTCATTCAGGCTGGAGAGCATTAATCCTGGGGCTGAGCGCAGGTTTCACTGTTAGTTCCGAGTTTGGAGTTGGTGGAGCATGGTAGCCTTTATCTCACTCTCTGTAAATTATTATTTGCCTTAAATCATTTATTCATTAATCTCCTTGGTGGTTACCAGTTTTCAAGATACTACATCTGACTGCTGCTACAGAAATTGGGAGAGCAGGCATCATGTGGAAGCCTTTCCTTTGAAGAAAACCCATTCAGCAGTCTCTGTGTCAAAATGCTCTATTTTGGGGAACCTGAGCCATTTGATCCCAACACTGAGGAGTGGGTGGTGTATGTCGAACACCTGCACTATTTAATTAAGACCAATGAAATTTAGTGGGGGTTGGGGGGAGAGAAGCAGTGAATAATCCTATTAACAGCCTGTGGGTCCCCGACCTATAACCTGATTAGGAGTCTGACTTCTCCAGATGACCCCGACTCCGAATCATTTGAGGAGCATGTGGGGTTAGTCAAGGGACATTATCACCCAAAGTCGTTTGTGATAATACAACTTTACAAATTGAATTTGATTGCAAGAGCCCTAAGGGAGACAATAGCTGCATTCGTTGAGCACCTAACACGGCTGAGCATTGCGAGTTTGGGGCTGCACTCAATGGCATGTTGAAAGACAGGCTAGTCTGCGGTGTTAACGACACGGCCATACATCAGAAATTGCTAGCAGAGGCAGAGATTACCTTAAAAAAGGCATGAGAGGTCATTAGGCTTTTGAAATTGCTGAAAGGTGGGGGGTGGGGGCAATTGAACCGCAGAGCGTGCAAGCAGGTGAGGTCCACCAGATTTGGCAAGAAACTGCTGGCAGTCGTAGCACCAGGATGAAGGCACAGAATGTAATGAGCAGTGATATTCGGAGCAAAAGAGAGTGTAGACATATTGGGAATTTGGTCCACAGACCAGCAGCTATGAAGAATGCTACTGATATGGGAGAGATCACCCCCAGGAGAGATGTAAATTCAGGGAAGTTACATATTATGCCTGCAATAGGAGAGGGCACATTAGGAGAAAATGCAAGGGTAGATTGAGCCTACAGGAGCACAAAACAAAAACTCCGACTCCAGTTCACAGTGTTCAGAATAACCCTGAAAATGGATCTGAAGTGGACAGTTTAATTGTGTTAATGGTAAATAGTCAGCCATGGACACGGGAGGGTGGGCTGGGGGGGCTCTGCTACAGTTGCAGACGAGCAAATGTATTGTTATTTACAAGGTGGGACCCAGCCCCTGAAGTTAAGAAGCATGAAGACCAGGCCAGCCATGTACACTGGGGAAGCTTTAAGGATCCTGGGAACAACCACAAGATCCATGAGCTACCACACACCAGTCAGCTCAACTGCCTCTAATAATAATGGGGGGGCCACAACTCTGATAGGCCAAGATTGGCTTCACCAAGTTAGATTAAATTAGCTAGAAATTTTCAAAATTAAGGAAGGGGCTTTTCATGACAAAAAAAAAAGGTTTTCCAAATGGTTTAGTCAAGATACAGGGCCTGAAAGCAAAGATTTGCGTGGATCCTGAGGCCACGCCCAAGCTTTACCAGGGCTGACCCGTCCTCTTTGCCTTACATGAGATGGCTAAGTCTAAACTCAAGTGGCTGGAAGAATTAGGCATCATCAATCCTGTACAGCTTTCGAAGTGGACGGCTCCGGACTTCCGGGTGCGGCTATGCAGAGCTAGGTCGCATATTCGGCAGCTCCCGCTTGGAACGGACTTTTGGGCTCTTTTACAGGGCCCCCACGGCATTTGTTTGACATTTCCCGGTGTGGGAAGAAGACTGCAGCATTCCCCTGACGGTGTCCCCCAGGAATGTTGTGTCTTTTGGCTGCCAGACCCGGCAGAAACAGTGAAGGATTTGGCTTGAGCTGCAGCAATAGACAGAGGCCTCTTCCAGCATGCAAGCATTCATTCTGGAAAGAAAGTGATTTTCTCGGCAAGCTTAAAGCTGCAATCTGACTTGACTCTATCAAAGGTGAATTCTAGCAGCAGAGGGAACAACTGTGAAAGGATCTACCAAGGCCATTGAAGAGGCGAGGACGAGGCTTCTGGTGGCGGCCATGGAGGAGTAGGTCGCGCATTCGGCAGCTCCCGTCTGGAACCGACTCTCAGACCTTTTTCAGGAGTTTCCATAGACTTTTTGGGGCAGACTGGTGAAGCAAACACTGCCAACTTCTATGAAACGGACCAGAAGTGTAACGGCCAAAGGAGCGGCACTGGAGCAACGGGAGAAGCGAGGGAAAGAAAACAAAATGGCGGCGGCCAGGGACAAAGGGGAGCTGCAGGAGTTCATCAAGCGCTGCTTCGAGGAGCAGCGCGAGGAGATGCGCAAAGAGATGTTGGCGCCGATGCTTTCGGCAATTGAAGGACTCGGGATCACGCAGAAGGCCCACGAAGCTAAGATCCAGGAGGTACAGAAAAGAGTCAGTCAGAACGAGGACGAGCTCATGGGCCTGGCGGTGAGAGTGGAGCAGAACGAGGCGCTACACAAGAGGTGGGCGAGAAGACTCGAAGACCTGGAGAACAGGTCGAGGAGAAAGAATCTGCGAATCCTGGGTCTCCCTGAGGGAGTGGAGGGGGCTGATGCCGGGGCATACGCGAGCACGATGCTCGAGATGATGATGGGCACGAAGGCCCCTTCGAGGCCGCTGGAGTTGGACGGGGCACATCGGGTGCTGGCGAAGAAGCCCCAGGCAAATGAGCCGCCAAGGGCGATCGTGGTGAGGTTCCACCGGTTCACGGACAGAGAGTGGGTCCTGAGATGGGCCAAGAAGGAGCGGAGCAGTAAGTGGGACAATGCAGAGATCCGAATATACCCGGACTGGAGCACGGAGGTTGTAAAGAGGAGAGCTGGTTTCAACCGGGCCAAAGAGGCGTTGTACCGGAAAGAAGTGAAATTCGGAATGCTGCAGCCAGCGCGACTGTGGGTCACATACAAGGGCCAACACTATTACTTTGAAACGCCTGAGGAGGCGTGGACCTTCGTACAAGCCGAAAAGTTGGACTCTAACTGAGGGTTTGTGAGGGTGGGGGGGATGTTTTGGGGTTTGATGTGTGATGGTTGTTGTATGTAGGGGGTCAATCACGTGCAGGAAATGATACATGGGCTGGGGGAGAGAGACAAGGAGCTGCGCCAGAGGGGGCGGAGAGGGCTTTGGAAAGCGCAGGTTTTTTTCCCGCGCGCGGGAAGGGGAACGAAGGAATGCATATGGATTGGGAGACTCCCACGCGGGGAGGTCAATGGGACGGCGGGGGAAGCCGGGGTCAGCAGGCGTCAGCTGAATTACGGGAGTGACATGGGGGGAGCAAAAAAGCTAGACAGGGATCTAGCGGGGGGAGGGGAGGGGGGGAAGGGGGGAAAAAGGGTTGCTGCTGCACTGGCCGAAAGGGAATGGGACACAGAAGAGGCGGTCGGGACGGGGGTCCCCCCTCTGGGGGACTGGAGGGTGAGGGAGGCGTGGACACGGGACTGGCCCAGAAAAGGAAATGGCTAGTCGGCGGGGCGTGGGGGGGTGAGAGCCCCTCCAATCCGTCTGATAACGTGGAATGTGAGGGGCCTGAATGGGCCGGTGAAGAGGGCTCGAGTGTTCGCGCACTTAAAGGGACTGAAGGCGGACGTGGCCATGCTCCAAGAGACACATCTGAAGGTGGCGGACCAGGTCAGGTTAAGAAAGGGATGGGTAGGACAGGTATTCCACTCGGGGCTGGACGCGCAGAATAGAGGGGTGGCAATATTGGTGGGAAAGCGGGTGTCATTTGAGGCCAAGACTATTGTAGCGGACAATGGAGGGCGATATGTAATGGTGAGCGGTAGGCTGCAAGGGACGTGGGTGGTGTTGGTAAACGTATACGCCCCGAACTGAGATGATGCAGGATTCATGAAGCGCATGTTGGGGCGCATTCCGGACCTGGAGATAGGAGGCCTGATAATGGGAGGGGACTTCAATACAGTGTTGGATCCAGCACTGGACCGCTCCAAATCAAGGACTGGAAAGAGGCCGGCGGCGGCCAAGGTACTTAGGGGGTTTATGGATCAGATGGGGGGGAGTGAACCCATGGCGGTTTGCAAGGCCGCAGGCCAGGGAATTTTCTTTCTTCTCCCATGTACACAAAGCCTACTCCCGGATAGATTTCATTGTTCTGGGTAGGGCGCTCATCCCGAGGGTGGAGGGGATGGAGTATTTGGCTATAGCCGTTTCGGACCATGCCCCGCACTGGGTGGAACTGGAGCTGGGAGAGGAGAGGGACCAACGCCCATTGTGGTGGCTGGATGTGGGACTGCTGGCGGACGAGGTGGTGTGTGGGAAGGTGAGGGGGTGTATCGAAAGGTACTTGGAGGCCAACGACAACGGGGAGGTGCGGGTGGGGTTGGTATGGGAGGCGTTGAAGGCGGTAATCAGGGGAGAGCGAATTTCCATTAGGGCTCATAGGGAGAAGACAGAGGGTATGGAAAGGGAGAGGTTAGTGGGGGAGATTTTGAGAGTGGACAGGAGATACGCAGAGGCCCCGGAGGAAAGATTACTTGGGGAAAGACGATGGCTTCAGGCGGAGTTTGACCTGTTGACCACAGGGAAGGCGGAGGCACAGTGGAGGAAAGCGCAGGGGGCGACCTACGAGTATGGGGAAAAGGCTAGTCGGATGCTGGCACACCAGCTCCGTAAGGGGATGGCAGCGAGGGAAATAGGGGGAGTCAAAGATGGAAGGGGAGCCACGGTTCGGAGTGCGACAAAAATAAACGGGGTATTCAAGGCCTTTTATGAAGAGCTGTACAGATCCCAGCCCCCAGCGGGGGAAGAGGGGATGAGACGATTCCTAGATCAGCTGAGATTCCCGAGGGTGGAGGAGCAAGACGTGGCTGGTTTGGGGGCACCAATTGGGTTGGAGGAGCTGAGCAAGGGTTTGGGGAGCATGCAGGCGGGGAAGGCCCCGGGACCGGACGGATTCCCGGTGGAGTTCTACAGGAAGTACGCAGACCTGTTGGCCCCGCTACTGGTGAGGACCTTTAATGAGGCAAGAGAGGAGGGGACCCTGCCCCCGACAATGTCGGAAGCGACAATTTCTTTGATCCTAAAGCGGGACAAGGACCCACTGCAATGTGGATCGTACAGGCCGATCTCGCTCCTCAATGTGGATGCAAAGTTGCTGGCAAAAGTGCTGGCCACGAGGATCGAGGACTGTGTCCCGGGGGTAATCCACGAGGACCAGACGGGATTTGTAAAGGACAGGCAACTAAACACCAATGTGCGGCGGCTCTTAAACGTGATAATGATGCCATCGGAGGAGGGAGAGGCGGAGATAGTGGCAGCTATGGACGCGGAGAAGGCCTTTGACCGAGTAGAGTGGGAGTACCTCTGGGAGGTGCTGCATAGGTTTGGGTTCGGGGTAGGGTTTATTAATTGGGTTAAGCTCCTTTACAGAGCCCCGATGGCGAGTGTAGTGACGAACCGGCGGAGGTCGGAGTACTTTCGACTGTACCGAGGGATGAGGCAGGGGTGCCCCCTGTCCCCCCTGTTGTTCGCATTGGCGATCGAACCATTGGCCATGTCATTGAGGGAGTCTAATAAATGAAGGGGGGTGGTCCGAGGGGGAGAAGAGCATCGGGTATCGCTATATGCGGATGACCTGTTGCTGTACGTGGCGGATCTAATGGAGGGGATGGTGGAGGTCATGCAGACTCTAAGGGAGTTTGGAGAGTTTTCGGGCTATAAGCTCAATGTAGGGAAGAGTGAGCTCTTTGTATTACAGGCGGGGGACCAAGAAAGAGGGATAGGGGACCTACCGCTGAGGAGGGCAGAGGGGAGCTTTTGGTATCTGGGGATCCAGATAGCCAGGAGATGGGGGACCCTACATAAACTGAATCTGACGAGGTTGGTTAAAGGAAACTTAAATTTATAGGGAATCCAACTTGTAATCAGAAGATTCTAGGTTCGACTCCTGGCTGGCTCGCCAATTAAAGAATCTTTAATTTAAGGGATCTTAACCTGTCGAACTACGCCAGCTTTGGGGGAAGCTTAGTTGATGAATCAAGTCCTGGCGCAATACGACAAGTTGTAAGATTTGTACTATTTATAGACTGTGTTAAGTTAGTTCGATTCCTTGTATTATTCGACTGTGTAAAGTTGAAGGAATTTATATCATCTCTGCTATTCGGTTATCAGTAGCACTTTGCGAATACTGGAACTCAGCAGAAATTTGCAGTATAAACTCCTCAGGTGCCAAAAAGAATTGTTTTATTTGTAGTCGCTTGATTACAATTTGAAAGTCATTTAAAAGGCAATTCGTAGACAATTCGAAGCTTTCAGAGAATTACAGACATTATCTTTCTTTGCTTAGGCAGACAGCTCGAAAGTAACTTTTTAAAGGTCAAAGTCTGGCAATGAAACATGAAGAGAGAGAGAAAGCTAATCTTCAGCTAAACTCAAACTCAAAGTCAAAAGTGGACTAACATCACTGACACAGACAGTTAAACTGACAACCCCCAAAAGACATCTCTAAAATGGAGACTAGAATTAAAGGCAAAAACTGACTAAACTAACAGAAAGACAAAAACTTAAAAAAACTAAACCCAAAATGGCGGGGAAAAACTTTTTAGTTATACACTTTCATATCTGTCTTAAGTCATCTAATTACACCCCAATATAATCCTAATTGGTTTGGGTTAGACTCAAACACATTTGATTTGATGGCAAGCCGTCCATCTTCAATGTGCAACATCAGCTTTTCTGACCTAGCTGTTATCTGCATTGTGAACAATGGTGCTGTGTATCCAGTCCCTGTCCTTGACAATTAGCACAAGACAGTGTCAAATTATCTTGCAACTGTGCTTTTTTTTAATGTCACACTGTTTCTTGAAAATATGCATTTGCCAGAACAATGGACTTCAGTAAAAATGAATTATGCTGTATAAGTGGGTATTAAAACACTGGGGCTCAACATTTATGCTTAAACAGCTATCTTTTACCTATACTAGTTGTATTTGAAATACTTGGCTTCTACATTGGTGGAGCAAATGGAGGAGGATTTCAAAAGATGGGACATGTTATCGCTCTCGCTGGCGGGTACAGTCGGTCAAAATGGTGGTCCTTCCGCGGTTTCTGTTTGTGTTTCAGTGCCTTCCCATCGTGATCACTAAGGCCTTTTTTAAGAGAGTAGGCAGGAGTATTATGGGGTTTGTGTGGGCGAATAAGACCCCTAGATTAAGGAGAGGGTTCCTGGAACGCAGTAGGGACCGAGGAGGGTTGGCGCTGCCAAACCTGGGGAGCTACTACCGAGCAGCAAATGTGGCGATGATCCGCAAGTGGGTTATGGAGGGAGAGGGGGCGGCATGGAAGAGGATGGAGATGGCATCCTGTAAAGGAACGAGCCTGGGGGCGTTGGTGACGGCACCGCTGCCGCTCTCGCCGACAAAGTATACCACGAGCCCGGTGGTGGCGTCAATGCTAAGGATCTGGGGCCAGTGGAGACGGCACCGGGGTGCAATGGGAGCATCAGTGTGGTCCCCGATCGGGGGTAACCACCGGTTTGTCCCGGGGAAGATGGACGGGGGGTTCCAGAGCTGGCATCGGGCGGGGATTGGAAGACTGGGAGACCTGTTCATCGACGGGACATTTGCGAGCCTAGGGGCACTGGAGGAGAAGTTCGAGTTACCCCCGGGAAATGCCTTTAGATATATGCAGGTGAGGGCTTTTGTGAGGCGACAGGTGAGGGAATTCCCGTTGCTCCCGGCACAAGAAGTTCAAGATAGGGTGATCTCGGGTGTATGGGTCGGGGAGGGCAAGGTGTCGGAAATACCAGGAGTTGAAAGAAGAGGGGGAAGCGCTGGTAGAAGAGTTGAAGGGTAAATGGGAGGAGGAGCTGGAAGAGGAGATCGAGGAAGGTCTGTGGGCTGATGCCCTAGGTAGGGTTAATTCCTCCTCCTCGTGTGCCAGGCTCAGCCTGATACAATTTAAGGTGGCCCACAGAGCGTACTTGACTGGGGCGAGTTTGAGTAGGTTCTTTGGGGTAGAGGACAGATGTGGAAGGTGCTCAGGGAGCCCGGCGAACCATGTCCATATGCTTTGGTCATGCCCGGCACTGGAGGGGTTCTGGAGAGGAGTGGCGGGAGCAATATCTCAGGTGGTGAAAGTCCGGGTCAAGCCAAGCTGGGGGCTAGCAATATTTGGAGTAGTGGACGAACCGGGAGTGCAGGAGGCAAAAGAGACCGGTATTCTGGCCTTTGCGTCCCTAGTAGCCCGGCGAAGGATCTTGCTAATGTGGAAGGAGGAGAAGCCCCCCAGCCTGGAGGCCTGGATAAATGATATGGCTGGGTTCATAAAGTTGGAGAGGATTAAGTTTGCCTTGAGAGCGTCTGCGCAGGGGTTCTACAGGCGGCGGCAACCGTTCCTAGACTATCTCGCGGAGCGTTAGAGGAAGGTTGGTCAGCAGCAGCAGCAACCTTGGGGGGGGGGGACGGACGTCCTGGGATGGGGGGGGCGGGGGGGAAGGGGGGGACTGCCGGGGAGGGTGGATGAGCAAGAGATAACATGAAGGGTTGGGGAAACTGGCACGTACGGGTGAGGGCCAGTGTACAAAGCTGTGTAAATATATCATTTTGCCATGTATATATCTTGCTCTGCGCGATTTCTCGTTTTTTTTTGTTACAAGGAGGCGGGGGGGTTATTGTTTGTAAGGGAGAAAAATTGTGTTAAAAAACTTTAATAAATATATATATTTTTTTAAAGTGGACGGCTCCCATCGTGCCAGTGGTTAAATCAGATGGAACCATTAGGATACGAGGGGACCACAAATTATCCGTGAACAAGGCAGTACCCAATTCTGAATAGTTTACCTGGCTGGCCTGGCCTTCGAGCATCTTAACTCCAAGGTCTGGATCCCAAGTGGCTGACCAATTACCATTAACACAATTGTAATAGGGGCCGTCTCACCCACCTTAATGCCTTAATGTTGCTAAAACTGTATACTTCAGATCCATTTTCAGAGTTATTCTCAACACTATTTATTGGAGTCAGAATTGAAGATTTATATGTTAAATTAGCCGGAGGTTAAACTTACACTCAACTTGATATGAGCCATGCATACCAGCAGTTAGAATGAGACAAAGCTTCTAGAGAATTTGTTACTGTAAATTTTTTCTTTTTTTTTTTTCATTTTCATTTTTTTCATTTTCAACCCGGCTACACTTCAGAGCCTCATCGATGTGTGCAATTTTCCAGCACACAATGGAAAGCGTATTAAAGGACCTACCCAAGGTGTTTGTCTATCTAGACAATGTACTGATTACAGGAATATCCAAAGAGGAGCACTTCACAAATCTCAAAGGAATTTTAAAAACATTCAAAAGTCCAGAGTAAGGCTGAAAAGAAAAAAAATGTACGTTCCAAGCTCATGAATTGACGTACTTAGGATTTAGGGTAAATCCAAAGGGCTGCACCCTATTAGGAGAAGATAAAAGTAATTAAGGAAGCACTGGCCCCATTGATATCCTTTTTAGGAATGGTGAACTGTTATGGCAGATTTATTCCTAATCTTTCTACAATGTTGGCACCCTCACACACACATTACTGAAGAAATACCAGAGGTGGTATTGCAGAGAGAATCAGAAAGAAGCATTTGAACAGGCTATAGTAACGATAACGGGGAGTCCGGCGAGTTCACAGGAAGATGTTTATTCAGCTTTACAGCAGTACATACATATGGCCCAGTTACACAATATTGGGTCCTCACTCCTTTGCCTCAGATACTACAGAAGTCGACTTATTATATAAATACTGGTTAATTCCTGGTACAATCAGGACAAGGTTAACAGCCATCGCCAGCTAGATGAACCTCACGCATGTCATACGCCGGTTATTACATAGGTCAAACTAGCTTTGAAGTCATCCAGTCTCTGAGTTCATTTTGACCCCTGAAAAGACATAATTCTTACCTGTGACGCACCTCCTTACTGAATCGGAGTGGTTTTAGCGTACAAGATGGAAGATGGTGAAGAAAGGCCTATCGCCTCGAGCTCTCTGACCAATGCAAATTGAGAAAGAGGGACTAGCCGTAATCTTCAGAGTGAAAAAGTTCCATCGACATGTCTATGGACAACATTTCATAGTGATAGGTAAAACAGAACACACATAAGAAACATCACAACTCAAGAAAACCTGAGAGAACATTTGAGGTGGACGACTTGGTTTATGTGAAGAATTTTGGTGCTGGTTCATATTGAATTCCTAGAGTGGTCAGGACCAGAACAGGTCCAGTGTCATACAAGATAGATGTCCAAGGAAAAAGGGTGAAGAACCACGTGGACCATTTGAGAAGGAGAGAATCGCTCAATGGACCAGTGAGGCAGCCCACCCATAGTACGCCTGTCAGTGATGTTGCTATGGATGGAGGTAATGCTGCAGCAAGTTTCCCCGTGGTAGATCCTAGTAATATTCCAGGGGAACTGGGGAAAATATCTTCATGGACGCATCTTCAGAAGTTGAGAGTCAATCAATTGAAGTTCAAACCGAAGCTACCTCTACTGCAGGAGCAGCCGCTAGTAAATTACGACACACCCAAAGGATCAGGAAGTACCCAGACCGACTTATCTTATAAGGGACTGTGCTGAGATCAATTTGTTGTATAATATTGTAAATAGTTCCATTACTTTTGTAATGTGTTAATCAGGTACTTAAGGGAGGAGGGAAGAGGTAGCCAGCCCCTTTATGGAAGCAAGTTCACAGAGGGTCATGTGACCCGTAGGCCCATTTGGGCTGGAGCATGTGAATCCTGGGGCTGAGCACACGTTTTACTGTTAGTTAAGAGTCTGGAATCATGTCGTACAGAAGCACTCTCGATAAATGGTTATTTGCCTTAATAAACCATTTGTTCAATAATCTACTTGGTGGTCGCCAGTCTTTCAAGATAGTACAGCGTGGATGGGTTAGTCACAAAGTAGGTAGCAGGGAAATTACCTCTTAAGCAGAGATGGTTTAAGGTTCCCCTGGAGGGCACAAGGTCAACAAGATGTCTATTAAACAGGTTCAGGCATTGTTCACACAGGTTGTCTCGAGAAGGGGGGAGAGGCTCCCTTTCGAAAATGTAGCAGTCATCCAAAGACAGATGGATGTGAAAAGAATACAAGTCAATATTTTTTAATTTGGGGCACTTGGCTGTGCTGAGACATATGGCAAGGTCTTTCAGGAGCCAGAGAATTTAAGACACAGGGGGCGGAATTCTCCGCAATCGGCGCGATGTCCGCCGACCGGCGCACAAAGCGGCGCGAATCAGTCCGGCATCGCGCCGCCCCAAAGGTGCAGAATCCTCCGCATCTTGAGCGGCCGAGCCCTAACCTTGAGGGGCTAGGCCCGCGCCGGACTGATTTCCGCCCCGCCAGCTGGCGGGAAAGGCATTTGGTGCCCCGTCAGCTGGCGCAAAACTGACTTTGCCGGGCGGCGCATGTGCGGGAGCGTCAGCGGCCGCTCACGGCATCCCCGCGCATGCGCAGTGGAGGGGGTCTCTTCACCTCCGCCATAGTGGAGACCATGGCGAAGGCGGAAGGAAAAGAGTGCCCCCACGGCACAGGCCCGCCTGCGGATCGGTGGGCCCCGATCGCGGGCCAGGCCACCGTTGGGGCACCCCACGGGGCCAGATCGCCCCGCGCCCCCCCCCCAGGACCCCGGAGCCCGCCCGCGCTGTCTTGCCCCGCCGGTAAGAGAGGTGGTTTAATCCACGCCGGCGGGACAGGCATTCCAGCAGCGGGACTTCGGCCCATTCGGGCCGGAGAATCGCCAGGGGGGGGGCCCGCCAACCGGCGCGGCGTGATTCCCGCCCCCGCCGAATATCCGGTGCCGGAGAATTCGGCAACCGGCGGGGGCGGGATTCACACCAGCCCCCCGCGATTCTCCGACCCGGCGGGGGGTCGGAGAATCTCGCCCAATGTATGTAAGATAATTCAGAACTTAAAAGGGAAAAGGTGCAGGCACCAGGTTCCGGTTCAAGCCGAGAGGAGAAGAGACAAGGTCATCTTTCAGTGAGACTACTTGCGTACTTGAGATACAAGAAAACTTGGGGGTCAAAGAAAATGAGTAGGGGAGTATAAAGTGATGGAAGGGGTCATCAACGGTGCTATCAAGCGGCACTTACTCAGCAATAACCTTCTCACGGATGCTCAGTTTGGGTTCTGCCAGGGTCATGCAGCTTCTGACCTCATTACAGCCTTGGTTCAAATATGGACAAAAAAGTTGAACTCCAGAGATGAGGCTAGACTGACTGCCCCTGATATCAAGGCAGCATTTGACCGAAAATGGCATCAAGGAACTCAGCAAAACTAGAGCTAATGGGAATCAACGGGAAAACCCTCTGCTGGCTGGAGTCATACCTGATACAAAGGAAAATGGTTGTAGTAGTTGTATGTCAATCACCTCAGCTCCAGGACATCACTGCAGGAGTTCCTCATGGTATTGTCCATCTTCCGCTGCATCATCAATGACCTTCCTTCCATTATAAGGGCAGCAGTGAGGATGTTCACTGATGATTGCACAATGTTCAATGCCATTTGCAATTCCTCAGATACTGAAGCAGTCCATGTCCAAAAGCAGCAAGATCTGTACAATATCCATGTTTGGGCTGATAAGTGGGAAGTAACATTCATGCCACAGAAGTGTCAGGCAATGACCATCTTCAACAAGAGAAGATCTGGCCATCACCCTTTAACATTCAATGGCATTACCAACACTGAATCCCTCACAATCAACAGCCTGGGGATTACCATTGTCCAGAAACTGAACTGGACTGGCCATATAAATACTACAGCTAACAGAGCAGCTCAAAGACTAGGTATCCTACGGTGAGTAACTCACCACCTGACTTCTCAAAGCTTGATCACCATCTAAAAGGCACAAGTCAGGAGTGTGATGGAATACTATCCACTTGCCTGGATGAGTGCAACTCCAACAACACTCAAGAAGCTCGACACCATCCAGGACAAAGTAGCCCACTTGATTGCTACCCCTTCCACGAACATTCAATCCATCCACCACTGACAAGCAGTGGCAGCCGTGTGTACCGTGTACAAGGATGCACTGCAGAAATTCGCCAAGATTCCTTAGGCAGCACCTTCCAAACCCGGGATCACTACCATCCAGAAGGTCAAGAACAGCATAAAGCTGGGAACACCACTACCTGGAGGTTCCCCTCCAAACCACACATCATCCTTACTTGGAAATATATTACCGTACCTTCACTGTCACAGGATCAACATTCTGGAACTCCCTCTCTAACAGCACCATGGGTGCACCTACACTATGGGACTGCAGCAGATCAGGGCAGAGGGGAGACAAAGAGAGCTGGGTGAGGGTGAGACGGGGATATCTGGGGGAGAGCTGGGGGGGGGGGGGGTAGTTCAGAGGGAGAGGGTTGTCCGGTGGTGTGGGGGAGATGGAGAGAGCTGGGAGGGAGGTCAGGGAGACCCCGGGAGGGGGAAGAGAGAACCCGGGGAGGGGCCAGTGCTGTTGGGGCAGAGTTGGGATATTGCTAATTACTATAAAAGGTAAAAATTGGAAATGGATTATGGTGCTCCTGAATGTTAATCTGTGTTTGTAATAGATTGTAAAGAAACTGCATGTCCCACATAGTGGAAAAGGGATTGTGAACAGGAGTGGGAGGACAATCCGGTTTTCAGAGCCCTGCCCCATCAATATTACTACTGACTCCATCCTCAAACCACATAGCCCAGTGTCAATGCCTGGGAGAGTGGGGACAGTATAAACAGAGCGGGAGGTGGGGCGGGTCTGAGAGGAGATTTGGAATTCTGCACTGAGTCACTTCAGTGCTTGAACCACGCTCTTGCTGTGGAGGCAACCTTTGTGGTCACCTCACCGACCTTCTCCTTAAACTACTGTGTGGTGGTATGTATTAGGGGTAGTACGGTACCCAGTGATGCTGAGAGGCTATTGGTGGACAGACACTGGGTCCTGATTGGATCTGCCGCCTACTGGCTCCACCCAGTAAAGCAGATTATAAGAACCCGGGTTCTCCCAGCAGCCGCATTCTGTAACCGAGCTGCTGGGGAACACGTCTGTGTAATAAAGCCATCGATTGACTTCATCTCATCTCGCCTCGTGAGTGATTGATTGTGCTACAATTTATTACGCACACTTTAAAAGACTATGGAGCTCCGGATCGCCCCGGAGTGTCTGCGAATCAGCCCCCACGCGGAAAACTCAGCGGCCACTTTTAAACACTGGCTAGCTGTTTTGAGGGATACCTCCGAACGGCCCCCGGCAGACCTACGGAAGACCAGAAAATGCAGGTCCTGCATTCCAGGGTGAGTCCGGAAATCTACACGATCACAGAAGACGCGGAGGATTTCCCGGCGGCGCTCACCATGCTGAGAGGGATCTACATTCAGCCCGTCAATCAGGTCTACGCTCGCCGCCAACTCGCGATGAGACGACAAATCCCCGGGGAATCACTGGACGAGTTCTACAGCGCGCTGCTAATACTGGGAAGGAACTGCAACTGCCCACCGGTGACGGCTAACGAACATACGGAACTCCTCATCGGGGATGCTTTCATAGCAGGTATGACCTCATCCCAAATTCGCCAGCGATGCTGGAAATAGACTCACTGGGGCTCACGGAGGCACGGGCCCTTGCGGCCTCCCTCGATGTGGCATTGCAGAATGCCCGCGCTTACGCCCCCGACCGCGCGGCAGCCCCTTGGGTTCAGTGGACCCCCACCGCGACCGACTCCCCGGCACCCCCCATCCCCCCGCAAGCCTGCACGGCCAGATCACCAGACCACCCAGAGGGGCCCCGCTGCTACTTTTGCGGGCAGTTGAAACACCCCCGGCAGCGCTGCCCGGCCCGCTCAGCCATCTGTAAAAGTTGCGGCAAGAAGGGGCACTATTCAGCGGTGTGCCAGTCCCAGGGGGTCGCCGCAATCTCCGGGGGAGAACTGGGACCACAGACTCAACCCACCCAACGATCCATGTGCGGCCAACGGGCGCCGTTTTGGGTCCCGGACTCCATGCGGGGGGGGGGATGGGCGCCGCCATCCTGTGCCCCTCCGGCCACGTGCGATTCATGGGCGCGGCCATTTTGTCCGCCTCTGACCGCGTGCGATCCGTGGACGCCGCCATCTTGGCTGACAGCCAAGGACCCCAGCATGGACGGCTCCACAGGGCCTGAAGAAAACGCCCCGATGCAGCAACCACGACTGGCTTCGGTGACCCTGGAACAGTCGCGACCCCGGACGCTCCAAACGGCAACGACGACGGTGCTGGTTAACGGGTACGAAACACCATGCCTGATCGACTCTGGGAGCACGGAAAGTTTTATCCATCCGGATACGGTAAGACGCTGTTTTCTTTCAATCCACCCGAGTACCGAAAAGATTTTTCTGGCAGCAGGATCCCATTCCGTAGAAATTAAAGGGTTCTGCATCACGAACCTCACGGTGCAGGGGAGGGAGTTTAAGAATTACTGACTTTATGTCCTCCCCCACCTCTGCGCTCCCACACTCCTGGGGTTAGATTTTCAGTGTAACCTCCAGAGTTTAACATTCCAATTCGGCGGCCCTATACCCCCACTTACTATCTGCGGCCTCGCAACCCTCAAGGTTGAACCGCCTTCCCTGTTTGCGAACCTCACCCCGGATTGCAAACCCGTCGCCTCTAGGAGCAGACGGTACAGCGCCCAGGACCGAACATTTATCTGGTCAGAAGTCCAGCGGCTGCTGAGGGAAGGCATAATCCAGGCCAGCAATAGTCCCTGGAGAGCTCAGGTGGTAGTTGTAAAGACCAGGGAGAAGCAGAGGATGGTCATAGACTATAGTCTAACCATCAATAGGTACACGCAGCTGGATGCGTACCCTCTCCCCCGCATATCTGACATGGTCAATCGGATTGCACAGTACAAGGTCTTTTCCACCGTGGACCTTAAGTCCGCATATCACCAGCTCACCATCCGCCCGAGCGACCGCAAGTACACTGCTTTCGAAGCAGACGGGCGGCTCTACCACTTTTTAAGGGTTCCATTTGGCGTCACTAACGGAGTCTCGGTCTTCCAACGGGAGATGGACCGAATGGTTGACCAGCACGGTTTACGGGCCACGTTCCCGTACCTTGACAATGTCACCATCTGCAGCCATGACCAGCAGGACCACGACGCCAGCCTCCGCAAATTCATCCAGACCGCTAACGCCCTGAACCTCACCTACAACAGGGAAAAATGCGTGTTTAGCACCGACCGTCTAGCCATCCTTGGCTACGTAGTGCGTAATGGAGTCATAGGCCCCGACCCCGAACACATGCGCCCCCTCATGGAGTTCCCCCCCCCTCACTGTTCCAAAGCCCTGAAACGCTGCCGGGGCTTTTTCTCTTATTATGCCCAATGGGTCCCCAACTACACGGACAAGGCCCGCCCGCTAATTCAGTCCACTACCTTCCCCCTGTCGACAGAGGCCCACCAAGCCTTCAGCCGCATCAAAGCAGATATCGCAAAGGCCACGATCCACGCAATCGACGAGTCCCTCCCCTTCCAAGTCGAGAGCGACACATCCGACGTAGCTCTGGCGGCCACTCTCAACCAAGCGGGCAGACCCGTGGCCTTTTTCTCCCATACCCTCCACGCTTCAGAAATCCGCCACTCCTCAGTGGAAAAGGAAGCCCAAGCCATAGTAGAAGCTGTGCGGCATTGGAGGCATTACCTGGCCGGTAGGAGATTCACTCTCCTCACTGACTAACAGTCGGTAGCTCTCATGTTCGATAATGCGCAGCAGGGCAAGATCAAGAACGACAAGATCTTGCGGTGGACGATCGAATTCTCCACATATAACTATGAGATCTTGTATCGTCCCGGAAAGCTGAATGAGCCGTCCGATGCCCTATCCCGCGGCACATGTGCCAACGCACAAGTGGACCGTCTCCACGAGGACCTCTGCCATCCGGGGGTCACTCAGTTCTACCACTTCGTGAAGACCCGCAACCTCCCCTACTCCGTCGAGGAGGTCCGAACAGCCATCAGGAACTGCGAAATCGGCGCAGAGTGCAAGCCGCACCTTTTCAGGCCAGATAGAGCGCACCCGATAAAGGCTTCCCGTCCCTTTGAGCGCCTCAGTCTGGACTTCAAAGGCCCCCTCCCCTCCACCGATCGCAACACGTACTTCCTGAACGTGGTTGACGAATACTCCCGTTTTCCTTTCGCCATCCCCTGCCCTGACATGACCGCGGCAACAGTCATTAAAGCCCTCTGCACCATCTTTACACTGTTTGGTTTCCCCGCCTACATCCATAGCGATAGGGGGTCCTCCTTCATGAGCGACGAACTGAGTCAATTCCTGCTCAGCAAGGGCATCGCCTCATGCAGGACAACCAGTTACAACCCCCGGTGGAATGGTCAGGTAGAGAGGGAGAACAGAACGGTCTGGCAGACCGTCCTACAGGCCCTACAGTCCAGAAGTCTCCCAGTTTCCGCTGGCAGGAAGTCCTCCCGGATGCCCTTCATTCCATCCGGTCACTGCTGTGTACCACAACTAATCAAACGCCTCACGAGCGCCTCCTTGTCTTCCCTAGGAAGTCCTCCTCCGGTACGTCACTTCCAACCTGACTGGCAGCCCCGGGACCCATCTTGCTCCGAAAGCATATGCGGGCACACAAATCTGACCCGTTGGTCGAGAAGGTTCATCTCCTCCATGCGAACCCTCAATACGCCTACGTGGCATACCCCGACAGCCGACAGGACACGGTCTCCCTGGCGCCCGCCGGAGCTCCCCACACCCACCCAACACCAGTCACCCCCTTCCTCCCGCCGGCGCACCCCACAGCCGCTCCCTTCCAGGGTGGAGCGGTCCTCCTCCCATGCCCGCCCAGGAGTAGTGAAACAGGAACAAACATCGCGACGCTCCCAGAGACGACAGTGCCCGAGCCAGCGCCTGCACCACCACCGGGGCTGAGACGATCGGCAAGGACGACCAGGGCACCCATTCGACTCATCGAATCTGCGTGACAAAGCAAGATCTGTAAATAAATCAGTGGCCCAGTAAAAGCGGCATTGTAAATAGTTAACAGTTAATATCGTTGCATAGCCACTGTGTTAATGGAATCCCAATACCGACCTTGTAAACCCCTACCACCATGCGACCCACCACCCCGCCGGGTTCTTTTTTAACAAGGGGTGAATGTGGCGGTATGTATTAGGGGTATTCCGGTACCCAGTGATGCCGAGAGGCTATTGGTGGATAGACAATGGCTCCTGATTGGATCTGCCGCCTACTGGCTCCATCCAGTAAGGCGGAGTATAAGAACCCGGGTTCTCCCAGCAGCCGCTTTCTGTAACCGAGCTGCTGGGGAACAAGTCTGCGTAATAAAGCCATTGATTGACTTCATCTCATCTCGCCTTGTGAGTGATTGATTGTGCTACATACTGAAAGTCCCGTTAACAGTCAAGAATCATTTGGGTATATTTACAAAGCTCCCACCTGATTTTCCTTTTTAGATAGACTTCCCCTTTCTCTGAGGTTCTCCCTCTCTGGCCAAAATTAGACTCGTGCTTTCTGATCAGTGTCCATTCTGTCAGTTTCCATCTCAGTCCTTCTCTATGGCCATTGCTTCCACTGACTTCCTCAGTGAAGGGATGCTCTCACTCAGACACACATGTTCTTGTTGTCAGGTGAGGTGTCTCTCTCTCTCTCTGAGATCCCCTCTCTAATCTCTCCCTTCTTGCTGATTCCCTCAGCCTTCTGACAGATGTCTCCTCTGATGGTGCCCCCCTCTTTCCCTAGCAGACGATGTCCGGCTTTTACCTGGGCTGGGTTCGGCTGCCAATATGTTGCGAAGATCTGAGCCGGTGGACATTCGGAGTTGCTCAGTTGTTTAACGAGTTCCAGCCCGATTCCCCTGTTCGCCCCGGTAATGAGAACTGTCTCAGCCTTCAGCTCTGCCATGGCCAGACTCGAGCCGGCGGGGTCAGCAACCACTCTTTACCCGCTTCCATTCGTGGCGAGCGACCAACTTCAACCACCAGCTCCAATTGGTCCCGCTACATGACGGCATAAGCACCACGCCCTTCCAAGCACCACCCGACCGCCGCCCCCGCCACCACACCCATTTGTCCCAGCTCTTTGATACCTTTTTTTGTGCATTTTATTAAGCTACAAAAGCCAGGGAAAGTGGATACCGAATCAGTAAAATAGAGAGAGGGCTGTGGCAATCACTATACAGTGGCCAGAACCACCTTGAGAACTGAGTGCAGCTTTGACCACTGACACAAGAGGAATATTCAAATACCATTAAGATAAATTAAATCTAATCGGTTCTGATGAAAAGTCATCAACCCGAAAGTTTATCTCTGTTTCTCTCTACACCGATGCTGCCCGGGCCTGCGAGTATTTTCAACGTTTTGTGGTTTTATCCCAAGGTGGTGGGGTGACGGTGGCACAGTGGTTAGCACTGCTCACTGCTGTCCTCACAGCGCCAGGGACCCCGGTTCAATTCTGGCCTTTGGGTCACTGTCTCTGTGGAGTTTGCACATTATCCCAGTGGGTTTCCTCCAGGTGCTCCGGTTTCCTCCCATAGTCTGAATATGTGCAGGTTAGGTGGATTGGCCATGCTAAATTACCGTTGATTGTCCAAAAGATGCAGGTTAGATGGGGTTACGGGGAGAGGGCGGGTGAGTGGGTTTAAGTAGGATGCTCTTTCCGGGGCCAATGCAGACTCGATTGGCCAAATGGCCTTCTTTTGCACTGCAAGAATTCTATGATTCTATGGAATGGTAATGGGGCCAGAAAGGAAACAAAACAGAAATGAGTACTTGGCACCCCCTGGCAATGACAAAAGGCGAGGTGGGCATCTACACAATTTACAAAGACCACTTGTTTCCAATCTTTCTTCTCAAAGACAATCCCACAATGGAACAAGCTGACAAAGGAAATAGTCAGAACCTTTTAATTGATATCTTGATTATTTCCATTTAAAAGTTTTCATGTCAGGATGACAATCTCAGAAGCTCATGGCTGGTTTAGTTGGCACTGCCCATATAATTGTTGATGCCATACGTTAGATATTCGTCTGGTTTTGCCACCACGGCAGAAGCTGAAAAAGGACATGTGCCGCGAGCACGTCAGCTGCTGTCTGAAAGCAAAAATAAGAGAAGAATCAAGCCTTGCAAAGAAGAGAGAAAGAAAACGGGGGCGAGATTATGGTCTGGAATTGTTGAACTCGGTGTTGAGTCCGAAAGGCTGTTAAGTGCCAAGTTGAAAGATGACGTGTCGTTCCCTGAGCTTGATTCACTGGAACATTGTAGATAGGAGATCAAGGAGTGTTGTCAGAGTGACAGCAAGGTGGAGAATTCAGGTGACAGGCCACCCGGAAGCTCGGAGCCATATTATAGACTGAGCAGTGGTGTTCCGCAAAGCAGTCACCCAATATGCTTTTTGTGAGCAGCAAATACAGTAGGCTCAATTCAAACAGGTACACTTCTAGATGGAGTGTTTGGGACCTTGGCAAGTGAGTACAGAGAGGGTAAAGGGGCAGATGTTACATCAAGTGTGTTTGCATGGAGAGATGTTGTGGGAAGGGGCATGGGGTGTTGGGGACTGAGTGAGCAGTGGACCAGAGTGTTGTGAGGGCAACGATCCCTTCGGACGACTGGAAAGGGAGGAGAGGGAAAGATGTGTTTGTCAGTGACCATGAGGAGGCAATGGCATAGTGGTATTGTCAATGGACTAGGAATCCAGAGAACCAGAGTGGAGCCAGGTCTGAATCCCGTTATGGCAGATGGTGAAATTTGAATTCAATAAAAATCTGGAATTAAAAGTCAAAGGGTGACCATGAAATCATTGTCGATTGTCGTAAAAACCTATCTGGTTCACTAATGTCCTTTATGGAAGGAAATATGTCGTCCTTACCTAATCTGGCCTAAATATGACTCCAGCTTCACAGCAATGTGGTTGACTCTTAAATGCCCTCAGAGTTGGGCATTAAATGCTGGCCCATGAACGAATTTAAAAAAAGACCAACTAGAGGAGGTGGAAATGATGGAAAATGGCTCAGGCACAGTTGAGGGCACTTCTGCTATCAGCTCTTCCCTCCCTCCCAGAACAACACAAGGGTTCCCCTTATTCCCACCTTCCACCCCACCAGCTTCCATGTTCAACGGATCATTTTCCGCATTTCTAATATCACAACAGTGACTGCATTTCAAAGTTACTTAATTGGCTGTAACATGTTTTTAGACATCCAGTGGTTGTGAAAGACACTTTAAAAATCCAAGCCCTTCATTTTGGATAAAGGTGTCATCACCCCGTAGCCAGATTTATCTCAAGGCCATGACGCCAATCTAATGATTCACAATAAGGTCAGTGATTGTAAGAGCTTTGTTCGCAATTCGACTGACATTTTTGAGGGAGATGCAGAGAGGGGCGATGATACCTGGACCACTAGCAGAGCACACAGGATCAGCACTGGAAAGGTTGAGTTGGGTAGGGAGGAGATTGGCAAGACCAGCCACCAGTTGGCACTCTGTGAAAGAGAGTGAGATGCAGCAGTCAAGATGGCTGCTGCTGAGGAGACAGTGGCAAATGCGTAGATGGGCCCAATAGAGGGTACCAAGAGAGGCACAAGAGAGGGAAGCTAGAGAATTATCGAAGAGTGAGTCACACCTGGCATGTTGGCGAGAAATAGGAAGGTTGTGGAGTACTGAAGGATTGATGAAGGGATTTGGGAAGTTGAAGTACCTGAGAAGGGAGAAATGAAAGGAGGCATAAAGGCAGGCAAAAAGTATCTAGAAGGCACAGAGAAAAAAGAAACAAAGCAGAGAGGAAAATAAGAAATGAGAAATGGAAGTGACAGACTCAGGCCTAGAGCAGCAGCCAAAATCTATACCCAAACGACCACAGGGAAAACTGAACTTAAATAGGCCTGGTTATGTAGCATTGATAGGATACAAATATCCTAGCTGTTGAAGTGAAACAGACAGGCAGCAATAACAAATCCAGAGTTAAAATCATAAGTCCCATAGTTGGTTAAAGTTGATGTAGGTATAGGTGGAGTCAGTGTGGAGTTAAAGTTGATGTAGGTATGGGTGGAGTTAGTGTGGAGCATCAATGAACTGTTGTCCAAATTCAGAGGCAGCTGTGGCAGGCGAGCCATGTTCCGAAGCTGTTTGAACAGTGGAATGACAGAGGACATGCTGATAGAGGAAATCTTGTTGGGATGAAGATCCCGGAGACATGCAGAATCCGTTGCAGGGCAGAAAGGTGACAACAAAGTTGGAGGTTATACCTTACGATCCAGAAGTGGTGTGAGGTGTGCTTCAGTTCGGAACAGAGTAACTCTGGCCAGGGACCAGGCTGTAGATGAAGCTGAAAACCAGGCAAAGCAGTTGAACCATTTGCTCTGATTGGGACTCAATCCCACGGATCCTCCATCACAGCAGCAGCGGGGCAAGGGAAGAGGCTGATCTAATTTACTTTAAACAGAGCAGCAAATCAGAGGTACACCAGCCAGTTGTACAGTGTACTCACATGTATTCCAGTGTAGAGTGCAGTTTTGTTGCCCGGAGAAGTTCAGACCATCCAGGACATTGAAGCCGAAAGTTTGAAGGAAAAAAACGTAAACTGAGGAAAGCAGTGAGCAGATTTGGTCGGGGGTGTGAAGTGACAACTAATAGTTAAAATTCTAACCTACTCTGAGAGTGAGGGGAATTTATAACAGTGGAATAGGGGAGATCTTGCTTTAACCTTCTCTGCCCAAAGGAACACAATCCTAGCTTCTCCAGTCTCTCCATGTAAGTGAAGTCCCCCTTCTGTGACACCAATCTAGTGAATTTCCATTACACTCTCCAAGGCCTTGCCATCCTTCCTGAAGCGATGCCCAGAATTGGACACAATATTCCAAATGATGTTCTATTCTAGAAAGCCAGTTGATGAAGAGTAGAACTGGAGCAAAGATTTACACATTTCATATTTCTTATTTGATTAGAGATAGTCAACACGGTTTTGTGAAGGGTAGGTCGTGCCTCACAAACCTTATTGAGTTCATTGAGAAGATGACCAAACAGGTGGATGAGGGTAAAGCAGTTGATGTGGTGTATATGGATTTCAGTAAAGCGTTTGATAAGGTTCCCCACGGTAGGCTACTGCAGAAAATACGGAGGCATGAGATTCAGGGTGATTCAGCAGTTTGGATCAGAAATTGGCTAGCTGGAAGAAGACAAAGGGTGGTGGTTGATGGGAAATGTCCAGACTGGAGCCCAGTTACTCGTGGTGTACCACAAGGATCTGTTTTGGGGCCACTGCTGTTTGTCATTTTTATAAATGACCTGGAGGAGGGCATAGAAGGATGGGTGAGTAAATTTGCAGATGACACTAAAGTCGGTGGAGTTGTGGACAGTGCGGACGGATGTTACAAGTTACAGAGAGACATAGATAAGCTGCAGCGCTGGGCTGAGAGGTGGCAAATGAAGTTTAATGCAGAAAAGTGTGAGGTGATTAATTTTGGAAGGAATAACAGGAAGACAGAGTACTGGGCTAATTGTAAGATTCTTGGCAGTGTGGATGAGCAGAGAGATCTCGGTGTCCATGTACATAGATCCCTGAAAGTTGCCACCCAGGTTGAGAGGGTTGTTAAGAAGGCGTACGGTGTGTTAGCTTTTATTGGTAGAGGGATTGAGTTTCGGAGCCATGAGGTCATGTTGCAGCTGTGCAAAACTCTGGTGCGGCCGCATTTGGAGTATTGCGTGCAATTCTGGTCGCCGTATTATAGGAAGGATGTGGAAGCATTGGAAAGGATGCAGAGGAGATTTACCAGAATGTTGCCTGATATGGAGGGAAGGTCTTATGAGGAAAGGGTGAGGGACTTGAGGCTTTTTTCATTAGAGAGAGCAAGGTTAAGAGGTGACTCAATTGAGGCATACAAGATGATCAGAGGATTGGATAGGGTGGACAGTGAGAGCCTTCTTCCTCAGATGGTGATGTCTAGCACGAGGGGACATAGCTTTAAATTGAGAGGAGATATATATAATTCAGATGTCAGAGGTAGGTTCTTTACTCAGAGAGTAGTAAGGGTGTGGAATGCCCTTCCTGCAACAGTAGTGGACTCGCCAACATTAAGGGCATTCAAATGGTCATTAGATAGACATATGGACGATAAGGGAATAGTGTAGATGGGCTTTAGAGTGGTTTCACAGGTCGGCGCAACATCAAGGGCTGAAGGGCCTGTACTGCGCTGTAATGTTCTATGTTCTATATTTATTTGTAACAGTTACAAATTACAGGCATACAATTCCCAACCCAACAACTAAAGTTTTATTCTGCGGCTATTTATACGGAGTTGCAGTGCACCCCCCGTTAATGGCCCCGACCTGCGCACCATTAAACACAATTAGCATACAATTAACAACTGAGGCTTAACCAATGATTTATAAAAGGTTAAGCATAACTTCCTTGTTTATGTACACTAGATCTCTATTTTAAAAGGCCAGAAACGTGCAAGCGTTTTTATTTAGAAACAGGCTTGTCAACTTGTCTCACTGCCTTTGAAGATTTGTGTAAGAACTCTGTTTGTATGCCAGAGAACCAGCAGTTTACAGAACAGTCAGTTGATCATAAAACAAATTTCAAAATGAAACCTGTATTCAACTCTGGCTTTATTAATCATCAACATTTCTGTACGAAGGTACACAGCGCTAAATGTTAACGCAAAACAGGCTATCACTTTTGTACAGAACATTCTGCTGTACCTGCCTAGCTTGGTCATGCGAACAATACCCTGTCACCGTTTAAAATATCACCGATTACTCAACATTTACTTTATGGGTGCACACTGAACTTTCACGCGTTAACTGTTTGCTGCATGCATATGTTGCCATTTCCATTATCGCATTGGTAGCAAAAACATATTCTCATTAAAGACAAACCTGCTTGATGAAGAAGCACATACCAGCATCAGATAACAGGGATGGGGGGGACTTCCGGGTGCGGCGATGACCAGCTAAGTCGCACGTTTCGGCAGCTCCCGGTGGAACGGACTTTTGGGCTCTTAATAGGAGCCCCAACGGCAATTTTAACGGCTAAAAACACTGTGCGGTAAACCAGAAGGGAATTCCCCCTGGACACAGATGGAAAAAGGAGAGGAAGGTGGACGGATTGCAGAGGACCCTCTAGAGCAGCGGCAAGGAAAGCTAGCACAAAGCAAGATGGCGTCGGAAGGTGGCCGTCTAGTATGGGGCCCTGACCAACAAGAGTTCCTACGGCGCTGTGTGGAAGAACTTAAAAAGGAGATGAAGAAGGAGCTGCTGGGCCCAATATTACAGGCGATTGAAGGGCTAAAGGAGGAACAAAAGACCCAGGAGCAGGAGCTTCGGGTCGTGAAGGCAAAGGCCGCGGATAATGAAGATGAAATACAGGGCCTGGTGGTGAAGACAGAGATGCACGAGGCACAACACAAAAGGTGTGTGGAAAGGCTGGAGGTGTTGGAGAATAATGCGAGGAGGAAGAACTTAAGGATTCTTGGTCTTCCCGAAGGTGCAGAGGGGGCGGACGTCGGGGCATATGTGAGCACGATGCTTCACTCGTTAATGGGATCGGAGGCCCCGACGGGCCCATTGGAGGTGGAGGGAGCTTATCGAGTTATGACGCGAAGACCGAGGGCTGGAGAAATACCTCGAGCCATAGTGGTGAGATTTCTCCGATATAATGACAGAGAGATGGTCCTCAGATGGGCGAAGAGAACTCGGAACAGTAGGTGGGCGAACGCGGTGATCCGTGTATATCAAGATTGGAGTGCGGAGGTGGCAAGAAGGAGGGCGAGTTTCAATCGGGCCAAGGCGGTGCTTCACAAAAGGAAGGTCAAATTTGGAATGCTGCAACCGGCAAGACTGTGGGTCACACACCAAGGGAAGCACCACTACTTTGAGACGGCAGAAGGGGCGTGGACATTATTGTGGAGGAGCAGCTGGAATAGGCGGGCCAGAAAAAGAACGTTTGGGACAAAGTGGTGGTGTGATTACGTGGGGTGAAGGGGGGGAAAAAGTGGGAAGGGATGATTTCTCAAGTTGTTAATCTTGCGACCCTGTAACTTTTCTCTCTTCCCCATGTCGTGGGGGAGGGGGGGGGGGGGGGGAAGGATGAGGAATTGTGGGCGCCGGCCATTATGGGTGGGGCCAAGTGGGAAACGCGGGCTTTGTTCCCGCGCTATGGTAATCATGGCGGGAACAGGGAAGCAGGAAGGAGGGGGCCTCGCACAGTGGGGGCCGAGGTCACGGGGGAAGCCGAGGTCAGCCAGAGTTTGCTGACTTCTGGGAGCAACATGGGGGGTGCAATTACGCTAGAAAAGGATCTAGCGGGGGGGAGGGGGGGAGGGATTAACTGGGTTGCTGCTGCTGGGGAGAAGGGGGAGCTGGTACGAGGTGGGGTGGTCGAGGCGGGAGGGCGCTGTCGGGGGGAGATACGGCTACGTGGGAACCGGGTGAGGAGCTGGATTAAAAAAGGGGATGGCTAGTCGACAAGGGGGGGGGGGGGGTAAAGAGCCCCCCAACCCGGCTGATCACGTGAAACGTGAGAGGGCTGAACGGGCCGATTAAAAGGGCACGGGTACTCGCACACCTAAAGAAATTAAAGGCAGATGTGGTTATGTTGCAGGAGACGCATTTGAAACTGATAGACCAGGTCAGACTACGCAAAGGATGGGTGGGGCAGGTGTTTCATTCGGGGTTAGATGCAAAGAACAGGGGGGTGGCTATATTAGTGGGGAAACGGGCACTGTTTGAGGCAAAGACCATAGTGGCGGATAGCGGGGGTAGATACGTGATGGTGAGTGGCAGATTGCAAGGGGAAGCGGTGGTTCTAGTGAACGTATATGCCCCGAACTGGGATGATGCCAATTTTATGAGGCGAATGTTGGGACGTATCCCGGACCTAGAGGCGGGAAAGTTGGTAATGGGGGGAGACTTTAATACAGTGCTGGACCCAGGGCTGGACAGATCGAGGTCCAGGACCGGGAGGAGGCCGGCTGCAGCTAGGGTGCTCAAGGACTTTATGGAGCAGATGGGAGGAGTAGACCCCTGGAGATTTAGCAGGCCTAGGAGTAAGGAGTTCTCGTTTTTCTCCTATGTCCATAAAGTATATTCACGGATAGACTTTTTTGTATTGGGAAGGGCGCTGATCCCGAAGGTGACAGGGACGGAGTACACGGCAATAGCTATCTCGGACCACGCTCCACATTGGGTGGACCTGGAGATAGGGGAGGAAAAAGAACAGCACCCGCCCTGGAGAATGGACATGGGACTATTGGCAGATGAGGGGATATGTTTAAGGGTGAGGGGATGTTTTGAAAGGTACTTGCAGCTTAACGACAATGGGGAGGTTCAGGTGGGAGTGGTCTGGGAGGCGTTGAAGGCAGTGGTTAGAGGGGAGCTGATATCCATTAGGGCACATAAAGGAAAGCAGGAGGGTAGGGAAAGGGAGCGGTTGCTGAAAGAACTTTTGAGGGCGGACAGACAATATGCGGAGGCACCGGAGGAGGGACTGTACAGGGAAAGGCAAAGGCTACATGTAGAATTTGACTTGTTGACTACGGGTATTGCAGAGGCACAATGGAGGAAGGCACAAGGTGTACAGTATAAATATGGGGAGAAGGCGAGCCGGTTGTTGGCCCACCAACTGAGGAAGAGGGGAGCAGCGAGGGAGATAGGTGGGGTGAGAGACGAGGAGGGAGAGATGGAGCGGGGAGCGGAGAGAGTAAATGGGGTGTTCAAGGTATTCTACAAAAGATTATATAAAGCTCAGCCCCCGGGAGGGAAGGAGAGAATGATGTGCTTTCTGGATCAGCTGGAATTCCCTAAGGTGGAGGAGCAGGAGAGGGCGGGACTGGGAGCACAGATTGAGATGGAGGAGGTAGTGAAAGGGATTGGGAGCATGCAGGCGGGGAAGGCCCCGGGACCAGACGGATTCCCGGTGGAATTTTATAGGAAGTATATGGACTTGCTGGCCCCGCTTCTGACGAGAACCTTTAATGAGGCTAGGGAAAGGGGTCAGTTGCCCCCGACTATGTCAGAGGCAAAGATATCGCTCCTCCTAAAGAAGGAAAAAGACCCGCTGCAATGCGGGTCCTATAGGCCCATTTCTCTTTTAAATGTGGATGCTAAGCTTCTGGCCAAGGTAATGGCGACGAGGATAGAGGACTGTGTCCCGGAGGTGGTACATGAGGACCAGACTGGGTTTGTGAAGGGGAGACAGCTGAACACGAACATACGGAGGTTGCTAGGGGTAATGATGATGCCCCCGCCAGAGGGGGAAGCGGAGATAGTGGTGGCGATGGATGCCGAGAAAGCATTTGATAGAGTGGAGTGGGATTATCTGTGGGAGGTGCTGAGGAGATTTGGCTTCGGAGATGGATATATCGGATGGGTACAGCTGCTGTACAGGGCACCGATGGTGAGTGTGGTTACGAATGGACGGGGGTCTGATTATTTACGGCTGTACAGAGGGACGAGGCAGGGATGTCCCCTGTCTCCGTTATTGTTTGCACTGGCGATTGAGCCCCTGGCCATGGCACTGAGGGGTTCCAGGAAGTGGAGGGGAGTGTTTAGGGGAGGAGAAGAACACCGGGTATCTCTGTATGCGGATGATTTGTTGTTGTATGTGGCGGACCCGGTGGAGGGGATGCCAGAGATAATGCGGATACTTGGGGAGTTTGGGGATTTTTCTGGGTATAAATTGAACATGGGAAAAAGTGAGTTGTTTGTGGTGCATCCGAGGGAGCAGAGCAGGGAAATAGAGGATTTACCGCTGAGGAAGGTAATAAGAGACTTCCGATACTTGGGGATTCAGATAGCCAAGAATTGGGGAACCTTGCACCGGCTTAATTTAACACGATTGGTGGAACAGATGGAGGAGAACTTCAAGAGATGGGACATGGTGTCCCTGTCACTGGCGGGTAGGGTGCAGGCGGTTAAAATGGTGGTTCTCCCGAGATTCCTCTTTGTGTTTCAGTGCCTCCGGTGATGGTCACGAAGGCTTTTTTTTAAGAGAATTGAGAAAAGCATTATGAGTTTTGTGTGGGCCGGGAAGCCCCCGAGAGTGAGGAGGGGGTTCTAGCAGCGTAGTAGGGATAGGGGGGGGGGGGGGGGTTGGCACTACCGAGCCAAATGATTATTACTGGGCCGCCAATATTTCAATGGTGTGTAAGTGGATGGGAGAAGGGGAGGGAGCGGCGTGGAAGAGATTGGAGAGGGCGTCCTGCAAGGGGACCAGTTTACAAGCAATGGTGACGGCACCGTTGCCGTTTTCACCGAAGAAATACACTACAAGCCCGGTGGTGGTGGCAACATTAAAAATTTGGGGGCAGTGGAGACGGCATAGGGGAAAGACGGGAGCCTCGGTGCGGTCCCCGATAAGAAATAACCATAGGTTTGTTCCGGGGAGAATGGATGGGGGATTTGGAGCATGGCAAAGAGCTGGGATAGTACAATTGAGAGATCTGTCCGTAGATGGGACGTTTGCGAGTCTGGGAGCGCTGACGGAAAAATATGGGTTGCCCCAAGGGAATGCATTTCGGTATATGCAACTGAGGGCTTTTGTGAGGCAACAGGTGAGGGAATTCCCGCAGCTCCCGACGCAGGAGGTGCAGGATAGAGTGATCTCAGAGACATGGGTGGGGGATGGTAGGGTGTCGGACATATACAGGGAAATGAGGGACGAGGGGGAGATCATGGTAGATGAGCTGAAAGGGAAATGGGAAGAAGAGCTGGGGGAGGAGATTGAGGAGGGGCTGTGGGCTGATGCCCTATGTAGGGTAAACTCGTCGTCCTCGTGTGCCAGGCTAAGCCTGATACAATTCAAGGTTCTACACAGGGCGCATATGACTGGAGCACGGCTCAGTAAATTTTTCGGGGTAGAGGATAGGTGTGGGAGATGCTCGAGAAGCCCAGCGAATCACATCCACATGTTCTGGTCATGTCCGGCATTACAGGGGTTCTGGGTGGGGGTGGCGAAGGTGCTTTCGAAGGTGGTGGGGGTCCGGGTCGAGCCAAGCTGGGGGTTGGCTATATTCGGGGTTACAGAAGAGCCGGGAGTGCAGGAGGCGAGAGAGGCTGATGTTTTGGCCTTTGCGTCCCTAGTAGCCCGGCGCAGGATATTGCTTATGTGGAAGGAAGCCAAACCCCCGGGCGTGGAGACCTGGATAAACGACATGGCAGGGTTTATAAAGTTAGAACGGATCAAGTTCGTATTAAGGGGTTCGGCTCAAGGGTTCACCAGGCGGTGGCAACCGTTCGTCAACTACCTCACAGAACGATAGAGGGAATGAAAAGAAAGAAAGACAGCAGCAGCAACCCAGTGGGGAGGGGCGGGGGGTGGGTGGAGGGGGGGGGAGGATCTGGGCGGGGTCTTAGGGATGTCATTGTATATGTATAGACATTTGCTATAGGTAATGTATATTGGACTGTTGGATTGTATTTTTGGAGAGTAACTATTTTTGACAAGGCAGTTGCCATTTAATTTTGTTTTTGTTTCTGTTTATATATTATTTATTTACTTGTTTAAAACTGGCCACTGTTATTTATATTGCTTTATTGTTGTTTAAAAGAAAAACCATGTACTGTTATGTTTGGCCAAAAAATCTTGAATAAAATATATATTTTTTAAAAGATAACAGGGATGGGGATTTTAACATTAAATCCATTGTTGAAATTCAGACAGAGGAGCATTTAAAACACCCCATGACAGTTACCCATGATCGAAATTTGGAACAAAGCTGCCGTACCGTAGAATCCCTCATGCGGGGAGGAATGATCTGACTGAGAAAGGCGGGTGTATGACACCTGCATCATTTTTTCTGGGTTTAGGCAAACGTGCAAGAAAAATGTCCAGAAATATAGTTCTGAAAACTCGAGGCAGCCAGCAGGTTCAGCCCTTCAGAATCTTTCACTTGACTGCTGTGTTTGACGCCCCACAATTAAACCAAACGTTTTGAGCCCCAATAATTCCGTAGGCAAGTCAGTGCTTTCAAGATTCTCTTCATTGGCCTTTTCCTGTGATTTTTTATGCTAGACCCATTAATTGCAATATCCCTGTAACAAGCTACTCCATGGTATTCCAATCTCGGGCCAGACTCCTAGGATATTGGACAGAAACCCCAATATTTTATTTTAATTTTGTAAGACTGTGAGGAAAGGATACCTCGCTCCAGGAGAAATTTCACCAAAAAATAGGGATATGATTGTGGTAGTCACCACTGTTGTATTGTATATACTGCATACGAGGGTATTACGGTAAGGCTCCTGTACTACAGGTACGGGGGTAGATCCCTGCCTGCTGGCTCCGCCCAGTAGACGGAGTATAAATGTGTGGGCTCTCTGAGCTGCAGCCATTTCGGCAGCAGCTGCGGGAGGCTCCACATCCATGCGTAATAAAGCTTCGATTATTCTCTACTCTTGTCTCATCGTAATTGATAGCGCATCAATTTATTACGCAGAGATTTTACAACGATGGATCTCCGCATCAAGCCTGATTGCCTGCAGCTGCACCCTCAAGCAGACAACGCCAAGTTGGCCTTCGCACATTGGCTAGCTTGCTTTGAAGCATACATTGGATCTGCGACTGAACCACCCCCAGAGGCACAGAATCCTCTACACGCGGCTGAGCTCTGTTATTTTTCCCCTCATCCGGGACGCGTCGACCTACGCTGAGGCCATGGCGCTACTGAAGGAGAATTACACTCAGCAGACTAACAAAATCTATGCCAGGCATCTCCTGTCCACGCGGCATCAACTCCCCGGTGAGTCTGTGTAAGATTTGGGCGTGCCCTGCACGTCCTGGTGATAGACTGCGATTGCCAGGCTGTTTCGGCCGCTGAACATTCTGACCTGCTACTTAGAGACGCGTTCGTTATGGGCATAGGGGCGGCCTACATCCGCCAGCGCGTCTTAGAAGGGGCTACCCTCGACCTCGCGGTGACCAAGAAACTAGCGCTCTCGCTCACAGTCGCCTCACGCAATATACAGGCGTCTGCCCCCGACCGCACGGCTCACCCCTCCTCGGCATTGTGGACCCCACCAGCGAACACCCCACCGTGGGCCCCCATCAACGACCTCCCCCAGCCAACCCCAGGCCTGTGCCGCGCGGCAGCCAACCAACCCCGGGGGACCCAAGTGCTACTTCTGCGGACAGTCAAAACACCCCCGCAGCAGTGCCCGGCACAGAGCGCGCTCTGCAAAGCCTGCAGGAAGAAAGGACATTTCGCTGCTGTGTGCCAGGCCCGCTCGATCGCCGCTATTGTCCCTGCACCCCCCACGTGCAACCCGTGGGCGCTGCCATCTTGCTCCCCTCACAACACGTGCAGCCCATGGGCCCCGCTATCTTGCTCTCATCACAACACGTGTGGCCCGTGGGCACCGCCATCTTGCCTGTCTCAGGACACGTGCGGCCCGTGGGTGCCGCCATCTTCCCCGCCTCAGGACCCCTGCTCGTCGTGCACCTCAACGCGCCGCTCATCGCCTGCAACCGCCGCCGACCAACCACGTCTGGCCTCCATCACAATTGACCAGTCCCGACCGCACAACCTCGTGACCACGTCGACGACAGTGAAGGTCGACGGGCACAAGATATCCTGCCTACTGGACTCCGGGAGCACTGAGAGCTTCAACCACCACAATACAATAAGGCGCTGCTCCCTCACGGTACACCCCATCAACCAGAGAATTTCCCTGACCTCCGGATACCACTCCGTGGCGATCCGGGGATATTGCACCGCCACCCTCACCATCCAGGACGCAGAGTTCAGCGGCTTCTAGCTCTACGTCCTCCCCAACCTATGTGCTGCCTTGCTACTCGGCCTGGACTTCCACTGCATCCTCCAGCCTAACCCTGAAATTTGGCGGGCCCCTACCACCTCTTACTGTCTGCGGTCTCACGACCCTTAAGGTCGACCCATCTTCCCTGTTTGCGAACCTCACCTCGGATTGCAAACCCGTCGCCACCAGGAGCAGACGGTACAGTGCCCAGGACAGGACCTTCATCAGGTTGGACGTCCAGCGGCTGCTGCGGGAAGGTATTATTGAGGCCAGAAACAGCCCCTGGAGAGCCCAAGTGGTAGTGGTGAAAACTGGGGAGGAAAACAGGATGGTCGTTGACTACAGTCAGACCATCAATTGGTACACGCAGCTCGACGCGTACCCCCTTCCACGCATATCTGATATGGTCAATCAGATTGCACAGTACCGGGTCTTCTCGACAGTGGACCTGAAATCTGCCTACGACCAGCTCCCCATTCGCAAGGCGGACCGCCCGTACACCGCGTTTGAAGTGGACGGCCGCTTTACCACTTCCTTAGGGTTCCCTTCGGCATCACTAACGGGGTCTCGGTCTTCCAACGGGAGATGGACAGAATGGTTGACCGGTACGGACTGCGGGCCACTTTCCCGTACCTGGATAATGTCACCATCTGCGACCACGACCAGCAGGACCATGACGCTAACCTTTCCAAATTCCTCCACACCGCCAAACTCCTCAACCTAACCTACAAGGAGAAGTGCGTGTTCAGCATGAACCGATTAGCCATCCTCGGCTATGTGGTTCAGAACGGAGTTCTAGGGCCCGACCCCGATCGCATGCGCCCCCTCATGGAACCCCCCCTTCCCCACTGCACCAAGGCCCTCAAACGATGCCTGGGCTTCTTCTCGTACTACGCCCAGTGAGTCCCTAACTATGCAGACAAGGCCCGCCCACTCATCCACTCCACCGTTTTCCCACTGATGGCCAAGGCTCACCAGGCCTGCAACCGTATCAAGGACGACATCGCCAAGGCCGCAATGCACGCGGTCGACGAGACGCGGTCGAGAGCGATGCATCAGACGTCGCTCTGGCCGCCACCCTCAACCAGGCAGGCAGGCCCATGGCATTCATTTCCTGCACTCTCCATGCCTCCGAAATTCAGCACTCCTCTGTCGAAAAGGAGGCCCAAGCTATCATTGAAGCTGTGCGGCATTGGAGGCATTACCTAGCCGGCAGGAGATTCGCTCTCCTCACTGACCAACGGTTGGTTGCCTTCATGTTTAACAACACACAGCGGGGTAAGATCAAAAATGATAAGATCTTGAGGTGGAGGATCGAGCTCTCCACCTACAATTACGAGATTTTGTATCGCCCCGGTAAGCTCAACGAGCCCCCCGATGCCCTGTCCCGAGGTACATGTGCCAGCGCAATAGTGGACCGACTCCAGACCTGCACGACGATCTTTGTCACCCAGGGGGTTACCCGCTTTTATCATTTCATAAAGGCCCGCAATCTGCCCTACTCTGTCGAGGAAGTCAGGGCTATCACCAGAGACTGCTAGGTCTGCGCGGAGTGTAAACCGCACTTCTACCGGCCAGGCTGAGCGCACCTGGTGAAGGCCTCCCGCCCCTTTGAACGCCTCAGTGTGGACTTCAAAGGGCCCCCTTCCTCCACCAACCGCAACACGTACTTTCTTAATGTGGTCGACGAATATTCCAGATTCCACTTCGCCATCCCATGCCCCGATATGACATCTGCCACCGTCATCAAAACACTCAACACCATCTTCGCTCTGTTCGGTTTCCCCGCCTCCGTCCACAGCGACTGGGGATCCTCATTTATGAGCGATGAGCTGCGCCAGTACCTGCTCAACAGGGGCATTGCCTCGGGCAGGACGACCAGCTACAACCCCTGGGGAAACGGGCAGGTGGAGTGGGAGAATGGGACGGTCTGGAAGGTCGTCCAGCTGGCCCTACGGTCCAGAAATCTCCCGGCCTCCCACTGGCAGGAGGTCCTCCCCGATGCCCTCCACTCAATTTGGTCGCTCATGTGCACTGCGACTAACGAAACTCCCCATGAACATCTCTTTGCCTTCCCCAGGAGGTCCGCCTCCGGCATTTCACTCCCAACATGGCTGGCAGCTCCAGGACCCGTTCTCCTCCGCATGCATGTGCGGTTCCACAAGGCAGACCCGTTGGTTGAGAGGGTACAGCTACTCCACGCGAACCCGCAGTACGCCTACGTAGCGAATCCCAATGGCTGCCAAGTCACAGTTTCCCTCAGGGACCTGGCGCCAGCTGGGTTCCCCACACCCCCCCCCCCCCCTGCTGCCCCGGCGCCACCCTCCCTCCCCCCAGCGCACCCCACCACAGCCCCCGCTCCAGGACGATCCGCCCTCCCCTTGGTCCCACCCGGGGATGAGGATGAGGTCGACACGCTCCCGGAGTCACCGACGACCGAACCGACGCCTGAATCACCACCAGAACTGCGTCGCTCGCAACGACGGATCAAGGCGCCCGATCCTCTAAATTTGTAAACTCTTTCTAAAATTTTAAACAACCTGTATGTAAATAGTTTTCCACCACCCCCGCTGGACTCTTTTTTAACAGTGGGTGAATGTGGTAGTCACCACTGTTGTATTGTATATACTGCATTACGAGGTATTACGATAAGGCCCCTGTACTACAGGTACGGGGGTAGATCCCTGCCTGTTGGCTCCGTCTAGTAGGCGGAGTATAAATGTGTGGGTTCTCCGAGCTGCAGCCATTTTGGCAGCAGCTGCGGGAGGCTCCACATCTCTGCGTAATAAAGCCTCGATTACTCTCTACTTTCGTCTCGTCGTAATTGATAGTGCATCAATGATATATTCAAACAAACTTTAACACTAATACAGTATTAAAATATCTTTAATATCAGACAAGAAAATAGCTTACAATTGCTCCTTAAACAATGTTGATCAATAGAGTGAATCTAGCAACCCTTAACTATTCTCTTTATTCCCACTCAAACAACAAAAAAATCTCAACTCTCAATTCACTGTTAAAGTACAGTTAGCACTCAGGAATACTTGCTTTACAGAGTTGCCTGACCACTCTACTTTGAGGCAAACAGATCTTTTGACACTGCTTTAATGAAAGGACCTGAATCCTGTCAGAACCATGCATAAACTCTGGCTGTATTTCTTCAGAAGCTGCTCCAGTTTGTTTCAACTTACCTTCGAATCACACTCTTCGGCACTGCTTGGAAAGAAACTGCTAATCTAGCTACAGACATATCTTTTAACTGAGTTGAGATGCTTGATTTCTGTTCACATCTCCAACCAACACTGAAGTCAAACTACGTTCCTGCAAAATGTCTGATACCGTGGCTCCTCCCAGTAATTATGACATTTTACCAAGATGAAATCTAATTAACTCCATAGGAAATTCCCTTAACCTAAACAATACTCCATTAACCCAAGCTTTTTACAATGCTTTAATTGCACCCCTGGACCCCAACCCTTTCAATCCATTATTCTTTAAAAACAGTACTCACCCAGGTTCTTAACCCTTACTGCACCAAATATGTACATTACAATACATCTGAAATTCTTACATTCATCACAACGGTATTGGGTCACCGAGTCTTTATATCCTCCTTCAGTCCAAGGTTCTATTGTGCACATTCACTCGCCTGATGTACTTCCTTTCCACCACATCTGCTCCTATGTTTTGTCTGGAGAATATGGGCTAAATGTGCAGATCTGGGGCGTCATTCTCCGACCCCCCGCCGGGTCGGAGAATGGCCGTTGGCCGCCGTGAATCCCGCCCCCGCCCCCGCCGAAGTCTCCGAAGGGAGAAAAGTCGGCGGGGCGTTAATGGCGCCGCTGCCGCGGAGAATGTCACGGGTCTGCGCAAGGCAGCCGATTTTCGGCCTGCCGATATTCTCCCTTCCGGATGGGCCGAAGTCCCGTCGACGTGATGACCGTTCACGTCGACGTGAATCAAACCTCCTTTTCATCGGCGTGACCCGGTGCTCCAGGCTCACGCCGACCAGCGAGGAGGTGAGTGACGGCCTGGGGGGTTGGCTCTGGGCAGGAAATGGCGTGGCCGCAGACTGATTGCCTGAGGAGAGGTGTGTCTCGGCTTGTGTGTGTGTGCGGCGGGGGTGGGGGGGTGGTTAGAGTAGGCTGGGCTCCGGGGGAGTGCCGGGAGGGGGTCCGTGCCGAGGTGGAGGTTGGGGAGGGGGTCCGTGCCGGGGTGGAGGTTGGGGGGGGGGTCCGTGCTGGGGTGGAGGTTGGGGGTTGGGGAGGGGGTCCGTGCCGGGGTGGAGGTTGGGGGTTGTGGAGGGGGTCCGTGCCGGGGTGGAGGTTGGGGGGGGGTCCATGCCGGGGTGGAGGTTGGGGGTTGTGGAGGGGGTCCGTGCCGGGGTGGAGGTTGGGGGGGGGGTCCGTGCTGGGGTGGAGGTTGGGGGTTGGGGAGGGGGTCCGTGCCGGGGTGGAGGTTGGGGGGGGGTCCATGCCGGGGTGGAGGTTGGGGGTTGGGGAGGGGGTCCGTGCCGGGGTGGAGGTTGGGGAGGGGGTCCGTGCTGGGGTGGAGGTTGGGGGTTGGGGAGGGGGTCCGTGCCGGGGTGGAGGTTGGGGGTTTGGGAGGGGGTTCGTGCCGGGGTGGAGGTTGGGGAGGGGGTCCGTGCTGGGGTGGAGGTTGGGGGTTGGGGAGGGGGTCCGTGCCGGGGTGGAGGTTGGGGAGGGGGTCCGTGCCGGGGTGGAGGTTGGGGGTTGGGGAGGGGATCCGTGCCGGGGTGGAGGTTGGGGGGGGGGGGGTCCGTGCCGGGGTGGGTGATGGGAGGGCAAATGAGTTGGTCCACCTGGCCAGGTGCCAGCCTCCAACAGTTGGACCCATGCGGTCCATGCCACCTGGCTGGGGGGAGGAGGGGATATGGGCAATGATGACATGTCGTCGTTCCCCTCCCCCCCACCAGGTCGTCATGTTTTCAGATCATCCAGCGATGTTGGCCGCCGTGGTGGCAGCCGCTCATGTCTATGTTGCCCTGGATGAGGAGGAGGAGGAGGAGGAGGAGGAGCGTGCCAGAGAGGCGGCGCAGGCTGCCGCAGAGGGGCAGGCGGCAGCCGCCCAGGCTGGAGGGACACCTGACCGACAGGACGAGGAGGGGGAGGAGGACGTCGCGGCCCCACGGCAACGGAGGCACCCGAGGGCGCCCCGTGTGTACCGGCCCCGGCAGTCATACCAGGACCTCACGGACCGGGAATGCAGGAGGAGACTCCGGATGAGCCGGGAAACCGTGGCACACATCTGCCACCTGCTGGCACACCTGTCACCGCGTGGCACTGGCGGGGGACACCCTCTCCCCGTGTCCGTCAAGGTTACGGTGGCCCTGAACTTTTATGCAACGGGGTCATTCCAGGCACCGAGTGGGGACCTGTCCGGCATATCGCAGACATCGGTGCACCGGTGCATCCGGGCAGTGACAGATGCCCTTTATGCCATGGCGCACCGCTACATCCGCTTCCCCGTGGACCAGGCCAGCCAAGATGCCCGGGCCGTGGGCTTCTCTGCCATTGCCGGGTTCCCCATGGTCCAGGGCGCGATCGATGGGATGCACGTCGCCGTGCGGCCACCTGCAGATAACAGGGCCGTGTTCACTAATAGGAAGGGGACCTATTCGATGAACGTACAGGTGGTCTGCGACCACCGCATGATGATCCTGCACGTCTGCGCCCGTCACCCAGGCAGTGTACACGACTCATTCGTGTTGTCGCGGTCATCCATCCCCGGCATGTACGAGGGACGCCATCCCCGGCTGAGGGGCTGGTTGCTGGGCGACAGGGGCTACCCATTGCGATCGTGGCTGATGACGCCTATACGGAGGCCACGCAATGAGGCGGAGAACCGCTACAATGATGCCCATGTAGCGACAAGGGGAGTGATCGAGAGGTGCTTTGGCGTGCTGAAGATGCGTTTCAGGTGCCTGGACCTCTCTGGGGGCGCCCTCCAGTATCGGTCAGATAGGGTCGGCCGCATCATTGTGGTGTGCTGCGTCCTGCACAACATAGCCCAGCAGAGGGGCGATGTGCCGCAGGCAGAGGAGGGCGGAGTGGAGGAGCAGCAGGAAGAGGCCCAGTCCTCCCCAGATGAGGGGGATGGGGGCAATGGTCAGGGCAGACGGGGTAGACACAGACGGGTGGCTGTCCACCGTTACCGGCTGGCCCAGCGGGCACGGGACAGGCTGATAGCCGCCCGCTTCACTGACTAGATGGGCGTGGGAATCGGGTAGTATGGCCACAGACCGCACACCATGACAACAGCCGACCACCCACACCCCCCACCCATCCACCCACCCAGCACCCTCACCCCCCTCCCCAACCCCACACACCCCACCCGCATGCACACCACCCCCCCACTCCCAATTGCCGATCCACCGGCGGCACAACGGGCCGGGCTCACCCAGTTGCGGGTGGACGCGTGTCTATCGCAGGCCATGGAGAATGATGACAACCCGCCTCCGATGAGCTCCTGGCTCTACATCGTTGGACTATGTCTGACCCATGGCCACAGTACCACCATCCACCCGGACCATCCCTGCATGCGGCTGTGACACTGCAGCGCACGGTCCCGTCCTCTGCCCGGGGGATGTTGATGGCGGCCCAGGGGGAAGGGGGCAGACTCACCTGGGGCTGAGGTAAGACCACCCCTCACACACACACTTGCGCTCAACGTACATGACACCCCCGCACACTTTGGACAGAGCACAAAGGCAGCTTCGGTAGGTGTAACATTGACTTTAATAACCAAAGGAGTTCATGCATGTGCCCTAGCGCCTAAAACTCATCTGTGCCCTGCACCCGTGCCAAGTTACTCAGTGTCTAATTGTTTAGCCTTACGGGCCCTTTGACTACGTCTACGTGGTTCCCCAGACGGTACAGCAGAACTGGAGGTGGACTCCTGTGATTCCTGCCCTCTGACACTGGATCCCTTTGGCGGCCGTTTCCTGGGGCGTCCTGGCCTAGATGGGCCAGGCTGCGGCCCGGGCGACTGGGATGGCGAGCTGCCAGCCTGTCCTGCCCGTTGCCCACCCGATGCACCTGGGACGGAAGGGGGGGAGTCCGAGGTGTCGCGGTGTACCGGGACCTCCCCTACAGAGGGAGCCGGGACGGACCACACCACCTCCTCCTCCCTCGGGGTGCCCGATGGCCCCCAGGCCTCTACATGGGTGGGGGATGCGAACGGACTGGCCATCCGACGCGCCCCCGACATCTGGCGCTGCCAGTCCTGGAGGCCCGTGCTGGTATCGACAGGGGTCTGCAGGTTTGCAGCCATGGAGCCCAGGGGGTTGTCGAACCCTGTCTGCGACAGTGCGACGCCAGCTCGCACATGGCCACTGGCGCCGATGCCCTCAGCGATGGCCTGCTGAGACTGGGCCATGGCCTGCAGAGACTGGGCCATGGCCTGCAGAGACTGGGCTATGGCCTGCTGAGACTGGGCCATGGCCTGCTGAGACTGGGCTATGGCGTTGAGCGCCTCTGCCATCTGGCGCTGGCACTGGCTCATGGCCTCCTGTGAGAGGGCAGCCATTTCCTGGGCCACAGACGCCGCCTGCACGGAAGGCCCCAGGCCTCGCAAACCGTTCCCCATGTCTGACACCGTCGCACCCATTGCCTCCACCGCGGACGCCACCCGTGCGGTGTCAGCCTGGGTGGCACGCATGACCGGGACCACTCCCAGCTCCTGGACGCGGGTGGACTCCTCCACCTGCGACCGCAGCCGCCGCAAGCCACCCGTCACCCTATTCGCTCGTCTCCGTGTCGGTGGTTGCATCGGATCTATGTGTGGGTGTGGTAACTGCAGGAACCCAGGATCCATCTGGGCGGCAGATGTTCGCTTGGCCTGGGCTGCCCTCCGACCGCCCGGTCCCTCTGCTGCTCCTACCTCCACCTGCTGTACCGGGACGGCTGTGTTGTGCGCACCAGTGAGTGTACCAGACGCCTCATCACTAAAGTGCCCAACCGTGGTGAGTGTTTCTGCGATGGTGGAGGGTGTTGGTGACAGCAGTGGCGTTGTGTCGTGCTCTTCGTCCCACTCTGAGTCCATGGCACTTTGGGGTGGGGGTTCGTCTCCACCCATCCACTCTGAGTCACTGTCCGGTATTTCGTCTTCCCGGGTAGGGGTGTCCTGGGTAGTGGTGTCCCGGGTAGTGCTGTCCCGGGTAGTGCTGTCCCGGGTAGTGGTGTCCCGGGTAGTGGTGTCCCGGGTAGGGGTGTCCTGGATAGTGGTTTCCTGGGTAGTGGTGTCCTGGATAGTGGTGTCCTGGATAGTGGTGTCCTGGGTAGTGGTGTCCTGGCTCGGATGTGACGGGGGCCTGTGGCTGCCCCCCTCATCGCTGGGTGGTCGCTCCCTCACGTGACGGGGGTGTCGTCTCCCTGTTGCTCCAGGTCTCTCCGTCTCCCATGGTCTCCGAGGGGCATCCTGCGGGCGTCGCATGCTGGAGGGTGCGGGTCTCTCCGTCTCCCGTGGTCTCCGAGGGGCATCCTGCGGGCGGTCTGCATCTGCGGGGATGGGTGCCTGGACGTTTGGTCCTGCGATACACAATGAAGCATGCATGGTTAGACATCAGGCAGTGATCAGGTGATACGGGAGAGGGGGATATAGGGGAGGGGGGATATGGGGACGGGCTGTTGGTGGCTCACTTGCTCGTGGGGCCCCGACCTCTGCATCAGCAACCTCCCGGTCCTCAGGTCCGCCAGCCAGTTCCAGGGCCCTTTCCTCGTGTACGGTCAGTGGCCTCTCATCAGCGGGCCCTCCTCCAGTCCTCACATGCTCCCTATTGTTGTGTGCGCGCTTCTCCTGGGGGGGGGGGGGGGTGGTGGCAGGGGTAAAAGGCAACAGTGTTAGGCAGGTATATGAATGCACGCCATCGGTTGCGCGTGCATTGCAGAGGTTAAGGTTAGGGCTGGATTCACTTGGGGATATGGGGGATATGGGGGAGGGGGGATATGGGGGAGGGGGGATATGGGGAGGGGGGAATATGGGGGATATGGGGGAAGGGGGGAATATGGGGGATATGGGGGAGGGGGGATATGGGGGAGGGGAGATATGGGGGAGGGGGGAATATGGGGGATATGGGGGAGGGGGGATATGGGGGATATGGGGGAGGGGGGATATGGGGGAGGGGGGATATGTGGGAGGGGGGATATGGGGGAGGGGGGGATATGAGGAATATGGGGGAGGGGGGATTTGGGGTAGGGGGGATATGGGGGATATGGGGGAGGGGGGGATATGGGGGAGGGGGGATATGGGGGATATGGGGGAGGGGGGATATGGGGGAGGGGGGAATATGGGGGATATGGGGGAGGGGGGATATGGGGAATATGGGGGAGGGGGGATATGGGGGATATGGGGGAGGGGGGATATGGGGGATATGGGGGAGGGGGGGATATGGGGGAGGGGGGATATGGGGGATATGGGGGAGGGGGGATATGGGGGAGGGGGGGATATGGGGGAGCGGGGATATGGGGGATATGGGGGAGGGGGGGATATGGGGGAGGGGGGATATGGGGGAGGGGGGGATTTGGGGGAGAGGGGATATGGGGGACGCTCACCCTGCCTGCTCTGACGAGGTCGTTCACCTTCTTGTGGCACTGGGTGCCTGTCCGTGGTGTTAGGGCCACAGCGGTGACGGCCTCTGCCACCTCCCTCCACAGACGCCGGCTGTGGCGTGGGGCAACTCTGCGGCCGTGCCCGGGATACAGGGCGTCCCTCCTCTGCTCCACCGCATCCAGGAGCGCCTCCACATCGCGTGACTCGAACCTCGGGGCTGAGCGACGGCCAGCCATCAAGTCGGGTGTTGCGGTCGGCTGTTCCGGTCGGGTGGGGGGGAGCTGCGCGGCCTTGTGAGCCGTCACGCCGTGCAGCGCGTATGACGCTGCACGGCGTGAACCACTGCGCAAGCGCGGATCCCGTTATGTCGCTGCTAGCCCATTTCGGGCCGCAGACTATCGGCCCATTTTTATGACGTGACGCAAGTGGGATTTGCGCCGTTTTGTGCGCCGATCGGCGGAGTTTCCGCCGATAACGGAGAATTTCGCCCCAGAACTTCACACAGTATTCCAGTGTAGTTTCAGCAAAGCCCTATACAACTGCAGCACAACTTTGTTATTCTTGTACTCCAATCGCCTTGCAATAAAGGCCAACAGGCCAGATTCCTTTCTAATTGCATGTTAACCCGTCAGCCATCTTGGCCCTACACTCTGTGTGAAAAGGTTTTTCCTCAAATGCCCTCTAAATCTACTACCCCTTCCCTTAAATTCATGATCCCTGGCTCCTCTACTAAGGGGAAAAGTTCCTTCCTATCTACCCTCTCTGTGACCCTCATAATTTTGTACACCTCGATCATGTTCCCCCTCAGCCTTCTCTGCTGTAAGGAAAACAACCTCAGTCTATCCAGTCTCTCTTCAAAGTTTAACTGCTCCAGTCCAGGCAACATCATGGTGATCTCCTCTCCAGCCTTCCTAGTGCAATTACACCCTTCCTATAGTGTGGCAACCTGAACTGCACACAGCACTCCAGCTGGGACCTAACTAGTGTTTTATACAGCCCCATCATAAACTCCCTGCTCTTATATTATATGCTTCAGTTAATAAAGACAAATATCACATATGTCTTCTTATTGCCCGGCTTTCTGATGCATACAGAAAAGGGGCCTGGTTAGATATCAGCTTAACTCAGTGCAGGCGAAGGTCCAATATGGGACCCGCCTGCTCTGTGTGCTTCAATGTTACCAGTAGGTGGCACTTTCAACAAGTTATCACTGTTCCAACCTTGAACCATTTTGCTATTGTCAAGTTTAAAAGGTTTTATTTCCAACAAACTCATTGAAAACTTGAGTCTTTTTGACAAAAAAATGTGGCCTTTTCACCTGAGTAATATGTTACCAATTGTACAGAAAGTAGGTTTTGTGAGGGCCACGAAGAATCCAGCACGAGTTTCAAGGGTACAAAGAAATAACATTTATTTACAAAAACATATATATACACAACAGCAGCAACCTCTCTTGCTGCTTACTCCTTCCTGCTGGTTCCAAACTGGCCAGCTTTATTTATACAGGGAGTCTGCCAATGATTTCTCCGCCCCCCCCCTCATTGGGGAAGCTCATACTCCCACAGGATTGTGGGATTGTCATTAGTCCCCAGCCAATGGTAAGTAGGCAGGTTATAACATCCCCCCCAAAGTCCAAGGAATCCACCGAAGACCCTGGCGCAGGAGGGCGTCGGACACGTTTTGCCGCAGGCCAGACACCATTTGCACGAGGCGCTGGATCAGGCGGCGTGTAACGAGACGGAGACCGGCGCTTCCGTGATGAACGGCGTAACGGTTGTACATCCACGGCCCGTGGGCCCGAGGATTCCCCCTCTGATGCGTCCTGTGTCTCCATCTCGGAGTCAGAGTCTGCTGCCTCTGTCATCTCGGCGTCTCTATCTTCGCGCGGTTCTGTAACGACCTGCGCAGGCTTTGAGTGAGGCACCAGAGGAAGATTGTGAGGACTACTTTCCATTGTCTCTGGTCTCTGCGGCTGTAGAAATGAGCTCCGGAGGCAGGGAATCTTTGGAAGGGATAGTCTTCTGGACCAAACGTGGTCTACATGTTTGCGCTGGAGACGACCCTTGGCTTGCACCTGGTAAGATATAGGGCCCGTTTGGCGAATGATTACGCTAGGGACCCACTGGGCACCACCAGCAAAATTGAACTGGGTCACCGGCCGAATCGGCCGATGCCGAGGAAAAGCCTGTCCCTGCCGTTCTTGTGTGCGCCGTACTTTTGCGCCAATGTCCGGGAAAACCATACGAAGGCGGGTGCGAAGTCTCCGGCCCATTAGGAGTTCTGCGGGAGCTACCCCAGTCACTGCATGGGGGGTGGTCCTATACGAAAACAAAAAGCGAGCCAGTCTCGTGTCCATTGATCCGGAAGACTGCTTCTTTAGGCCTTGTTTGAATGTCTGCACTGCGCGCTCTGCCAACCCATTTGAAGCCGGGTGGTAAGGGGCAGTGCGAATATGGCGTATGCCGTTCACCTTCATGAACCTCGCGAACTCCTCACTGGTGAATGGAGTGCCGTTATCCGTGACCAGCACCTCGGGGAGGCCATGTGTACTAAAAGACAAACGCATCTTCTCAATTGTTGCGCAGGACGTTGTGCGCAGCATCTTATGCACCTCTAGCCATTTAGACTGGGCGTCGATTAATAAAAGGAACATGGATCCTTGAAAAGGGCCGGCGAAATCCGCATGCAAGCGCGCACAAGGCCGCCCTGGCCATTCCCAGTGATGTAGGGGCGCGGCCGGCAGAAGCTTCTGATGCTCCTGACAAATGGAGCAGTTTTCAGCCACCTTCTCATGTCGGCGGCGAGGCCTGGCCACCAAACATAACTCCGGGCCAACATTTTCATTTTGGTCACACCTGGATGCCCATTGTGCAAGCCTCTTAGTATTAGCTCCTGTCCTTTTTCCGGGATAATCATACTCGTCCGCCACAAGAAGATGCCGTCTTCCACGCTGAATACTGACAGCTTGGAGGGAAATGCCCGCAACTCGCCTGGGAGCTGTCTATGCTGCCCACCATACAGGACTATGTGTCGAACCTTTGACAGGACTGGCTCCGTCTGGGTCCACTCACGGATCTGTGATGCCGTGACAGGCAAGGTGTCCGTAAAATTTAGGGTTGCAACCACCTCACCGGTCGAGGGGGTTGACATGGGACCGGTCGATAAAGGCAATCGGCTCAGTGCGTCGGCATTCGCTATCTGCGTTCCTGGTTTGTGCTCCAGAGAATACTCGTATGCAGCGAGCAACAAAGCCCAGCTGGATCCGTGCGGAAGCAATGGGCGGTATTGGCTTATCCTCTCTGAAAAGTCCCAGTGAAGTGGCGGCCATACACGTACTGTTGGAAACGTTTCACCGCAAAGACCACTGCCAGGCCCTCCTTCTCGATCTGCGCGTACTTTTTTTCCCCTGCAGTCAATGTGCGGGAGGCAAAAGCTATCAGCCGCTCGGCCCCGTTCTCCATCTTGTTGGACAGGATGGCCCCAATACCATACGGGGATGCATCACATGTGACGAGCAAAGGCTTTCCAGGCTCATAGTGGGTTAGTAACCCAGACAACGACAATTGTTGTTTTACCCGCCGGAAAGTGGTTTCTTGCGGCTGACCCCAAACCCAGGTGTGATCTTTCTTTCGCAGAAGATGCAACGGGGCCAGTGTAGTTACCAGATTGGGGAGGAACTTCCCGTAATAGTTTGCGAGGCCGAGAAAAGAACAAGGATGCGAAGTGTCAGTCAGGGCTGGGACCTGTTGAATCTCGCGCACCTTCTCTGCAATGGGGTGCAAACCTTCGCGGTCCACCCGATAACCCAGGTAGACTACTTACTTCGCCTGAAAGACGCACTTTGTGCGACGTAAACGGACTACAGCCTCCGAAAAACGTCTAAGGACAGCCTCCAGATTTTCCAAATGTTCCTGCTCCGACGTCCCAGTGATGAAAACGTCATCTAAGTAGACAGCGACATGCGGTAAACTTCTCAAAATCCCCTCCATAACACGTTGAAAAATAGTGCAGGCAGAGGATGCTCCAAAGGGCAAACGTGTATATTCATACAGGCCCCGGTGTGTATTAATCGTTACATATGGTTGTGAGGCAGGGTCCAGCTCCAACTGTAGGTAGGCGTGACTCATATCTAATTTTGTGAACGAGAATCCACCTGCAAGCTTTGCGTAGAGATCCTCTATGCGAGGCATTGGATATCGGTCGAGTCGGGAAGCCGTATTCACTGTACGTTTATAGTCGCCGCACAAGCGAACTGTGGCATCTGGCTTCATTACAGGTACAATTGGCGCTGCCCAGTCAGCGAAAAGGACGGGCCTGATAATACCCAAAGTTTCCAAACGAGCGAGCTCCCCTTCTATCTTCTCGAGCAAGGTGTAAGGCACCGGGCGCGCCCGGAAATAGGCTCCTGGTTCGACTTGGATACGGGCTATGGCCCCTTTTATTTTCCCCAAACCGGGCTGGAATACATCTGGGTATCGTCCTAGCACCTCAGTCAACCCTCCAGAAACTGTTTGGAGGATGTTCTGCCACTGCAATCGCAAATGGCGCAACCAGTCCCATCCCAACAGGCTGGGCCCATGGCCGCGCACCACGATAAGTGGGAAACGCCCCTCCTGGCGTCCGTAAACAGCAGGGGTCATCGTAGTTCCTGCAATGTCCAATGGTTCCCCCGTGTAGGTGGCCAACCTGGCCTGTGTGTCGGTTAATGTAAGGGTCTGTATACCCTGCTTGATGTGGTTGAATGTCCTCTGGGCGATCACGGAGACTGCTGCGCCAGTGTCCAACTCCATCTCAAGCGGGTGACCATTGACTGTACTGTCACCTTAATGGGGGCCACACGGGGAGCTGCCACACAATGCAGCTGCAGGCAGTCGTCCTCCGTCTCCACGTCCTCAGGAGTAGTCGCCGCAGGTTCATCCACATGGAAGGTACAGCCCCTGGGCTGGTCCCAGTGTAGGTCGGAACGACAGCGCCTCTGGCGCCCCCAGGACCGGCGTCCGTGATGGGGTCGGCGCCTACAAGTCTGACACGGGCATGGCTCCTCATCCATTGGTTCTGGAGAAGGCTCCCTTCGGGGAGGAATGTCCGATGGCCACTGGCGTCGATCCGGACGTCGTCTCGCCCAAGGTACAGCAGAAGTGCGGGGGTTTGTTTTCGGACGGAAGGGGTTGCGCCCCAAGGCATGCACTTCCATTCCCTGTATCTCCTGCGCTCCTCGTGCTGCACTCTCTCGGGACAATACTATTTGAATGGCCTGTTGAAAAGTCAATGTTGGCTGAGCTAACAACTTTCTCTGGGTGGCAGCATTGTTAATACCGCAAACCAAACGGTCGCGTAACATTTCTGACAAGGTCTCACCATAGTGACAGTACTCCGCAATCCTGTGTAGCCTAAATAGAAAGTCGGCAAGGGATTCTCCTGGGGTCCTCTCAGCGGTATTAAACCGGTAACGTTGGACTATCATGGACGGGGTTGGGTTAAAATGCTGCCCCACTAAATTCACAATTTCGTCAAACGTTCTGGTGTCCGGCGCAGCTGGGTACGTAAGGCTCCTAATCACCCCAAACGTATGCCGGCTGCAGGCGGTGAGCAAAATGACTACCTGGCGCTCGTTTTCGGTGATATTGTTTGCCCGGAAATAGTAACGCATCCGTTGTGCATACTGGTTCCAGCTTTCCAGCGCAGCATCAAAAACATCCAAACGTCCGTACAGAGGCATGGTACAATAGAAAACAACTTCCAAACTGTATCCAACAAAAATCCAGGGAGGTGGCTTCAGCAGTGTAGACAGCTATTCACTTTAACCCTCGTCGCCAGTTTTGTGAGGGCCACGAAGAATCCAGCACGAGTTCCAAGGATACAAAGAAATAACATTTATTTACAATAACATATATATACACACAACAGCAGCAACCTCACTTGCTGCTTATTCCTTCCTGCTGGTTCCAAACTGGCCAGCTTTATTTATACAGGGAGTCTGCTAATGATTTCTCCGCCCCCCTGATTGGGGAAGCTCATACTCCCACAGGATTGTGGGATTGTCATTAGTCCGCAGCCAATGGTAAGCAGGCAGGTTATAACAGTAGGTTACTCCTAGGGTGGCCATTCATCTGGTTTTATCCCAGATGATCTGTTTTTTAGCCAGCCTGCCCAATGTTCAGTGTCATGTATTTTAGGGTATATGGCAGAGCAAGGGTTAATGTGGGATTGGGTACCGGCTACATTGTGAGGTAGAGAGTCTTATGATGGTAGACGGTGTGTGGAAGGAGCCAACATGATGATGCTACCTAGCCAGGGCTGTACCTTGGAGATGTACATAAACACTTCAATGTTCAACCATCCAAGCCTCCAGACCTCTTTCTGAAACACCACACAACATCTTACCATGTACTGGATGCCTCTTTGTCTGATATGTTTATTTTGGGAGCATTAACACTGCAAACGTTTGCTGCAGGATCTACCTGTGCCTCACTCTGACAGCTCTACTACAGTGAAGCACCAGCAGGGTCCTGTGCTCATTCCATTCTTTATTCTTATTTGCAGAGTTATTGTTATTGTGTGGGCTTCAGGCAGCATTGTGGATGGGAGGCCGTGCACAGTGCGGCTGCAGTGACATTTTTCCTATGTGCTGCTGCTCTGGTATCAAACATTCATCACTCCTGTCAGCGGCCACCCTGTTACACATCAATCTGTATAATGTTTACAGCTAAACTCTTGCAACTCCCAAAAGAAATTGAAAGAAGATTCTGTTTGTTCATTTTAAAAAAACACTCCAATCCAACTCCATGGCATATTTCACACATGTGCTAGCTCGATACATAGAGGACCATCACCCCCAAATGTGAATTATAGTCTATTAATTTACTTTTGTTCCCCCTTGACTGTTAAAATTTCTACTTGGGAGTAAATACGTGGAATGCAAGTTAACAGATGTGACATTTCCGTCTTTCTTGCTTGTCAATTTAACTGTGGAGAGGGAGAAACACACAACGCAGGCAATCAAGCAGCCCGAGCTCAAAAGCAGGAGCACATAATTTTGCTTGTGTAAACTTTATAATGTTAACAATTAATGCATTCACATGTATTAGGAGCTCCTGGACTTTACTGATGAGGAAAGCCTCAGTTCCTTGAATAGGAACGTCTGATGTTTCAGCCAATATGTCCCCTGAGGCAGATTGAACCAAGTTGAAGAGGCTAACAAAGGGAAAATGACAACGGTACCATAAACTGAGATGAATATTGCAACAAATAAGATAGAAAGAAGAGAAAAGCTGGACAAACTTAGGGACAAGCTCCCAAATCCAGATGAATTACACCTGTGGATGTTCAAACAAACTGGGCAGATGATAGCAGAGACAACGCGAGTTGTCATAACCCTCTGCATGGGACTTATGGGGTGAAGATGATTGTCTTCCCCATGTCCCTTGTGGAGTACGAGCTCCCTCATTAAGGGGGCAGGTAACGCTCTGTGCATATTGTATATAAGGTCGGCCAGTTGGACTCTGACCGTTAAGACCTGGTTGGGATCGACTGAGAGCTGTGTATTATAGCCTTGCAAATAAACCTACATTTCTTTGATACAACTCGGTGTGGATTCTGTCATAATATACACACAAGTATATGACAGTCAGAGCCTGTGAGCAACAACTAGAACATCCACCATGTGGTAGTAAGATAGTCTGGTCAGGTTAGCCTCAGGTCTCCAGTCAACTGAGCATAGTGTCAACCCACAGTTCAAGCATGTTTAATAGTTAAGAGTTTAATAAAATCGAGTTGCATTTCTTCAAGTGTTGGAAGCCTGTCTCTCTCACTGCTGCAGTAAACGCAGTCCTCGCAGACCCGGCATACCCAACACATCATGGTACCAATGAGTTATGTTTGAGTTTGACGGACCCACCTTGAGATAGTCTGCCTTTGACCAGCGATCACCATCCGGTAACATGGACAGCGTCCGCCCTCCCCCGCAGCTCCGCATCGCCGGCAACCTCGGTGCGAACTGGAAGATTTTTAAGCAGAAGTTTCAGCTGTATCTTGAAGCCATCGAGCTCGAGGCCGCATCGGATTGCAGAAAGATTGCCCTCTTCCTCTCTACAGCCGGGGACCACGCTATCCACATTTTTAACTCCTTCACCTTTGCTGAAGGTGAGGACAAGACAAAGTTCAAAACAGTCCTGCTGAAGTTCGACAGCCACTGTGACATCGAAGTCAAAGAGAGCTTTGAACGCTATGTGTTCCAGCAGAGGCTTCAGGATAAGGATGAACCTTTTCAGTCCTTCTTAACCCATCACCGTATCCTCGCGCAATCCTGCAACTACAGCTCCACTTCCGACTCCATGATCCGCAACCAGATCATTTTCGGGGTCCATTCCTGTCCCCTTCGCCAGCAACTCCTCAAAGTTAAGCAGCTCACCCTCACCATCGCCATCGAAACCTGGTCCTACATGAGCACGCTAATAACCGGTACTCCCATATCAAGGCGGCAGAGCGGGCGCGGCAAGGCCCCCACGATGCAGAGCGGGTGCAGGCCGTAAAACAGCTCCAGGGCCTGAGTCTGGATGAGGGCAGCCTTTTCGCACGCTTTTCCCGGGCTCCTGCACATGCGCACAATGACCGAGGGGACGGCGAGGCCGAGGATCGAACTGCGCATGTGCGCACATCTTTCGACCGCACCGCGCATGCGCAGTGGCGCACAGAACGTCCTGACGTCGGCGTCATGACTTGCAACAACTGTGGCTCCACCCATTTAAAGCGCCAATGTCCCGTGAAATCTCGACGCTGTCGCCAGTATGGCAAGCTTGGCCACTATGCAGCCCTGTGCAGATCTGCTCAACTGCCCAATACACAGCGATCCCAGTCGCAGCGCAGGAAAGTCCGGTCAGTACAGCAACCCATTGCAGACTCCGACTCTGACATGGTTCCAGATCCCGACACCGAGGATCTCACATTCCCATTCCGGGTGGGCATCATCACCAAGCATACGATGCTTTCTAAAAAAAAGGCTAATCCACTCCCAGTGCTGAGCATTGATCCAGACGACGAGTGGTGTGCCACCCTTACGGTCAACGAATCTCGCATGCGCTTCAGGCTGGACACCGGCGCTTCAGCGAACCTCATTTCGAAGTCTGACCTGGATACCATCCACGTCAAGCCGAGCATTCTTCCATCAGCCTGCCAGCTTATCGACTACAATGGCAATGCCATTGCTGCCAGTGGCTCATGCCAGCTTGTGGTTTCTCATCATTCCTCAAGAGCCACCCTGCGTTTCGAAATAGTAGCGTCCAACAAAGCTTCCTTGCTCGGTGCTCAGGCCTGCAAAATCCTGAATCTTGTGCAGCGGGTTCACTCCATGTCGCCCGCTGAGGCATCAGCCTCGCCAGATGCCAACTTTCAAACCCAATTAGATGACATCATAGCACAATACCACAGCGTCTTCGAGGGTATGGGCACACTCCCCTACACATACAAGATACTTCTGAAACCGAATGCCACACCCGTGGTTCATGCACCGCGTCGGGTGCCGGCACCCCTTAAGGACTGCCTCAAACAGCAGCTGCAAGACCTCCAGGACCAGGGTGTCATTTCTAAGGTCACTGAACCCACGGACTGGGTTAGCTCCATGGTTTGTGTCAAAAAACCGTCAGGGGAACTTCACATTTGTATCGACCCCAAAGATTTGAATCGTAACATCATGAGGGAATACTACCCCATCCCTAAGCGAGAAGAGCTCACTAGCGAAATGGCTCACGCAAAGTTATTTACGAAGCTGGATGCCTCCAAGGGGTTTTGGCAGATACAGCTGGACGCATCCAGTCGAAAGCTCTGCACTTTTAACACCCCATTTGGTCGTTACTGTTACAACCGGATGCCCTTTGGCATCATCTCCGTCTCGGAGGTGTTCCACTGAATAATGGAGCAAATGATGGAGGGCATCGAGGGGGTGTGAGTGTCGATGACATCATTGTTTGGTCCACAACTCCTCAGGAACACATCGATCGCCTCAAGCGAGTGTTCCATAGGATCCACGAGCATGGCCTCCGACTCAACAGAGCCAAGTGCTCGTTCGGTCAAACAGAAATAAAGTTCCTCGGCGACCATTTTTCGCAGTTCGGTGTGCAGCCAGACGCAGATAAGGTGTCGGCGATCAATGCTATGAAGACACCAGAGGACAAGAAGGCGGTCCTCCGCTTCCTAGGGATGGTCAACTTCCTTGGGAAATTTATCCCAACCTTGCATCTCACACCACAGCTCTCCGCAATCTTGTAAAAAATAAACGACTTCAAGTGGCTCCCCGCTCATGAGCGAGAGTGGCGTGAGCTCAGGGCGAAACTCACCAAAGTCCTGGCATTTTTCGACCCTGCCAAGGAGATGAAGATCTCCACCGACGCGAGCCCGGCTGGCATTGGGGCCGTACTCCTCCAGCGCGACAAATCCTCCTCCTGGGCCCCAGTCGCATATGCATCTAGAGCCATGACCCCTACTGAGCAGCGAAATGCTCAAATCGAGAAAGAGTGCCTGGGCCTTCTCACGGGGATTGACAAATTCCATGATTACGTATATGGACTCCCCAAGTTTACGGTTGAAATGGACCACAGGCCACTGGTTCACATCCTACAGAAGGGCCTCAACGATATGACGCCATGCCTACAGCGTATCCACCTCAAACTCCGATGCTATGATTTCGACCTGGTCTACACCCCGGGCAAGGAACTCATTGTGGCCGATGCACTCTCCCGCTCCATCACCACGCCGTGCTAGCAGTCGGACTTCGACTGCCAGATTGACGCCCATGTTGAGTTCTGCGCATCCAACTTTCCGGCCACTGACGAAAGGGTTGTGAAGATTCGTCAAGAAACGGCCAGGGATCCTTTACTCCAATGGGTCGTGCGCCATCTCACAGATGGTTGGCAGAAGGGCAAGTGCCCACAGTTCTACAATATAAAAGATGACCTGGCAGTGGTCGATGGCATACTGATGAAACTGGACAGGATAGTAATACCACAGAGTCTGCTAGAGCTCATCCTCGGCCAACTGGGGGTGGAAAAGTGTTGCCGGCGAGCCCGAGAGGCAGTATATTGGCCTGGCATCAATGATGATATCGCCAACACTGTCCTAAATTGTCCAACATGCCAACGGTTCCAGCCGGCACAGCCGAAAGAGACTTTGCAGCCGCATGAACTGGTGTCGTCCCCATGGACCAAGGTTGGCATTGATCTCTTCCACGCAAAAGGCCGGGACTACATCCGCCTCGTGGACTATTTTTCAAATTACCCTGAGGTGGTCAGACTGAATGACCTCACATCAGAAACAGTCATCAGGGCGTGCAAAGAGACCTTTGCCCGTCATGGCATTCCACTTACGGTCATGACAGATAATGGCCCGTGCTTCTTCAGTCAGGAGTGGACGGATTTTGCCCGATGGTACAGTTTCACGCACGTCACTTCAAGCCCCCACTACCCCCAGTCAAATGGGAAAGCAGAAAAAGGGGTCCACATTGTAAAACGACTGTTGTGTAAAGCTGCTGATTCGGGTTCAGATTTTCACCTGGCACTGCTAGCCTACAGGGCGACTCCTTTGTCTGCCGGCCTGTCCCCAGCACAGCTGCTAATGAACCGCACACTAGGGACTACGGTGCCAGCTATCCACGTCCCGGACCTTGACAATTTTCCGGTCCTGCAAAGAATGCAACTGTCTCGGGCCCAATACAAGTCATGGTATGCTGCCCACGCCACAGATCTCCCTGCTCTGGCTCCTGCTGACCGAGTTCGTGTTCAGCTACCTGATGGTGGCTGGTCTGCCACGGCTGTGGTGGTTAAGCAAGTGGCCCCCAGATCATTTCTCGTTCGCATGCATGATGGCTTTTTTCTTCGCCGTAATAGGCGGGCACTGCGGCTGCTTCCACGCTCACCACCTGAACGTGATGTCCCGCCTCGCCTGCAGTTTCCTCAGGACACACCCTTCCAAGAGGTCACCGATCTGCCATTTCTTTTGCCACCGTCTACGTTGGACGCAGCTCCACCCATTCCAGTGCAGGTGGCCCCTGGCCCACCCTTGAGGCGGTCAACCAGAATTCGTCGCCCACCACAGACACTGAACTTATAGACTGAATGGTGCATTGCCTTGTGCTTCGTTTACACATCTGTACATATTGTTTCTTCCTAATTTGTTGTATGCACTCTATCTGAACTAGACACCTTCCCATGTGACTACGTTCACGTATTTTGTATATAGTTCAGCTTCTACTCATGTAAATACGCTCACATACTTTGTACATAGTCAGACTCATACACACACCCACTATTTATTGACACATACACACATTTTTTGAAAGGGGGGGGAGATGTCATAATATACACACAAGTATATGATGGTGCACAGACAGACAGTGAGTGACACAAAGGATGACCATTGAACATACAGAACACAGCAGCCGATCACCAGACAGGACACGGCCACTATATAACCAGGGGGCACTAGTTTTCCCGCGCTCTGGGGATGTAGCCTCTGAGACAGTCAGAGCCTGTGAGCAACAACTAGAACATCCACCATGTGGTAGTAAGATAGTCTGGTCAGGTTAGCCTCAGGTCTCCAGTCAACTCAGCATAGTGTCAACCCACAGTTCAAGCATGTCTAATAGTTAAGAGTTTAATAAAATAGAGTTGCATTTCGTCAAGTGTTGGAAGCCTGTCTCTCTCACTGCTGCAGTAAACGCAGTCCTCGCAGGCCCAGCTTACCCAACACATCAGATTCCCCATAACGTCATCAAAGGAGCCATAGATAAAACATTCAGTGTCAACTGAACAAAATGGAAACAACTGCATCAGCTGCTTAAAATAGCAGGCATGCTTAGTATCATTTAGTGGTATTTTTGTGATTGTCATCCATGATTATTGAAAATAATCAGTGTCATCTGCTCAATATAAGTAGCTGACTGGGATAAGTGGGCACAGTGTCAGCAGTGGGCAGAGGACTGGCAAACAGCAAATGTTACCCCCTTCCTCAAAAATGGAGATGGAAATAACCCAGAGAACTGGACACGTTAGATGAACATCAATAATAGAAATTATACTAGAATCTTTGATTACTGCTCTGGAGACATAGAGCAGAATTTTATATTGCCCCACCAGCAGATTTAATTGTAGAGGGGTAGTCATAAAATGCAGCGTGTGGTGACCCACTGCCTAACTACCAGCCCGAACCTCTCTCCCATTTTACAGGGATAGCAGAGCCGTCGTTAAGTGGCCGATTAATAGCCTCTTAAGTATCTTATCCTGCCCATACCGTTATTTTGCCTCACGGCAGGGGAAGCCCATGCCAGGTGGGTAGCCCAGCAGTTTTAACTGGTGAGCTGGTGTTGGGAAAGTAGGCACCTCCTTTTGTGTTGCCATGTGCTCATTGGAAGCATCCCCCCACAAAGGTTATACTCCACTTCAATACTCTACCCTACCCTGATCTCTCAAACCCAACATCTCACTCCTCTTGGCCTGAGCAATACTCCATCTCAACCGAGGTGTGATCTCCATTAGCTGCTCTTACTTGTGGACTGCCTGTAGACCCAGTGGTGCCCACCTCTTGAAGCTGGCACATCTGGGACCAGAGACCATTGCCCAATCAGATTGGCTGGGATATCCTATATACAATTGTTGTTGTTTGAAGGTGAAACTCTTCATATTTTTTTTCTGTTTTCTCTGCCATGAGGATGATGGGTATTTTGTGTCACATTTGGTTTGGTTATTGGGGGGAGTTAACTTCTGTGAAAAGTGTTTTTCTTTTTCTTTTGGAGTTATTTTCCCTGGTTGGGAACTTAGACTTGTGGGGGTACTGGTATTGGTATTGAGAGGTTTGTTTTATCCTTGGAGCAGGAGATAAAGTTATGCTTTTTCCTTCTCTATCCTGGTATCTGCTCTGCTAGTATTAAAATTCAGGTAGTTAACGGGAGCGTGATGGGGGTGGGGGAGCGCTGCAGCTGTCGAACCAGTCTCACATGATTTGATGAGCTTCGCATCCATAAATAGTTGGGGTTTGGGAGAGGGAATCTTGTTTTTTTTTATTGGATATCAATAGGTACATTTGGGTGAAGTGTTATTTGCGGGAAGGGGGGAGGGTTAGTTTGCTGATGGTGATTAAGAGATTCCCCTTGTCTCACTCTGTGGGTCGATTTGGCAACCATTTTGGGTGGGCCTTGGGCTCGATTTTCTTGAGTAGGAACTTGGCGGCCCCTGACTGAATGACTCAGGGTTGAGGGGGATGGGAGGCTCCCAATTCGGCTGACCACCTGGAACATAAGGAGTTTGGATGGCCCGGTAAAGAGTTGTTGCTAACCTAAAGAATCTAAATGCTGATGTGATGTTTTTGGCAGGAAACCTACTTGCGGGTAAGGGGTCAAACCAGTCTGCGGAAGGGATGGATGAGGCGAATTTTCGATTCGGGTTTTGATAGACGGGACCCGGGTACAGCGATCTTAGTCAGTAAGCGGGTTATTTTCTTGGCCACTGAGACCATAGCATATCCCAATGGCAGATTTGTAATGGTCAATAACTCTTTAGCGTGCACATCGATGGTACAAGTAAATACCTACGTGCCAGATTGTGATGTTGTGACATTTGTTAAAAGAATGTTGTCTTCCATTCTTGACCTAGATGCACACTAGCTGATATTTGGAGGGGATTTCAACTGTGTTTTGGATCTTAAAATAAAGCGATCCAGGCCTAAGTCTTTTGCTCCCTCGGGGATAGTGAAGGTGCTCCTGGGTCTTCATGGAACAGGTGGGGTGGGGGGCAGGACCGTGACAGTTTTTGCATCCAGGGGACAAAGAGTGTTCATTCTTTTCCCACGAGCATAAAGTCTACTCCAGGATTGACTTCTTCTTCATGGGTGGGTCCCTCCTACCTTGGGTGCGGAGAGCAGAATACTCAGCAATTGCTATCTTGGACCATGCTCCACACTTCGTGAACTTGGCCTTGGAAACAGACTCAAATCAGTGCCCACTATGGAGGCTGACGGACAGGGGGTTTTGTGAGCACATGTCCAAGACCATAGAGGAGTACACCAGATTAAATAGGAATGACTCTATTAGAGATGAGGAGGAATGTCTTCAGCCAGAGGGTGCTGAATCTGTGGAACTCTTTGCCGCAGAAGGCTGTGGAAAAAAATGCGGCCGTACAGCGCATGTGTGTACCCGCTCATCGGTGCGCATGCGCACCGATGAGCGAGTACGCATGCGCAGTGCGACCGCATTTTTTTTATATGGTCAAAAGGCCGCTCGCAGGCGGCGTAGTCAAAAGCCGGCTACTGCTCGCTCGGCCCGGTTCGGAAGTGCTCAGTTCTTCTAAGGCCGAGTTTCCCCTGGCGACTAGCACCATCGGACCCACCCACTGAGATGCAGTGCCATGGCCTCCACCTCGAAACTCGCCTGTATCCACAGCACGATCATCCTGCACGACGACGAGGTCACTGTCACCGAAGACAAACTCAATGCCCTGATTCAAACAGCTGGTGTGAACATTGAGCCTTTCTGGCCTAGTCTGTTTGCCAAGGCGTTGGCTAAGATTGACGTCAATAGTCTGATCTGCAACATTGGTGCTGGTAGCAGTGCCCCAGCTGCAGCAGTTGTTTCCACCGCTGCCCCTGTTGCTGCTGAAGAGAAAAAGGAAGAGAAGAATTGGACGAATCTGAAGAATCTTGACGCTGACATGGGATTTGGTCTCTTTGATTAAACGTGCCGTGCAACAACATTGTTCCAATTTACAAAAAACAAATAAAAATTGAATATAAAAGTCGGCTGCTGCGGCTGAAGTCCATGAATTTGTGCAATCGGAGACGCAGAAGATTTTTGTTAAAAATTCCATGTAATCTTCCTGCCTGAGGGAGGCAGAGAGCAGGTCATGGCCCCCAAATGTCGCCATCAAGTGCATTGGCCGAGATTGTGATTCCTCCATTTTGTCAGCAACAAACAAGGTAAGAGAAAATGGTGGGTTGCGAAGGACGTCCGGCGTGGGTCGCGAAGGTCGGCCGGCGTGGGTCGCGAAGGTCGGTCGGCATGGGTCCCGAAGGTTGGCCAGTTGTCAAAAATGGGTCCCCGGAAAAAAAGTTTGAAAAACATTGCTCTGATCTATACCGGCCAATTAGGGGCGGGTATCTTGATGGCTGGGCGGGTGCTAGTCGTTATTGTTCCAAGTGTATATGCCTTTCCAAATAAGGGGAGGCAGCGCCGGGGAGTCTGCTATTGTTGCTATTCCTTGATTTGAGTCTATTGTCCTGGGGAAATCAATGATTGACCTTTAACAGGTGCAGGTTTCAGTTCGGTCTGGTTTTTCCTTTGCACAATACACAGGGGCTGTGCACTGTCTGTGTCCCAGCTTGACCACAACTCCTATTACCCTTTGTAGGTGGCCATTTTAGATGGCCACAGTGGAAACAAAAGGCACAACGATTATTGATATACCAGGAGCTATGACTTCACACTAAAGACAATCTGTGTAATTAGTCAGTCAACACAAGGCAGATCTGCCTCAGAAACTACACTTATCACTTCAGTTCATGATCTAACATTGAAATATCTATAATGTTCCAATAGAGTTGGCAGTTTAAAGTGAGCTGCGAAATTGCATTTTCAGAAGAATGCAAGTCTATCAAGTGCAGTGTTTGCATACAAGACAAATTGAAGGTTGAACTAGAAAAAATGGAGAAAGTTGGATTGGTTAGAACAGTGCAAGATAAGACAGATTGATGCATCTCAATCACATGTGGCATGAAAAGGGCAGATCTTTGTAAGTATGCCTTGATCCGCAACAATTAAACATTCAAACATTGTCCTTACAAAACACCCATATTAGAAGTTCAATAGTTAGATAGAATATTGATTGCTGTACTACAGAATCAATATCATTAGTTTATTATCTGTAACTCAGTAGAGTGTGTGAACTTCATTTTAGTTAGCAGTGTAAAATAAATTAATGTTGATTCAATCTTCTTATTTGTATATTCTTTGTCAACACTACAAATCTGGCTACCTTGGAGGAAAAGGCAAAGAATATAATAGGAGTTTCTGTTTAGTTTTCTGAGGGGGGGAAGATTTCAGGAGGGGGAGTATGTTATGGCCTGTTTCTGTTTTTGTTATGTACAAAATTGAAAAAGCTGAATAAAAATGTATTTTTTAAAAAGTAGATAACATTCCTATAACCGCAGGACAAATCAGGAAGCATATCAGAAATGATCTGTTATTGTCAGAGGTCTTGGACATGATACTTTGAGGAACGACTTCAGGAGCAAACCCTGAATTAAAGCCATTTTCCACTCGAAGACTTGAATTATCCACATATGAAGGTTGGCTCCTCTGGGGAATAAGACTTATCATTCCACTACTACTAATATAACGCATGTTAAAGCAATTACACGAAGGCTACTGTGGTATTGTAAGGATGAAGGATAAAGCTATTTTTGATGGTCAGGGCTAGATGCAGAGGAGAGGGCGGGAATGTGTTTCTCTTGTGCAAAAGTGCGGAACCTGCTGCCATTAGGCCCATTACACCCTGTGGGAATGGCCAAAGGAAACCTGGCAATGGGTACATGTTGATTATGCCGGTCCGTTTGAAGAGGTGTGTTTCTCATTCTAGTTGATGCTCACTCGAAATGGCCTGAAGTTGCTGTCATGAAGTCAACATCAATGGAGAAAACAATTGAGAGATTGGGTGAAATCTTCAGCAGATTCAGTTACCCTGAACAACTCATAAATGATAATGGGCTGCTGTTCATTTCGCAAGAGTTCGTACACAACTTAAAGGAGTACGGACGGTCCGCTCCTGAAAATCGTGCCACAAATAGCCTGGCAGAATGTTTTGTTGAAACATTCGTTGAAGGTAACTGGATTCATTGTCGAAACATTTGAACCAATTCCTGCTCAGATACAGAAATACTGTGCACTCAATGACCCCAAATTTCTCCAGTGTTGCTAATGGTTAGACGTCAGCCATGCACAGCATTAGATTTGCTAAAACCACCCAAGACAAAATAAATTGTCGAGTAAAAGCAGCAGGATCAGATCATACAGTGGGAAAACAAGGCAAAACGTTGTGTTTTTTGCCAGGGTCAAGAAGTTCTGACAAGGAACCATACAACAAGTGAAAAGTGGATGCCTGCCACCATTTTAGCAGAGGCAGGTCGGTCTCCAACACCAGTGTTTTTCAAACTTTTGTTCCCAGTACCCATTTTTACCAACCAGCCAACATTCAGGATCCACGTCGGGCGACCTTCATGAACCATGCCGACCGACCTTCAGGACTCACCATTATTGCTTATCTTAAATCGACAGGTGAGCCTGCTTGGTCCTCACAATCTCAGTAGCTTTGTCATTCAATGTTACATTTCTGCTAAGGACTTCAGCTGACGATAAATCATGAGGTTTGTCCTCGAACATGCACCTTTGACGTTTTGAGGGTTTTAAACTTTTGTTTGCCAGCACTTGCCTGCATTGAACACAAAGCCTTTGCGTCCTCATTTTCATTGATACAATTAACAAAGCCACACCTCAAGAAATCATTTTTATACTGCTTTGTTCCCAAGTTCAGTTACTTCTCAATGGGCCGTTCACCAGAGACCCTGGAGCTATACATACAGCTATCACCAGCACTGCTTTCTTCTGCCGTGAACTCTCCTGCAGATTCAGTGGTGAGATCCTGGCCTGTCTGTGTCTCTGGCCCTCTCTTCATTATTACAAAATGATCCTTCTTCAGTTCTTCGCACAGTCCCGTTGCTGGCAGCTAAAAAATGGAGGAATCTCTCCTCCGTAGTTTTGCACCCAAAGCAAGAACGCACATGCACGTGACGCCAGTGTACGTGCTGGGGGCGTGACCTGCTCTCTGATGCCGCTTCTCATTTGTATTTAAAAGCTGGTTGCAGTCGGCATTCTCAACTGAAAAGCCGGTCACTGCCAGCAGTCTTAAAAGCTGGTCGCGGCCGTTGGGTGCTTCTCCTGCAATTGGGAATGCTGTGACCGATCACTCTGTGACGGGCCCGACACCCGCCCCTGACCCACCCGCTGTTTGCGACCCTGAGTTTGAAAATCTCTGTCCGACACGGTACAAACCCAAGGTGACATAATATCGAGGAGACATGTGGATCAATGTTGAAAGATAAGAATCTGCCATGGACAGAATCAACAGAGAGTCCAAATCAAGCTGTGCAAAGGGACGACCTGGGCCTCCTGTGAACCTGACACTAATTGAACCAAACGGGGAAAGCAGTGCCTCAGTTGAGAATCAGACACCGAGTCAACCTCAGAACACTACATTGACTCCGGTTAAGCAGACAACAGACGATGTCCGATCCAGGCCAAAGACACCAGAGGCTGCAGCAAGCACCAAAAGGCTGACACCCGAGGTTCACTGACAACCACACAGAGAGCGGCGGCCTCTGAAGCAGCTGGGGTATTGACCGTTGTTGTCGATTGATTGTTAATGTAATACTGTTTATTGTGTCAGGGACCTTTAATTTAAGGGCGGGGGAGGGGGGGATGTGAATGCATAGTATTTTTAGAGTTTCCTCACCAGCAGTCTTGCAGTGGAACAGGGCCACTTTGAGAGACCCATCCATCAGCCGCTTGCACAGGAAAACAGGCAGTGTAACATAGCAGCCTGTAGTGTTCACATCTTGTAATAAAACCGTTCGTTTGTTTGAACCTCTGAGGCCTGCAGACTTAATTTTAAATCCACCATAATAGAAGTCCAGGGGCTATGTGGACCTCACAGTTACAAGTCAGAAGTCTGGAAGGATTGCTAAGTTAGGCTCTGGAGCTCTTTCTTGGATCACATACTGTGGTAGTCTGTGTAGAGGTATTACGGTACCTAGTAATGCTGGAACACCATTGGTAGATATTGTATGTTTCCCATTGGTCAAGCGGTATGGTAGCTCCGCCCTGCAAGGCAGGGTATAAGAGCCCGTGCCGCCCCAGCAGCCTTCTTTCTGTACCTGAGCTGCTGGGGGAAACATCTAGCTTATTAAAGCCTTCAGTTGGACTACAACCTCGCTTTAGTAGTCATTGATCGTGCATCAATTTAATAAGCTAGATTTAAAAGGATGGAGTTCCTAATCAAGCCGGAGTGTCTGCAGCTCAGCCCCCACGTGGCAAACTCAGCGGCAACCTTCAAGCACTGGCTGGCGTGTTTTAACGGATATCTCGGAACGGCCAAAAACACACCCACGGGAGAACAGAAATTGCAAGTCCTGCACTCAAGGGTGAGCCCAGAAATTTACACCCTCATCGAGGACACGGACAACTTTGATGCAGCAATGGAGCTGCTAAAAGGACACTATATTCGCCCGGTAAACCAGGTCTACGCCTGACATCTGCTAGCGACAAATCCCTGGGGAATCGCTGGAAGAATTCTACTGTGCGCTCCTGGTGTTGGGGAGAAACTGCAGCTGCCCCCAAGTTTTGGCGAGCAACCACACAGAACATTTGATCCGGGACGCTTTTGTTGCAGGTATGCTGTCCTCCCAAATCCGCCAGCGATTGCTGGAGAAAGACACCCTGGGCCTCAAGGAGGCACGGGCCCTTGCCGGCTTCCTGGATGTGGCCTCCCGAAACACCCACGCTTACGTCCCCGACCGCACGGCAGCCCCCTGGGCAGCGTGGCCACCCCCCCCACGGCCGACCCCGAGACATTGCCCACCCCCCCACAAGCTTGCGCTGCAAGACGGCCTGGCAATCCCGGGGGGCCCCAGTGCTATTTTTGCGGGCAGGCCAAGCACCCCTGGCAGCGCTGTCCGGCCCACGGTAAAAAGGGCCACTTCGTGGCGGTATGCCAGGCCCAGGCGGTCGCTGCGGTCTCCAGTGGCAAATGCGGACCGCCATCACAATCCTCTCCACGGTCCCCGTGCGGCCAGCGGGCGCCACCATCTTCCTCCTCCAGGGTCATGTGCAGCCTCCGGTTGCCGCCATCTTGTCCCGCGGATGCCATGGGTGATGGATGGGCGCCACCATTTTGTGCACCCCCAGCCATGGGCGACCAATGGGCGCCGCCATCTTGGATGGACTCCCAGGACCCCAGCTCGGCTGACCACACATCGCCTGAAGAGAACATTCAACTGCTGCCGCGATTAGCTTCGGTGACCCTGGACCAGTCCCGGCCTCGAACATGCTCAACTGCTACAACAACGGTACTAATCAACGGGCATGAGACATCCTGCTTACTTGACTCTGGGAGCATGGAGAGCTTCATACACCCCGACACGGTAAGGCGCTGTTCCCTCCCCGTCCACCCTGTTAATCAAAAAATCTCCCTGGCTTCCGGTTCCCACTCAGTAGAGATAAAGGGGTTTTGTGTAGCAAACTTCACGGTCCAGGGAAGGGAGTTTAAAAATTACCGGCTCTATGTCCTTCCCCACCTCTGCGCGGCCACACTCCTAGGGTTAGACTTCCAGTGCAACCTCCAAAGTCAAACTTTCAAATTTGGCGGCCCTATACCCCCTCTCACTGTCTGCAGCCTCGCGACCCTCAAGGTCGATCCGCCTTCCCTGTTTGCGAACATCACCCCGGATTGCAAACCCGTCGCCACCAGGAGCAGACGGTATTGTGCCCAGGATCGGATCTTTATTAGGTCAGAGGTTCAACGGCTACTGAGGGAAGAGTCATTGAAGCTAGCAACAGTCCCTGGAGAGCTCAAGTAGTGGTGGTAAAGACCGGGGAGAAGCATAGGATGGTCATCGACTACACCCAGACCATCAACAGGTTTACGCAGCGGGACACGTACCCTCTCCCCCGTATAGCCGACTTGGTAAACGGGATCGTACAATCATTGATCGTGCATCACATACTCACTTGTAGGTGCTGCTACAGTGGACACTCCATTGTCCTGGAAACAACAGATTTCTAAATTTGCACATTGAAAGGGATAAGCACAATTAAATCACTTCACGCTATAATTGGAAAAGCAAGACGTGAATCAGTTTTGGAGAGCGAATGCTATAGCGCAGGTGGAACAATTGTATCAATTCGGCCATTTAATCAGTGAAGGGGAGTCATGGGTTAACGATAAAGGCCATTCATCAGTGGCCAAATGGCTTCTATTCATTCACTTTGAACAAATAAGTGCTCATAGTTATGCCAAGTCAATGAGTGGAGGTCAGAGCCACATTGGTTCAATGATGTAAATCACAGGTTTACACCCTCCACAGAGCTCCAGATGTCACATCAGTGGAATGGAATGCTGCTAACCTCTATGTGTGTACTGGAGTCCCAGGGGTAAGGTAGCATGAGGGAACAATTCAATCTAAGGTGCCAAAGCTTAGCTGCCCAACGTCTCCCATCGGTCCATCTTACGTACCTTTGTACTCAGCATCCTTTAACAATTCTGGTCTTCAATATCTCATTTCAGAGAGGAGTCAATAGTGAGAATGGGTCCAGTGGTCCAGGGTGCTTCATATAAATTCTCATTCGAGACAGAAGGAGGGAAAGGAGTCTGCAGGTGCAGCTCCAGCAGGAGGCACTGCTTGTGGGACAAGGCCAGGGGAGAGCCTGAACATCAACAGGAGACTGAGTAGCAGAGACCCAATATCTATCGTCTGTTTGTCTCCTTTCCATAAATGAGTGAGAGGCAGTGGAGGGAGATCTGGTCTGCCACATGGGCCACATGCTCTGAGAAGACCAGATGCCACGTGGGTTTGGAGACTTCACCTTGCGAGTGGCCCTGAAGGTGACAGCAGAACTAAATTTACTTGTCTCTGGGTCTTTCCAAGGACCTGTGCAGCATTTCACAGTCAGCAACACATTGCTGCATTCAAGAGGCTAATCAGATTATATAAGCAAAGTATTGAGAGAGAGAGACTTTTAAATTTGTTTATGGGATGTGGACATATCGCTGGATCAGCATTCATTGCCCATTCCTGAGGGTATTTAAGAGTGAAGGTGGGTTTTTAATGACAATCGACAATGGTTTCTTCATCATCATTAGACTTTTATTTCCAGATTTTTATTGAATTCAATTTTCGCCACTTGCCATATTGGGATTTGAACCTAGATTGCTAGTCTATATGATAATACCCCTACACAACTGCCGCCCTAGAATACCTGTGTGTAAAGTTCGGCTCAAGGAAGAGCTGGATATTTATTTCCTTTTTCCCGTTTTGGCGTGTGTCTGAAGACCTACAAATAAACATTCACCTTTTATATTGTATCTGGACAACCATGGGTTATTGAACTGAGGGAACGCCACACCACCTATCCCAATCCACAGCCCCTGGTGAAATCACAATACCGATGGAGACCCCCTTTGGTGAGGGCAACAAGATAGAAGGATAGTTATAACCTCCATGAGGATGGCCCAATCGGTCACCACGTGGGGCACATGTAATACAAGCTCCCCCAATGAAGGGCGGATGCCCAACAGTGGGGCTTGTTAATTCCCCAAGCCAAGATAAAAGCCGGCCCAAGAGGGAGCCAGCACCTTGGGATGATCCCAGCTGGGACTTGGAGTGTTACTTAGTTGCTGTATTTTCTAACCATGAGGAGGAAATTAACTACTTTGACTTACCTTTTTGGGGCTCCTCATTGACTACAAAATTGGCGACGAGGATAAAAGCTGAACTACAGGCGACTCTGCTGGGCACTCAGACCACAGTTGCACCTCAAATCAGAGGAGCAAGTTCAGCACTGTTTCAAAAATTCCGCTCTTCGATAGACTCAACGCTTTTGACGCGAGTGTGGAAGACTGGGGGCAGTACGTAGAGCGTATGTGCTATATTTTCAGGGCGAGTGCTATTACTGGAGAGGACTTCCAGAAGGTGATTCTTTTGAGCACCTGAGAAGCCCCCACTTTCAATGTCATAAAGAGCCTAACTTACCCTGCAGCCCCTGACTCTAAGATGTTTGATGAATTGGTGGTGTTCGTAACAAACCACTCTGACCCAAAAAGGAGCACCTGAGCAACTTGAAGGAAATCTTCCATCGTTTTTCCAAATCAGACGTTCGCCTTGAGAGGAAACTACATTTCATACACAAGAGGCCATGTACTTACGGACTTACGGTATCTTGTTGACCAAGCCGGCTTGTACCCAGTAGAAGAGAAGCTTTGAGCAATCAAATAAACCCCCACGCCTGAGAACGCAATCGAATTGCAGTTGTTATCAGGACTCATGAATTATTACGGGAAATATATCCTGAACTTGCCGACCATCCTCACCGTACTGCATGCGCTATTGAAACAAACACCAGGAGTGGACGTGGAGAGCATCGCGAGAAGAAGCCTTCACTAGGGAGAGGCAGTGTCTGTCGTCATCAGGGTTGTTGACACCTCAAGGCCCCTTTTGGTCACTTGTGATGCCTCTTCACACTAAATCATGGTATTGTTACCCCCACCGCAAGGACAGCGGAACGGAGAGACTGATCACCTGCGCATGCTGGGGAGTGCAATTATCAGATTGAGAAAGACGGGCTGGCTGTTATCTTTGCGGTGAAGAAATCTTGCCAGTGTGTGTATGGGCATCGATTCACCATCATAATGGGCCAAAGCCATTGCTCAGATTGTTTAAAAAGGACAAGCAGATTCCGCCAATAGCATCAGCCAGGATACAGTGTTGAACCCTATTGTTAGCGGCATACAGATAGGTATTTGACTATTGGACGGGCACGTAGATCGCGAATGCGGAGGCTCTGAGCCAGCTCCTGTTGCCTCCTCCCAAACTCCACCAAGGGCTGACTAGATAGTATTGATTTTAAATTTCATGGATACCTTGCCGCTCACAGCCTCACAAGTTCGTGGTTGGACACAGAAGGACCCAAACTTGGTAAAGTTACACCATGTCCTGTTACACAGGGGTCAGCCAGGGAAACTGCTTAAGGAGTTGCAGATTTTCAAGGCCAAGCAGCAAGAGCTCAGCTTAGAGGTCGGCATCCTCCTGTCGGGAGCTTGCGATGTGATTCCAAGTCAGGGCAGACAGACCACACTTCAAGATCGACACAATGAACACCCGAAGATGAAGTGCTAGTCAGGAGCTATGTATGGTGGCCAAGCCTGGATGGCGACGTCGAGCAACAGGCCCAGCAATGTACCACGTGCCAGGAATAACCAAAATTCCCGCCAGTCGCACCACTCCACTCATGGGAATGGCCGAACCGGCCTTGGGTGCACCGACATGCAGATTTTGCCAGACCTTTTCAAGGCTCAATGTTACTGCTGATGGTGGACATCCATTCCAAACGGATACTTCTCATTTAGTATCCATGGCATCCCAGAGATATTAGTCACGGACAACGGAACCCTGTTCACTAGCAAGGAGTTTGCACACTTCATGAAAGCAAACGGGGTGAAGCACACCTGACCAGCCCCGTACCACCCTTCCTCAAATGGTCTGTCTGAATAAAGAGAGCAGACTTTCAAGAAGGGCATGAGGAAACAGGACATGGGATCCACAGAGATGAGGCTGGCGCATTTTTTGTTCAGCTACCGGACAACATCATATGCTACGGCCGGAGTGGCACTGGTGGAACTGCTGATGGGCCGAAGGCTCAGAGCCCACCTTTGCCAAACATTCTCTGATATTAGCAGGAAAGTAGAAAGGACACAAAACTCCAGAGGCAGGACCAAAGCAGATGGACGCAGGGCAGAGGTTTCCAATGGGGGAACGAGGTATACGTCTGAAACTTCGGAGACGGTGCTTGGTGGATTCGAGGGACCGTGGTGAAACAGGCTGGACCGGTATCTTACTCGATAAAAACATGAGAACGGATGGTGCGGAAGCATCTGCACCACCTCCGGAGCAGGGGGCCGGCGCAGGACCAACCCCACCGGAGGAACCATTTTTCAGCCCCACCTGCCCGGCACAAATGGGGCCTGGGGCCATCACCCCGTAGGCGCCATGTCTCTGAGATGTGTGAATTGGAGGATTCAGGATCTGACATGGAAATCCAGGCATTCGCATTTTCGGATGACAGCCTCACCAGGGAACGTTTGCCAATGGTGCCCCCCCCCCCCCCCGCCCCCCCCAAGACGATCAATGCAAAAACATTGTTCCCCGACATGCTGCATGCCCCCCGACCTAGCCCCGCAACAGAGGGAGGCTCAACCGCGGGCAAAGCGGAGAACACAGCCTCCTTTACACCCCATGACAGAGGGACATACAGACTTTGAAGGGGGGAGAGATGTTATAACCTCCACCAGACCCATGGGGATGACCCAATCTATCTCCTCTTGGGGCTCGTGGAGTGCAAGCTCCCCGCTGAGGGTCAGCAGGGCACATTAATTGCCCAAGATAAAAGGCGACCCAAGAGGGAGCCAGCATCTCAGGGTGGTCCCGGCTGGGACTTGGACTGTTGCTTAGTTGCTGTATTTCCTAAGTGTGAATAAACTATTTTTCACTGACCTTTTCCGGGTTCCTCATTGACGACAATAGATGAGAAGGAAAATATTCCTCTCTTTGAAACTGTTGGAAGGCAGCATTCGAATACTTTCTTAATTGCATATTTTTGAGGAAAGACATTTTTAATCTCTTCAGCCAGAGCTATGAATTCAGTTAAAGCCTTTGAATCGACCACCTCCTCCCTGTTTGACAAGTCATGCAGGTAACGTGCTTCTCTTTCCTACAAGGTTAAGTCAGGTCATTCGGATGGATATGGTGAAAGGACTGGTACATCAGCTTTTACCTCCATTATACTATCGCTTGAATACTTGCATTACTTTGGGGCCTAGCATGTCTTCTCTCAGCTTGTACTTTAGAAAGACCATAACCCTGACTGCAGCTTCAGAACTCCAGTGCTTCAGCTTCAAAAACAAAATCGGAATTTCCAGTTCAGTATATTTATAGTGACTTGCAAACTTTCCTCTCCTTCAAAACAACAAAAAGCTTCCAATGAGCTATCTTCCAACATTCATAAACTCTTGTCAATGATTGCTCATTTCCTTCTATATTCAAGAATGCCGCCATGGTATCAAATGTCAATGAAATGTGGAACAAGTAACACGTTGATGGATAGATCATTTCCATGACAATGTTCTGTATAGGATAACACATTCTCAGGAATATCCTCTCTTTCTGTTGTAGTACCTGCAAGGGGTGATACCGTGGGAGGGCTTCTCCATTGGCGGGAACCTCCGCTCCACCGGCATTGCACTCACGTCCGTGAATTTCCCAACGGCGTGGGTGTGGCCACAATGGGAAACTCCATTGGCCGGCGACGGGGATGGAGGATCCTGCTGCCGGTGGAGGCGCGCCGCACCAGAAAACGGGTCTGACGGGACGTAGAATCCCACCCTGTGTGGTTTTTTGGGTGAAAGTGAGCAGATATAGCTTTTTATTGGTACCAATATGGAACGGTGACGTTTCCTTGTTGTTTGATGGTTAGTGTAATACATGGAATGTTACGTAGTTGATTTTCAGATCTTTTGTTACTGTTGACCGTTTAATAAACAAAATATTCTCAAACTAATTGAAATGAAATGAAAATCGCTTATTGTCACAAGTAGACTTCAAATGAAGTTACTGTGAAAAGCCCCTAGTCGCCACATTCCGGCGCCTATTCGGGGAGGCTGTTACGGGAATTCGGACCCTCTGCCAGTTGTTGACTGGTTACATCTGGTTAACCACCGAAAGTTTCCCAGCTTTGGCCTATACTAATCCTTCCTTCTCCATTAATCAGTCAGTACCTGCGCTGCCCAGTAATAGTACTTCTGCACCTTTCATTGGTCGGCACCAGTATCCACTTTTGGTCCTACTGTCTCTTCAATTAGCCTGTACCAGCCCCGCTAACATTTAGCAATGTTGCATAAACTTGACTTGTAATCAGAACATTAACAGATGATTTAATTGAGGTATTTAGCATGGCAAAAGGGGTTGATATAAAGAAATCATTTCCTCTAGTGGGAGAATCAGAAACACGGGACCCAATCTTAGAGAAAGACCATTCAGGAGTGAAATCAGGAAGCAATTTTTTCACCCAAAATTAAATGAAATCTGAAACTGTCTCTCCAAGAAGTTATGGATGGTGGGACAAGTGAAATATCCAAAAGTTGGTGTTAGACCAAATGAATGGGTATACGTTTGGACACTGGCTTCACAGCGCCAGTTCGATTCCCGGCTTGGGTCACTGTATGTGCAGAGTTTGCACATTCTCCCCGTGTCTGCGTGGGTTTCCTCAGGGTGCTTCGGTTTCCTCCCACAAGTCCTGAAAGACGTGCTGTTAGGTGAATTGGACATTCTGAATTCTCCCTCTGCGTACACGAACAGGCGCCGGAATGTGGCGATTAGGGGCTTTTCACAGTAACTTAATTGCAGTGTTAATGTAAGCCTATTTGTGACAATAAAGATTATTATTAGAGATAAATCAACTCTTTGGGTTCTTTTTATATATGATATCAGTGTACAAGTACTATACAAATAGGATGTTCAGCGGGAACTACTCGTCAATCCAAGCACAGAATATCTCAGAACTATTGAAAGTGGGTCTATTTATACACCTTGAAGACAATCTGTAAGCAACAACAAATTATTTATCTGAATATATCATTTATGTAATTATTGTCACATGATGCTTATGTGTCATATGTTACAAGACCAGTAGTCGATAATGTTGCACCTCATATATTCCATTCTCACTGGATTGTGGTTATTTAATTCCTAATCATGAAAAGAAATGCGGCTAGACAACCCCTTAGTACTCTGAACAGTTCCGGGCATCACATCTGGCAGGATATTCACTCATGACTTGGAGGGAATGAGTATAAATTTATCAGAATGATATCTAGACTTCAATGGCTAAATTACGAGGAGCGATTACACAAACAAGGATGAATAAAAACAAAATTCTGGAAGTACTCAGCAGGTCTGGCCATCATCAATTCAGGTCTAGCCTGTTTTTATTTCAGATTTCCAGCTTCCACGTTATTTTGCTTTTACACAAACTAGGATTCTGTTCCCTGGAATTTGGACAGGTAAAAGGTAATCTGGTGAAAGTTTTCAGGATTTTCAACAAATAGACTAGAAGGAGAAAAACAATATCTGCCCCGTAGAGAGCCTCAAAATTCGAACCAAGTCTGTGAAGAATGAAATTAGGAAACTTCTACACTTGAAAGATGACAGAGGTTTGGAACTCTCTTCTGAAAATGACAACTGACGCAAGATCAATTGTTAATTTTAAACCTGGGATTGATAGATTATTGTTAATCGAAGATATTAAGGAATCCATAGAGTTTCGGCCCATTAATTGTGCACCGACCTTCCGAAAGAGCACTCTATGTAGGCCCATTCCCCACCCAATCCCCATAACCCCACGCATTGATCATGGCCAATCCATCTAACCTGCATGTTTTTGGACTGTGGGAGAAAACACGAGAACCCAGAGGAAACCACACAGACACGGGGAGAATGTACAAACTCCACACAGACAATAACCCGAGGCTGGAGCCGAACCTGAGTCCCTGGCGCTGTGAGGCAGCAGTGCTAACCACTGTGACAACATGCAACACAATATGAGGAGCAAGTGGTGGTGATCAGCCATGATCTCATTGAATGGCAGAACAGGTTTGAGGCAGGACCGGTAACAACTTCAGTGGAGTTTGCGAGACACATTAACTCAGCCATGGCATTAGTATCCTTTCTCCAGGTTTCCTCATTAGTCCGTGAGGGCAGGTGGCTTGACACATTGAATCTGTTAAATGAAAGATCTCTCATTAAAAGAACCCCAGTGTGGTTTACAAAGACACAGATGGAAATGATCTTTTGAGGCAGCAGCAACCATAGGAAAGGAAAGGAGACCTGGTAAGGCTGCTTCCTGGCTCTCTTACTCTGACCTAGTGACCCTGCTGTGAGATCTGAGGGGCTGCAGCGAGGTGAGCTCTCCCAAGTAAAGGAGGTGTGATATGGTATGAATTAAGTAATGGCATGATGGGAAAACTGGTCAATGGGAAGACTGGTCAAAAGGTTTGATACAATACAAAAAAGACTGAAACTACTTATTCCAGCTCACCAGGCCCAGGTAAAGAATGCTGCCCTAACCATTTTCAGACTAGTATGGCCGTAGGCCAACTCTGCATAACTTGAAGTCTGAAAAGATCAGCGAAGGTCGAGCCATTCCAAAACACCGGACCTCGGCAACCCCTCATAAAACTAACTCGTCATAACCCAGGGCAGTAGGAATTTAAAACAAAGATAAGTTCAGGAAGAAACAAGTCTATTCTGACCTTTCAATGTTCCCCCTGAGGACTAAATAATGGTATGAGTGATATGACCAAATATGGTCTGGTCTTTGCTTCCGTTTGCATTTCCGATCAAACTCCTGACCATACTGTTGTCACATAATCTTGATAAAGATAATGTATAAATATTGAGCTAATTCTCTGCGAAAGAGCGGAACCTGTGAAAGACTGCGCAGTTTTGTTGACTGCCCTCTGACTTCAAGTTTCAGCCATTTCTGCAAGCAGTTGTTTTCGAAAAGAAAGCTTGTTATTCTGTCTTAACGAGTGTGTTGAAGTTTTCTACTACAGAAGCGGGAAAATATTGACTTTGACAGAGGGAAGGACACCCACTCCAAGCAAACAGGTGTGTAATGAGGAAGTGGTTGAGGAAGCCAACAGCAGAGTGTGGCCCCTCCCACCAGGAGACAGTGCACCAAGAAGTTCAAGTACCTCAGGAGGTCATGGTAGCCGAGTGGCATAACATGGACAAGTGTCAAGCTCTACACCCTGACATTTCCAGCATCCTGCACGGCATTCCTCAGACCTTGCTGATCCACTCATTCCACTATCTCCAGGCATCTCACTTCCCATCTGACCATCCAACACTCACATTCATCCTCAGCCTATTTCTCTCCCACACCCATGCCTCACAATGACGCCCACACAAATGTTGTACCTTCCTGCTAGCCAAAAGGCCATTTCAAATGCTCACATGACTCTGCTTTCTCGCATTGCAGAAGAGAGCACACAATCGTGAAGGGAGGCAGGGAGCTGGAGGGGTAGAGATGACCCTACAATGACAGGCACTGTGACAGTCTCTGGTAATGTCTGCCCACCTGGCCCAATGGAATGGTGGTCTTGTCGCAGGAGGCTGTCACTGTCAGCAATGTCCTGCTGAGAAAACCTAAACGTCCTGAGGTGCTAATGTTTAGAGAGCTCATCCTCCACCTAAAGACTCACCTCCTTGGAGCACGGCCCTCCGCGTCCATCATCTCGGCCGTTTAGATGGGAATGTGACTGAGAAGTCAGCTGGTGATGGTTGACAACAGGGAAATGCAGCTGAAGGTGAGTTAAGTGCATGACAGCCAAAGTCCTTCCAAGAAATTGGAGGTCATCTGTCAAGCTGTGAAAGCACTCCCTGAGAAGGTTCATAAGGAGGAGGTGTTAGCAATTCTGGAAAGTGTGAAACTAGATAGGTCCCCTGGGCCGGATGGGATTTATCCTAGGATTCTCTGGGAAGCTAGGGAGGAGATTGCTGAGCCTTTGGCTTTGATCTTTAAGTCATCTTTGTCTACAGGAATAGTGCCAGAAGACTGAAGGATAGCAAATGTTGTCCCCTTGTTCAAGAAGGGGAGTAGAGACAACCCCGGTAACTATAGACCAGTGAGCCTTACTTCTGTGGGAAAAATCTTGGAAAGGTTTATAAGAGATAGGATGTATAATCATCTGGAAAGGAATAATTTGATTAGAGATAGTCAACACAGCTTTGTGAAGGGTAGGTCGTGCCTCACAAACCTTATTGAGTTCTTTGAGAAGGTGACCAAACAGGTGGATGAGGGTAAAGCAGTTGATGTGGTGTATATGGATTTCAGTAAAGCATTTGATAAGGTTCCCCACGGTAGGCTATTGCAGAAAATACGGAGGCATGGGATTCAGGGTGATTTAGCAAATTGGATCAGAAATTGGCTGGCTGGAAGAAGACAAAGGGTGGTGGTTGATGGGAAATGTTCAGACTGGAGTCCAGTTACTAGTGGTGTACCACAAGGATCTGTTTTGGGGCCACTGCTGTTTGTCATTTTTATAAATGACCTGGAGGAGGGCGTAGAAGGATGGGTGAGTAAATTTGCAGATGACACTAAAGTCGGTGGAGTTGAGGACAGTGCGGACGGATGTTACAAGTTACAGAGGGACATAGATAAGCTGCAGCACTCGGCTGAGAGGTGGCAAATGGAGTTTAATGCAGAAAAGTGTGAGGTGATTCATTTTGGAAGGAATAACAGGAAGACAGAGTACTGGGCTAATGGTAAGATTCTTGGAAGTGTGGATGAGCAGAGAGATCTCAGTATCCATGTACACAGATCCCTGAAAGTTGCCACCCAGGTTGAGAGGGTTGTTAAGAAAGCGTACGGTGTGTTAGCTTTTATTGGTAGAGGGATTGAGTTTCGGAGCCATGAGGTCATGGTGCAGCTGTACAAAACTCTGGTGCGGCCGCATTTGGAGTATTGCGTGCAATTCTGGTCGCCGCATTATAGGAAGGATGTGGAAGCATATGAAAGGGTGCAGAGGAGATTTACCAGAATGTTGCCTGGTATGGAGGGAAGATCTTATGAGGAAAGGCTGAGGGACTTGAGGCTGTTTTCAGTAGAGAGAAGAAGGTTAAGAGGTGACTTAATTGAGGCATACAAGATGATCAGAGGATTGGATAGGGTGGACAGTGAGAGCCTTCTTCCTCGGGTGGTGATGTCTAGCACGTGGGGACATAGCTTTAAATTGAGGGGAGATAAATATAAGACAGATGTCAGAGGTAGGTTCTTTACTCAAAGAGTAGTAAGGGCGTGGAATGCCCTGCCTGCAACAGTCGTGGACTCGCCAACACTAAGGGCCTTCAAATGATCATTGGATAGACATATGGACGCTAAAGGATAGTGTAGATGGGCTTTAGAGTGGTTTCACAGGTCGGCGCAACATCAAGGGCCGAAGGGCCTGTACTGCGCTGTAATATTCTATGTTCTATGTTCTATGTGAGCAGCAGCTTCTCACCTGGACATGGCCGCAACTCTTCAGCTTTACTGTTCAAATACTTTCCAGCCTGTCAGGGTCACTTAAGCAGCATTCTGCAGGTGACCTTCGTAAGTTGCAGACAGCTCTGGAAATAGATCTGCTGGGTTGTGCAGGCTGGAATGCCAGCTTTAAAGAGCATTTAAGGACTTCCGGTTGCGGCGATGCGGAGCTAAGCCGCACGATTCGGCAGCTCCCGCGAAGACGGACTTTTGGGCTCGCTAACAGAGCCCCAACGGAACTTTTGACACAGACAACCCGTGGGGAAGGAAGGAGAGAGGTCCCCTACTAACCTGCATGGACCGGACCCGCAGCGAAACGGTGAAAAAAGCGGCCCTGGAGCAGCGGGAGAAGAAAGAAAAAGAAAGCAAAATGGCGGCGCCCACGGACAAAGAGGAGATGCAGGAGTTCATCAAGCGCTGCTTCGAGGAGCTGCGCAAGGAGATGGTGGCACCTATGCTGGCAATAATTGAAGGACTTGGAGCAACCCAGAAAGCCCTAGAGGTGAAGATCCAGGAGATCCAGGAAAAAGTGAGTGAGAACGATGACGAGCTTGTGGGCCTGGAGGTGAGAGTGGAGCGGCACAAGGCGCTACACAGGACGTGGGTGGGAAGACTCAAAGACCTGGAGAACAGGTCGAGGAGAAACAATTTGAGGATCCAGGGTCTCCCAGAAAAAGTGGAGGGGGCCGATGCCGAGGCATATGCGGGCACAATGATCGGGACGCTGATGGGTGCGGAGGCCCCCCCAGGATTGCTGAAGATGGAAGGGGCGCACCGAGTGCTGGCGAGGAAGCCCAAGGCAAATGAGCCGCCAAGGGCGATGGTGGTGAGATTTCATCGGTTTACGGACAGAGAGAGGGTCCTGAAATGGGCCAAGAGGGAACGGAGCAGCAAGTGGGACAATGCAGAGATCAGAATATACCCGGACTGGAGCACGGAGGTCGCTAAGCGGAGAGCGGGTTTCAACCGGGCCAAAGCGGTGCTGCATCGGAAAGGAGTGAAATTTGGAATGTTGCAGCCAGCGCGGCTGTGGGTTACACATAATGGCCAACACCACTACTTCGAAACGCCCGAAGAGGCGTGGACCTTTATACAAACTGAAAAGTTGGACTCTAATTGAGGGTTTGTGTGGGAGGGGGGTGTTTGAGGGTTGAAGTATGAAGGATGTTGTATATAGGGGGTCAACCACGCGCAGGAAATGCTATATGGGTTGGAGGAGAGAGACAAGGCCACGACAGGAGGGGGGGGGGGTTGAGAGGTGAGAGTCCCTCCAATCCGGCTGATAACGTGGAACGTGAGGGGCCTGAATGGGCCGGTGAAGAGGGCTCGAGTGTTCGCGCACTTGAAGGGACTGAGGGCAGATGTGGCAATGCTCCAAGAGACACACCTGAAGGTGGCGGACCAGGTCAGGTTAAGAAAGGGATGGGTAGGACAGGTATTTCACTCGGGATTGGACGCGAAAAATAGAGGGGTGGCAATTCTGGTGGGAAAGCATGTGTCATTTGAGGCCAAGACTATCGTAGCGGATAATGGAGGGAGATATGTGATGGTGAGTGGGAGGTTGCAAGGGACGTGGGTGGTGTTGGTAAATGTATACGCCCCGAACTGGGATGATGCTGGATTTATGAAGCGCATGTTGGGGCGCATTCCGGACCTGGAGGTAGGAGGACTGATAATGGGAGGGGACTTCAATACAGTGCTGGACCCAGCACTGGACCGCTCCATATCAAGGATGGGAAAGAGACCGGCGGCGGCCAAGGTGCTCAGGGGTTTTATGGACTAGATGGGGGGAGTGGACCCATGGAGGTTTGCAAGGCTGCAGGCCAGGGAATTTTCTTTCTTCTCCCATGTACACAAAGCCTAATCCTGGATAGATTTCTTTGTTCTGGGTAGGGTGCTCATCCCGAGGGTGGAGGGGACGGAGTATTCGGCTATAGCCGTTTCGGACCATGCCCCGCACTGCGTGGAACTGGAGCTGGGAGAGGGGAGGGACCAACGCCCGCTGTGGCGGCTGGATGTGGGACTGCTGGCTGATGAGGTGGTGTGTGGGAAGGTGAGGGGGTGTATTGAAAGGTACTTGGAGGCCAACGACAATGGAGAGGTGCGAGTGGGGGTGGTATGGGAGGCGTTGAAGGCGGTGATCAGGGGAGAGCTGATCTCCATCAGGGCTCATAGGGAATAGACAGAGGGCATGGAAAGAGAGAGGTTAGTGGGGGAGATCTTGCGAGTGGACAGGAGATACGCAGAGGCCCCGGAGGAAAGATTACTTGGGGAAAGGCGACGGCTCCAGACGGAGTTTGACCTGCTGACCACGGGCAAGGCGGAGGCACAGTGGAGGAAGGCGCAGGGGGCGACCTACGAGTACGGGGAAAAGGCTAGTCGGATGCTGGCGCACCAGCTCCGTAAGAGGGCGGCAGGGAGGGAAATAGGGGGAATCAAAGATGGAAGGGGAGCCACGGTTCGAAGTGCAACGAAAATAAATAAGGTATTCAAGGCCTTCTATGAAGAGCTGTATAGATCCCAGCCCCCAGGGGGGGAAGGGGGGATGAGACGATTCCTGGACCAACTGAGGTTCCCGAGGAGGAGCAAGAGGCGGTTGGTTTGGGGGGCACCAATTGTGTTGGAGGAGTTGAGTAAGGGTTTGGGGAGCATGTAGGCGGGGAAGGCCCTGGGGCCGGACGGGTTCCCGGTGGAGTTCTATAGAAAATATGTGGACCTGCTGGCCCCGCTATTAGTGAGGACCTTTAACGAGGCAAGAGAGGAGGGAACCCTGCCCCAGACAATGTCGGAGGCGACAATCTCCTTGATTCTAAAGCGAGACAAGGATTCACTGCAATGTGGATCGTACAGGCCGATTTCGCTCCTCAATGTGGATGCTAAGCTATTGGCAAAAGTATTGGCCACCAGGATTGAGGACTGTGTCCCGGGGGTGATTCATGAGGACCAAACGGGATTCATAAAGGGCAGGCAGTTAAATACCAATGTGCGGCGGCTCTTAAACGTGATAATGATGACATCGGAGGAGGGAGAGGCGGAGATAGTGGCAGCTATGGACGCGGATAAAGCCTTTGACCGAGTGGAGTGGGAGTACCTCTGGGAGGTATTGCGCAGGTTTGGGTTCGGGGGAGGGTTTATCAAATGGGTTAAGCTCCTTTACAGCGCCCCGGTGGCGAGTGTAGAGACGAACCGGCGGAGGTCGGAGTACTTTCGGCTGTACCGAGGGACGAGGCAGGGGTGCCCCCCGTCCCCCCTATTGTTTGCATTGGCGATCTAACCCTTGGCCATATCACTTAGGGAGTCTAATAAATGGAGGGGGATAGTCCGCGGGGGAGAAGAGCATCGGGTATCGCTCTACGCGGATGACCTGCTGCTATACGTGGCGGACCCAATGGAGGGGATGGTGGAGGTCATGCAGACTCTGAAGGAGTTTGGGGAGTCCTCGGGCTACAAGCTTAATGTAGGGAAGAGTGAGCTTTTTGTATTACAGGCAGGGGACCAAGAAAGAGAGATAGGGGACCTACCGCTGAGGAGGGCGGAGAGGAGTTTTCGGTATCTGGGGATCCAGATAGCCAGGAGTTGGGGGGCCCTACATAAACTGAATTTGACGAGGTTGGTGGAGCAAATGGAGGAGGATTTTAAAAGATGGGACATGCTCCCGCTCTCGCTGACGGGTAGGGTGCAGTCGGTCAAAATGGTGGTCCTTCCGAGGTTTTTGTTTGTGTTTCAGTGCCTCCCCATCGTGATCACCAAGGGCTTTTTCAAGAGAGTAGGTAGGAGTATTATGGGGTTTGTGTGGGCAAATAAGACCCCGAGGGTTAGGAGAGGGTTCCTGGAACGCAATAGGGACCGAGGAGGGTTGGCTTTGCCAAACCTAGGGAGCTCCTACTGGGCAGCAAACGTGGCGATGATCCGCAAGTGGGTCATGGAGGGAGAGGGGGCGGTATGGAAGAGGATGGAGATGGCGTCCTGTCAAGGAACTAGCCTTGGGGCGTTGGTAACGGCACCGCTGCCGCTCTCGCCGACAAAATACACCACAAGCCCGGTGGTGGCGGCAACGCTAAGGATCTGGGGCCAGTGGAGAAGGCACGGGGGGTCAACGGGGGCATCGGTGTGGACCCGATCAGGGGTAACCACTGGTTTGTCCCGGGGAAGATGACGGGGGGTTCTAAGGCTGGCATCGGGCGGGGATTAGAAGAATAGGGGACCTGTTCATTGACGGGACATTTGCGAGCCTAGGGGCACTGGAGGAGAAGTTTGAGTTCCCCCTGGAAAATGCCTTTAGATATATGCAGGTGAGGGCTTTTGTGAGGTGACAGGTGAGGGAATTTCCGTTGCTCCCGGCACAAGAAGTTCAAGATAGGGTGATCTCGGGGGTATGGGTTGGGTGAGGGCAAGGTGTCGGAAATACACCAAGAGATGAAAGAAGAGGGGGAAGCGCTAGTAGAAGAGTTGAAAGGAAAATGGGAGGAGGAGCTGGGGGAGGAGATTGAGGAAGGGCTATGGGCTGATGCCCTGGGTAGGGTTAATACCTCCTCCTCGTGTGCCAGGCTCAGTCTGATACAATTTAAGGTGGTTCACAGAGCGCATTTGATGAGGGCGAGGCTGAGTAGGTTCTTTGGAGTAGAGGATAGATTTGAAAGATGTTCAGGGAGCCCGGCGAACCATGTCCATATGTTTTGGTCATGCCCGGCATTGGAGGGGTACTGGAGAGGAGTGGCGGGAGTAATATCCCAGGTGGTGAAAGTCCGGGTCAAGCCAAGCTGGGGGCTAGCAATATTTGGAGCAGTGGATGAGCCGGGAGTACGGGAGGCGAAAGAGGCCGGCATTCTGGCCATTGCGTCCCTAGTAGCCCGGCGAAGGGTCTTGCTGTTGTGGAAGGAGGCGAAGCCCCCTAGCCTGGAGGCCTGGATGAACGACATGGCGGGGTTCATAAAATTGGAGAGGATTAAGTTTGCCTTGAGAGGGTCTGCGCAGGGGTTCTACAGGTGGTGGCAACCGTTCCTAGAATATTTTGCTTAGCGTTAGAGGAAGATCGGTCAGCAGCAGCAGCAACCCTGGTGGGGGTTGGGGGGGGGGGGAGGAGGGTGGGGGGGGGGGGGGGAACGAGAGGTTGTTTGAGGGGATGGACGAGCGGGAGATGGCATGGAGGGTGGGGAGAAACGGCAAGTGCGGCCAAGAGCCAGTGTATAAAGCTATGTAAATATACCATCTTGCCATGTATATATTTTGCTCAGGGTGACTTTGCGTTATTTTGTTACGGGGCGCGGGGGGGGGGAGTTATTGTTTGTAAGGGGAAAAAATTGTGTTGTTAAAAACCTTTAATAAAATTTTTTTTTATTTTTTAAAAAGAGCATTTAATAACTTGATAGAAATAGTTAAATGATTTACCGGTCAGTTGCAAAGGGTTCTCCCACTCCCCTTCAAGCCAACTCAGATCATGACCCGGTGTCACTTTTAGAGGATTTGCCTCTCAAAATTCCCCCGATTGCCTCAAAACTATAATAATTCACACAAACGCTTTGATACTTATTGAATTACCTGAAACTGATACCTGTTTTTTAGTGAGGTTTGCACTGCAGTATCGTAACGATCTAATCTTAGCCAAGTGCCTGCTTTTGTCATATAGCATGCTTCTCAGAATTGAAAAATATTAACACTGACATGTTTCGATATCCTTCACCTCTGTTTCCCGTTTTAATATTATCCTACACTGAGAACAATAGATTCTTGTTCAGTAAGGGTACCAATTCAACATGGGCACAGATCAGCCATGATCTTATTGAATGGCAGAACAGGTTCAAGGAGCTGATTGTCCTTCTCTTGTTCCTTTTTTTTCTCATTAATCATTCCATCACGGTGCCCACTAACATTCCTATAAGCTCCGCGAATTGGCCAGTACCTTTTGTGAATATAAAATACCTGCCGTTTGGCAGTTATTTGCTGCCCTCTGGTGGAGCCTGTAAGTAATGGTGTTCATACTCCCACACTGGCAACTCTGACAGACTTTGAGGCCTGAATTTGAGGTAATTAATGTGTAAGAGATCAACAATGGTGGCATAACCCCCAGGAGGACCACGGGAAAACCATTGTCAATCTCCCAGTGGGACTGGTACAGTACAAGCTCCCCAGGTAGGGGGTGGAGGCCACCCAGCTGGAGCTTGTTAAAGCCTGTGAGATAAAGCCAGCCCAAGCTGTTGGTTGTCCCAAAAAGGACTGGATTGGGAGAGGGATACTGCAGTGGGCAGAGTATTGTACAGAGTTCAATAAATCCTTGTTCCACTACCGCTGGCTTCCTCAAGTTACTAAAACTGGTTTTACACTGGAAGCTTGCGATGTGAAAATTTCTCGTTGATTTTCGCTTAATGATAGTGTGATGCCTTCTAATAGTCCTGACAACATTTGTAAGATAAAGAGGGACTTAAAGGAGGCAGGTTTCATTTTCCCTTCGCGATCCTTTGGGACCCTAATACCGACATTGAATTGGTGCTCACCTTACACTAGATTTTACAATGTGGTGATTGGCATCTTGGGGAAATTTCAATGTAAGTTGCTGAAAGCAAGGTCAGCGTGAATTTTGAAGATTTTGGCCGTATAAACCAGATCAAGGAAATTCTAGGCTTTATCGTTGGGTCATCATTATGACCTAAGCTTGTCAAAAGCAGTTTCTAAATAAATACATATGTTCTTTTGATGAGACTCAACACTTGGTCCTTTATGAAATCTATATTCGTATTGCTATAGCAACCAAGCTGATTCCAAACTGCAGATCACACCCACTTTCAATACAGCTGCAATAACAGAAGATAAGTCTGGATAAAGAAAGACCTTCAGCCTACTTGAATATATTCTTTCAGAATCCCTATAGCCTGCCCATGACAATATTAACTGTGTTATGTTCTAGTACATTGCAATGATTGAGTCAGTGAACCAAACAATGTTTAGTTTGTGACTAGTTAAGATTTATTAAATTACAATAACGTGGGTAGACAACAATACTAGTTCTACTAACGAACTGTAAACTAGAATACGAGAGCGAATACAAAACACAACATCATGATGACTCCTCACTCAGACTCCCTCGAGGTTGCAGTGTCATGTGGTGTAGTTCTACTGCCACTTCCTGGTTGGAGGTGTAACATTTTAAGATACAGAATTGCTTATGCATATTATTACATCCCCTTTCCTTTAGATCTTAGCAAAAATATAATGTACATCATTTCAAACAATTATCATTCATATGATATGCATAGCATAACAATTCAGATTATTTACAATTACAATGTCCACAGATTCAGTCTGTCAGGCTTCTTTCGATGTCTCGTTGACCTTCTAAGCTTTTGTTGACCCGCTGAATCTGCTTGATATTCTGATGGCTCTGAAGATGCCTCTGTTGGAACTGCATTACTCTGTGCATCTTCAGGTTGGACCCTTGATTCTTGTCCAGGTTGTGCTGGTTTGGATAGACAGAAGTTTTCACACACATCTCTGCTGACAGTGAAGTAACAGGTTGCTGAATTTCTAACAAAGCTCTTCTGTTTCTCCTGAGTACCTGTCCTTGTTCTGTGATGACTGTGGAGGACTTTGGACCTATATTCTGTATTACCTTCACACACTTTGACCAGCCATCAAGATCGTCCACCCTTAAGAAATCATTGTGCTTCGAAGGTTTTAGATACTATGATCTGTCATAGTATCCCTTCTGCTTCCTCTTTTGACACTGCAGTTGATGTTTTATTTTGTGACTTGCTTGTTGATTTGAAAGACATGGCAACATTGTTCTTATCTCCCTGTTCATCAGTAATTGTGAAGGTCACAGACCATTGTTCAAAGGTGATGTTTGATTACTGAACAATGCCAGATATGGATCATCCTGGCTGTCCATCGATTTTTTAAGTAATTGCTTTACTATTTGCACATCTTTCTCTGCCTTTCCATTTGACTGTGGATATAAAGGACTGGATGTGACCTGCTTGAAGTTGTACTTCTGCGCAAATTCCCTCCATTCCTGACAACTGAAACATAGACCATTGTCACTCAAGACAACCTGTGGAATGCCAAGATGAGCAAAGATAGCGTTAGTATGCATTATAACACACCTGGCTGATGAGCTCGATAACTGTGCCACTTCATGAAAATTGGAAAAGTAACCTATGACCAGTAAATACTCTTCCCCTTCAAGACAAAACAAGTCGACCCCTATTTTCTGCCATGTAAGTGTCACCACGTCACCCATCTGCATTAGTTCTTTCATTTGTCTATGTTGGAATTTTTGACATGTCGCGCATTCCTCTACTATCCTTTGAATATCCTTGTTGATCCCAATATACCATGTCATACCGGCGACCCTTAGTACTGCTCTGATGCTGTGGTACTTTGAACATGACCCTTTTGGCCATCCCTCATTGAGGATCTTTTTTTTCATTTTTTTCCAATTAAGGGGCAATTTAGCATGGCCAATCCACCTATCCTGCACATCTTTGGGTTGTGGGGGTGAAACCCACCTGGGACCTCGGTGACGTGAGACAGCAGTGCTAACCACTGTGCCACCGTGCTGCCCCCTCATTGAGATTCTTGATTAGCATCTGCATTCTTTTTGGATTCTGCCACTATTAGTTTTGATTTTTCATCAGACACTGGCAGTGACTCTGTTATCAGATTGACATGCACTTGCACACCATCTTGAATATGATTGTCTTCCAGCACTGCTGTAGCTCTTGATAGTGCATCTGCAATTACAATGTGCTTGCCTGGAGTGTAAATTAGATCAAAATCATACCGCTGGAGCTTCATCATCATTCTCTGAATGTGTGGTGACATCTCACTTCGGCTTTTTCTGACGGTGGCTACCAATGGTCTGTGATCTGTTTCTACCAGAAAAGTTGGTAGGCCATACACATAGCTATGAAACTTTTCCAAGCCATTAACCACTCCAAGACATTCCTTTTTTTAAATATAAATTGAGACTATCGACTTCAATTTTTCCAATTAAGGGGCAATTTTAGCGTGGCCAATCCACCTACACTGCACATCTTTGGGTTGTGGGGGCGAAACCCATGCAGACACGGGGAGTGCAACCTCCACACGGACGGTGACCCAGAGCCGGGATCGAACCTGGGACCCCGGCGCCATGAGGCAGCAGAGCTAACCACTGCGCCACCGTGCTGACCTCGTCCAAGACATTCCTTCTCAATTTGAGTGTATCGACACTCAGAGTCGCTCATGGACCTAGGTGCATAGGCAACTGGCTTCCAATCCTCTCCATTTTCCTGCTGTAACAAGAATACACCTAACCCATCCTTCGATGCATCAGTCGGGATTTTTGCTTTCTTGGTCGGGTCGAAAAATGTTAGCACTGGAGCTGTTTTCAAAGCTGTCTTCAGAGTAAGCCATTCTTGCTCATGCTTATCTGTCCATTCATCTTCTTGATAACTTTTCTCAGACACGTTGTCTTGGCTGACAAATTCGGAATAAAGTTGACCATTCCTAATACCCTCAGAATTCCTTTCTTGTCTGACGGTCGTGGCATATTCATTATTGCCTGTATTTCATTAGATCAGGTTGTACGCCTTGAGCAGACAACTTGTCCTCCCGAAATGTGATTTCTTTAACGCCAAATTGACACTTGACTTTGTTCAACCTTAGCCCATACTTCTTAACACTCTCTGTTGTACTTTGATGAGTTAGTTGCTGTGTTCTTCCTTCGTAAAACCCCACACTATTATATCGTCTACATAGACATAAACTCCTTGAATACCTTCTGCAATGTGCTCCATTTTCCTGTGATAGGTTTCAGATGCTGATATTATCCCAAAAGGTATTCAAAGAAAATTGAAGCGCCCAAATGCAGTGATAAACGTATAATACTTTGTACTCACTTCATCCAATTTGAGTTGCCCAAAACCCTGCGTTGCATCCAGTTTACTGAAGCACATCGCGCCTGACATTTCGCTCATTATTTCTTCACGTTTTGGTATTGGGTAGTGTTCTCGCTTGATGTTGGCATTGAGGTCTTTAGGATTCATGCATATTCTTAAATCAGGAGCGGAGGTGAACGGGAGAAATCCGGAGTGCAGTCTGGGAAGGTAAGTGGTAGAAAAATTTACCTCCGGAATCTGCGGCCTTCACATCGGGAGCGGAGCTGAGCGGGAGAAATCCGGAGTGCAGTCTGGGAAGGTAAGTGGTACTCTGTGTCTGTGAGTCTCTGTGTTTTCAAATTGTTGGGGGGCGGGGAGGTGAAACTGCGAAGTGATGTCACAGTAAAGCTGTGACCTGATTTGTTGGTATGAAATCCGTGTTAAATTTGAAAAGAAACATCAACGGTGAGGTGGCAAGTTGGATACAGAACTGGTTGGGTCAGAGGATAGCAGTAGAAGGGTGTTTTTCTGAATGGAGGGTTGTAAATCGTGGTGTTCCACAGGGATTGGGGCCTCTGTTGTTTGTAGTGTACCTAAACGATTTGGAGGGAAATCTAGCTGGTCTTGTTAGTAAGTTCGCAGATGACACCAAGGTTGGTGGAGTGACAGATAGTGTTGAGGATTGTCAGAAGATACAGCAGGACATGAATAGGTTGGAGACTAGGTTGTCATAGGATGGGTATAGAGGATACAGTACTAGGAAGTGCTGAAGGTTTTGGCCAAGAGTGGTATCATGACCAGTACAGGCTTGGAGGACTGAGGGGCCTGTTCCAGCACTGTACTGTTCTTTGTTCTTTGTTATTGTGTTTCTTAACACACATCATTGAACTTACCCAATCTATTGGTTCTTCGATGTTCTTAATGACAACCAGATTCATCATTCTATCAAGTTCAACTTTCATCCGATCCCTTAATGGTGCTGGTACTCTCCGCGAGGCATGTATTACGGGATGTACATTATCCTTTAGTTGAATTTGGTAAGCAAATGGCAAGACACCGAAACCTTGAAAAATCTCCGAAAATGTTTGTACTATTGAATCCACCAATCCACTGTGCGCATTCAAAGCATAGTCAGCACTATATACTCTCCTGACTAACTGAAGTGTTTCACAAGCTTCCACACCTAGTACCGATTCATGATCTGTGGCTACAATTGAAAATTTCACTTTATGATTTCTAGCTTTGACCTGAACTTCAAGCTCACACACGCCTAAAGAATTAATCCATTGTAATCTTTTAAAAATACTGGTCTGTTCAAAACCTTGGGCTTGATTCTCATCACTTCAATATCTCTGATACTGATGAGATTCGCTCTCCCTCCTGTGTTGAGCTTGACATTTATAAAAGTTTGATTTATGAGAAAAGAAACTGTAAGTTACCTTTATTTGCAGTACATACATTACTATTTCTTATGTCGAAGACATTTCATTTTACTTGGCTACGTTGGCCCTGTCTTCATTACTAATGACATTAATGAAGAATGTATCCTCAAAATTAATTTCTTCAACAGTGTTTATCGACTTTTGAGTGTCGACGTTTTGGTGGAAAACACTTTGGCAAAGTGGTTTTTGCCTGTGCACTTCACACAAATTTTCCCAAAGGTGGGACATTGCCTCTATAAGTGCCTATTTCCACCCCGGTTACACAAAATGGTGGCATCTGGCAATCGCTTAAAATGGCCACCACGGAAGTAGCATGTTGGTGGCTCCTTCTTGAAATGTGTTTTTAGGAGTTTTAATGCCCAGTTCTGGGGGCAATTTGCAAATGATTGGGTGTAGGAAGATATAAAGAAGGTAAAAAATGTCTAAGGGTTTAAGGAGAACAGCCGTGAAGAAGGGAAGGAGTGAGTGTTCACCGTCGAGTGAGAGGGCCAGCCCAGGAGCTAGCAAGATGGCGGAGGCTGGGCTGTTAGGTGGGGACACACTGCTTACGGTAGAGAAGATGACTAAGGTGATGTCCTTAGAGCTGGAGAAGCAGTTTGCAAAGCATATGGAGGTGTTGAGAAAGGAGATGGCGGGGCTTTGAAGACATTGGTGGAGGAGACAATTGCCCCGGTGAGAGTGGCTGTGGCGAAGACATCGGCCAAGGTGAGGGAGCAGGACGAGAAGATGAAGGGAGTGGAGGAGGCCATGTCACAGCACAGCAATCAGCTCACCTCGATGGGGGAGGAGCTGCAGAGGGTGGTTGAGGCCAATAAGGGACATTGAGCAAAGCTGAAGGACTTAGAGAACTGCTCGAGGTGGCAAAATGTGAGGATTGTGGGCCTGCCTGAGGGGGTGGAGGGCACGAGGCCGATGGAGTACTTCGCCAAGATGTTGGCGTAACTGATGGGGAGGGTGAGGAGCCCTCTCGGTATGAACTGGACCGAGCTCATCGGTCCCTGAGGCCTAAGCCAAAGTTGAATGAGCCGCCAAGGGCAGTGATCATCTGCTTCCACAGGTACCACATGAAGGAGAAGGTTTTGAACTGGGCGAAGCAGGAGCGGAGGTGCAGTGGGCTGATGCTGGTGTTCGCGTTTACCAGGACTTGACGGTGGAGCTGGCAAAGAGGCGAGCGCCTTTCGGCCAAGTGAAGACGGCATTGTACAACAGCGGGTTGCGATTTGGAGTGGTGTATCCAGCGGATGAGGGTGACCTTCAGCCCCAGAGATTTCTATTTCTAGATGCCGGAGGCTGCGGATGCGTTCGTGAAGACAGAAGGCTTGGGACAGAAGTGAAGAATGGGACAGAAGTGAAGAAGGGGGTTTGATGATAACATCAAAGGCAGCACGGTGGGTGCAGTGGGTTAGCCCTGTTGCCTCACGGCGCCGAGGTCCCAGGTTCAATCCCGGCTCTGGGTCACTGTCTGTGTGGAGTTTGCACATTCTCCCCGTGTTTGCGTGGGTTTCACCCCCACAACCCAAAGATGTGCAGGGTAGGTGGATTGGCCAGGCTAAATTGACCCTTAATTGGGTATTATAAATTTATTTTAAAAAAGAATGGATAAGGGCAGGTCAGGCTCGCGGGGCAGGGCCCGGAGTTATGATGTTGGTGGATAGGAAGGGAGGGGGGGTGAGAGACCCCGGTTAGGATAGTTACGTGGAACGTGAGGAGGTTGGGATGTCCAGTCAAGAGATCAAGGGTGCTTACGCATCTGAAAGGTTTGAAAGCCGATGTGGCGATCTGCAGGAGACTCCCTTGAGGGTGAAGGATCAGGTGAGGCTTAGGAAGGGCTGGGTTAGCCAGGTGTTTCACTCGGGATTTGACAGCAGGGCTCGAGGGGTAGTGGTCCTGGTTAGCAAAAGAGTACGGTTCCAGATGAAGAAAGTGGTTGCGGACCAGGGGGGGTAGGTCTGTGATAGCGACAGGGGATTGGAGGGAAGGTTGGTGGCACTGGTAAGCGGTTATGGTCCTAACTGGGATGATGTAGGGTTTGTAAAGAAGGTGTGCGGGGCCATCCCCAACACACAAATTGATAGTGGGTGGAGACTGGAACTTATTGCAGGAACTGAGATTGGACAGATCAATGCCGCGCTCGCCTGTCCCGTCAGGGACGGGGGGGGGGGGGGGGGGGGGGGGGTGGAAGGCATTGGCTGGACTAATGGAAATGGGAGGGGTGGACCCTTGGAGATTTTTGCACCTGGGAGAGCGGGAGTAATCATTTTTCTCTTCGGTCCATGAGGTCTATTCGCGGATTGACTTTTTTGTGGTGGGGAAGGCGCTGTTGGTTGGGGTCCTGGAGTCAGAATATTCGGCAATTGAGCTATCGGATCATGCACCGCATTGGGTGGATATGGTGTTGGAGAAGGGTGCAATGCAGAGTCAGGGGTGGAGATTAGATGTGGGACTGCTGGAGGACCGAGGGTTCTGTGATAAGATTGGGAAAGTAATAGAGGAGTACATAGGGTTTAATTGTACAGGGAAGGTTTCACAGGTGGCGGTTTGGGAAGCTTTACAGGAGGTGGTGAGGGGGGAGGTGATCTTGTTTAAAGCAAAGGTGGATAAGGGGGAGAGGGTGGAGCGACAGAGGGTAATAGATGAGATGTTGGAAGTAGACAAGAGGTATACAGAAGACAGGGGTCCAGCGTTGTTGGAAAAGAGGAAGGAGTTGCAGGCGAGCTTTGACCAGGGGCAGGATTCTCCAGTTCTGGGATTAAGTGCTGATGCCAGCGTGGGAACAGTGGCATTTTATAACCGAACAAATGACGCAAAACTCCCACCGATCCTCCGTCCGGCGGAGGGCTCGCAGGCACACAGCGTAGAGCCCCCGGCTCTAGTTGCGGATACGGCCGGAGAATTGCCGGGTCTGTGACTGCACATGCTCACGCCGGTGACTGCAGCGGCTGCGCTGTGCAACATGGCATCGGCTGTGCATGGACCTGGCCTGCCAAATAGTGACCCCCTGTGGCCAGGCTCACCAGCCCCAGTTCACATCCCACCAGTGCCTCCAGCTCCAGCCAAAGTCCCCCATGCCCACAGATCGGCTCCTCCCCCGACTGTGGTGGCACTGGACTTAGTCCACAGCCACCACACTGAGTTCCCCAAAACAAATACCACACGCGACCGACGCCGTCAGGAGCTCAGTCCATCGCGGCGCTGACCCCGATATCGGCACCAACAGGGATTCTTCAGCCGATCGCCGAACACGATTTCGGCATTGGGGACCGGATAATCTCGCCCCAGCTGAGGCGGGTGAGGGGGGTGGTTTACGAGTACAGAGAGATGGCAGGGCAACTTTGGAGGGAGGCAGTGGCAAAGGAAATTTTCCAAGTGCGGGACAGGGCAGGGAAGTTGGTGCTGGCTCCGGATAAGATTAATAGGGTGCTTGAGGAGTTCTCCGAAAGATTGTATAGGTCGGAGCAACCAGAGGAAGATCGGGAGAATTCCTGGATGGTTTGGAATACCCGAGGTTGGGGGAGGAGGATAGAGCCACATTGGAGGGGGCGATAGCGGGGCAGGAGGTAAAAGACACGATTGGGAGGATACAATCGGGGAAGATAGCAGATGGGTTTCCGGTGGAGTATTACAAGTAATTTAAAGATACATTGGCGCCGCTGATGGTGAGGATGTTTTAGGAGGCGATAGGGAAGGGGCTGTTGCCATAGACTTTGGGGCAGGCATCAATCTCCATGTTGCTCGAGAAGGATAAGGGTCGTATCGGCCTAGATCACTTTTGAATGTGGACGCAAAGGTGTTGGCAAAGGTATTAGCGGGTAGGTTGAAGGAGTGCTTTCCGAAGATGATGGGGGAAGATCAGGCGGGTTTTGTGAAGGGGAGGTAGCTCTTTTTGAACATTAGGAGGGTATTGAACATGGTTATGGCACCGACGGAGGGAGCGAGACAGAGGTGGGCGTGTCGTTGGATGCCGAGAAGGCGTTCGACCGAGTAGAGTGGGGTATTTGATGGCGGTACTGGAGCGGTTTTGGATTGGGCCACGATTTGTAGATTGGGTAAGACTTCTGTAGAGGGACCCGAGGGGGGGGGGTCTCGGCCAGGGGTGGGGGCTGGGGGCTACCATTGCGTAGGGCGGTGACCCACTTTAGATATTTGGTGGTGCAGGTGGCATGGGATTGGGGGGGGGGGGCTGCCTAGGTATATAATTACTAATTTGGTGGGGAGGGTGAAAGATGGGATGGTCTTCATATGTTGCTGGAAGGTCGATAAAATGAATGTGTTGCCACAATTTGTGTTTATTTTTCAGTGCCTGCCCAAATCCCTGCCAAAGGCATTTTTTAAGGAGATTGAAAAGATGATTACCTCATTTATATGGGGGGAAGGTGGCCAGGATTAGGAAGGTACTGTTGCAATGAGAGCGGCAGTCAGTGGGGTTGGGTCTCCCGAATCTTCTGTATTACTACTGGGCAGCGAACGCGGAGAGGGTGAGGAGTTGGGTTAGGGGGGGGAGGGGGGGACTCACAGTGGTTTAGAATGGAGGAGAGTCTGTGCAGGGGTTCGGGGCTGAGGGAGTTGGCAACAGCCCCCCTCCCGATGGACCCGGGAAATATTCAGGAGGTTTGGTTGTAGTAGCGACGTTGAAAATCTGGAAGCAGCTGAACCAGCACTTTAGGTGGGGGGGACGGGGTCAAGGGAAATGCCGATTCAGGGGAATCATCAATTTGAGCCAGGGAAGTGAGATGGGAGTTTTCGGAGATGGGAGGAGAAGGGAGTTAGAGCACTAAAGGATTTATTTTTGGGGGGCCGGTTTGCAGGACTGGAGGAGCTGGGGGCAAAATATGCGTTGGGGCAGGGGGAAACGTTTAGGTGTATGCAGGTCCGACATTTCGCTCGGAAGGAGTTACAGAGCTTTCCAGTGGCGCCGGTCCCCACACTGTTGGAGGAGGCGCTGACAACAGGGGGAGTGGAGAGGGGGGTGGTGTCGGCGATTTATGGGGCGATTTTGGGAGAAGAGAAGGCAGCACTGGAGGGGATTAAGACTAAGTGGGAGAAATCTAGACAAGAGTGAGTATTTTGTGGTGTCTCGGCCAGGGGTGGGGGCAGGGGTGAGGGGGCTGCCATTCCGTAGGGCAGGGACTCACTTTAGGTACCTGGGGGTACAGGTTGCCCGGGAGTGGGGAGGGCTCCGCAGGTACAACATGTCTAGTTTGGTGGGGAGAGTGAAAGCTGATCTGGCAAGGTGGGATGGTCTCCCTCTGTCACTACGGGTCGGGTACAGGCGGTTAAAATGAACGTGCTGCCGCGATTTCTGTTTATTTTTCAATGCCTGCCGATTTTCCTGCCAAAGGCTTTTTTCAGAGAGATTGAGGGAAGGATTACTTCGGTCATATGGGGAGGGATGGTGGCCCGAGTTAGAAAGGTGCTGCTACAGAGGGGAAGGCAGGTAGGGGGTTTGGGTCTTCCGAACCTGATGTATTACTACTGGGCGGCGAATGTGGAGAAGGTGCGGAGCTGGGTCAGAGGGGTTGATTCCCAGCAGGTCAGAATGAAGGAGAGTTTGTGCAGGGGGTCGGGATTGAAAGCACTAGCATCAGAGCCGCTCCCGATAGCCCCGGGGAAGTACTCAGGGAGTCCGGTAATAATAGCTTCATTGAGAATTTGGAGGCAGTTTCGCCAACACTTCGGGTTGAGGGCAGGGTCAAGGGAAATGTCGATTCAGGGGAACCACAGATCTGAGCAGGGGAGGTGGGATGGAAATTTTCAGAAATGGGAGGAGGAGGGGATTAATACACTAAAAGGTTTGTTTCTTAGGGGTCGGTTTGCAGGGCTGAAGGAGCTGGAAGCGAAGTATAGGCTGGAGCAGGGGGAATGTTTAGATACATGCAGGTTTAAGATTTTGCCAGAAAGGAGATGTTGTGTTGTGCTTCTTCATGTAGCATAAGCTGCTTCCTTGATGTATACTCTGACAAAGGAAGGTTCAGACTTGGAGATAGGTTTAACACATTTATTGAACAGTTAACAATTCTCCTACTTGAGTTTGACACTCCTGCTGATCTTACTATAGTAACTAACTCTAACTAACCAGACTGCTCTAATCCATGCGGTGGGTGTGATGCTTCCTTATCTGCCCCTATCTCACTGAGTGTCGCCTATGGAAAGAGAAAGAGCATGTGTGCCCTACCCTTGTGGTAGTGTCACCTCTGGGTGTGTCTTGACTGCCCATTGGTCGGGATGGCTGCCAATCAAAACTGCTGTTTTCTGCATTTGCAGGCCTCGTGGTGAGTATTGGTGCCTCTTTTACCGTTCTCTCTTGTATATTCCTCGCAGTATTCTTGAAACTTGTCCAGGACTGTCTGGAAGTTTCTCTTGTCTTGCCCTTTGGAGTACTTGAAGGTCTTGAAGATTTCTGCTGCACTTGCACCCCCAATCGTGAGCAGAAGCTTTCTTTTCTCTGCATCCACCACGCCATCTAGGTCGGACGCTACCAGGTAGATCTCAAATCTCTGTTGGAATGCACAGCAGTTTGCACTGAGATTGCCGTGGTACCTGAGCTTCCGTGGAACCGGAATCTCGAACATCTTGCCTGGACGCTGTTGCTGGTAGTCACGGATATGTTGAGTTGAACTATCGAGATTCACCAGGCTACTACTGGTACCATGTTGTGTTATGCTTCTTCATGTAGCATAAGCTACTTCCTTGATGTATACTCTGACAAAGGAAGGCTCAGACCTGGAGATAGGTTTAACACATTTATTGAACAGTTAACAATTCTCCTACTTGAGTTCAACTCTCCTGCTGATCTTGCTATAATAACTCGCTCTAACTAACCAGTCTGCTCTAATCCATGCGGTGGGTGTGATGCTTCCTGATCTGCCCCTATCTCTCTGAGTGTCACCTATGGAAAGAGAAAGAGCATGTGTGCCCTGTCCTTTTATATGGGTAGCCCCCTTGTGGTAGTGTCACCTCTGGGTGTGTCTTGACTGCCCATTGGTCGTGCTCTATCTTACTGACCTATTGGTTGACTGTCTGTGTGTCATGATGTCTCTGGTGCTCCCTCTAGTGTTTATTTAGTCTTAGTGTATTTACATTAACCCCTTGTGTATTTACAGTGATGCATATCACCACAGGAGATACAGAGCTTCCCAGTGGGGCCGGCCTCCACATTGCTGGAGGAGGTGCTGACGACAGGGGGACTAGAGAAGGGGGTAGTGTCAGCGGTTTACGGAGCTATTTTGGAAGAGGAGAAGGCACCACTGGAAGAGATCAAAGCAAAGTGGGAGGAAGAATTGGGAGAGGATATGGAGGAGGTGTTCTGGTGTGAGGTGCTCCGGAGAGTGAATGGCTCCACCTCGTGCGCGAGGTTGGGGCTGATACAGCTGAAGGTGGTATACAGAGCACACCTCACGAGGGCGAGGATGAGCCGATTCTTTGAAGGAGTAGAAGATGTGTGTAAACATTGCGGGGAGGGGCCCCCGCTAATCATGTTCATATGTTTTGGTCCTGTCCAAAACTAGAGGATTACTGGAAGGAGGTTTTTAGGGTAATTTCTAAAGTGGTGCACGTGAAACTGGACCCGGGCCCTCGGGTGGCCACATTCGGGGTGTCGGACCAGCCAGGGTTGGAAACGGGTGCGGAGGCAGATGTTGTAGCCTTCGCCTCGTTGATCGCCCGAAGGCGGATCCTGATGGGATGGAGAGCAGCCTCTACACACTGCACTGGCGTGGCGGGGGGACTTGTTGGAATTCTTGACTCTTGAGAAGATTAAGTTTGAACTGAGGGGAAGGATGGAGGGGTTCTACAATTCATGGGCATGATTCATCATGCACTTTCAAGAACTGGATAACATCGAACATTAGTTGGGGGGGATGGGTGGGGGGGTGGGGTGATGGGTGTTGATGGTGACCATGGGTGATTCCTGATTTTTTTTTGTCATTTGTTTATGTGAACATGCGGGTGAATGTTTGGGGTTTAGTGGGAGGATGGGATCGTTGTTATTGATATGGGGTTGACATATTTGTTACTGATTATTGTTTGTTATTGGTGGGTGTAAATTTGGGAGAAAATGTGAAAAAGGAGGAGAATAAAAAATATATTTTAAAAAAACTAAGTGGGAGGAAGAGTTGGGGGGGGTGCATTGAGGAGGGGCTGTGGTGTGAAGTGCTCCGGAGGGTGAATACTTCAACTAAATGCCTCCATCCATTTCATCCCACATAACCTGGGGGTACAAGGAACCATGAGCTGCCACGTATGTGTCTCTTCTGTCACTGATGTGCGGGAGTCCTTGAGAGCTTTGTTTAGTTGACTAGTTAGCCCACACACTCAGTGCCAAAGAGAGGAGCAGAATAATAAAAGGATCCTTGCTGAAACTCTGGCTAGCTCACGTACAGATTTGAGGATGTAACTATTCATAACAACTTGTTGTTGGAGATTCAATTTGGAACTGATAATACTGTCAGTCAGGTTGCAACAGAATAATGAGAAGGCTGAAACCCGAAACTTAATTCCACTTTCCAAAATATTGCATTTCTTTTAATGGTTCAAGACAATACTTCAACAATCCTCCTCAGCAACTGTTATCCACTGTGTAATGCTTTGTGTATCCTGTCGCAAACCAATTGCTCTTCCTTTCCATCCCAATGCAATCCCTGATTGTAACTGCTGGGGTTGTTTTTCAGAAAAAGGTGCGATATATTATTTGCAATATTCTTATTTTAAATATACTGTCACCATCCCCTGATTTCATTCAGTCAGGATTATCAGCCTACAGGTTGTAGACGGTAAATCACATGTCTGGGTGCTTATACATTCCATTTTTCTCTCCAGAGAATCCATTGCACCCTGATATGCAGTGATTAATTTAAAATCAGTACCTCATTCCTACGTTTGGAGAGAGATTCTCTGTCCATCCTTTCTATGTGTTGCAGACCTTGAGGATCCCACCCTGCATCTTGAAAGACCATGGCTAATCTGTGTGGTTGTGATCAGGGCCTACATGCAATTTCTACGATTGGTCCATGAGGTTGGTCAATCGACTAGTGGAAGAGGTGACCCACGAAATGCCCTGTGACACCCACCCACTCCTTCTTGAGCTGAACTCCTCCACCCTTTTCTGAAATCGTGGACTACAGAGTGGAAGACCTCACAGATTCTCTGCTGTCCCTCACAAACTATCCTTTTCATCAGTATCCATTTCAACTGTGACCAGCTGAACAGAGCTCGAGAGAGAGAGAGCTGCGCCCTCTAACATGAACATCCCACAACTCCATCTGGCACGACTGTCTGCTCATGTTCATTTGCAAACTATGAGTCAGCAAGTCAATTCACAAGTAACTTCTCCAACTGGACCCACTGAGTGGGAGTATCTGCACTGGCATATCAGAAACCTGGATCCTGTGATGGTGCACATTCAGAAGGAAGACGTTTTTTCCGGAGCTTTGTTGCCTAGGAAGTCCGTCGCTTAGTCCTCAATACATGAAGAACTTGAGGCCAGAAAAAAAGATATGATTTAGTACTGGAAAATGTTGCAAGTTATCATTGTGAGTATCATATTTCACTCACTGCTGGAAACAGATCAACATGACTGAATTCTATATGACATGCGGGTCATTAATGTCTAATCGTGCCACGAGGTAACTGAGAGGTCTCAATTATCTATCTTCAATTGTCGGGGATGTTGAAATACCGTTCATCACTATCACCGCCTCCTTTATAGCTACACACTGCACAATCTGTGGGGGATCACATTCAGCCCCTCGCCCTCTCCCGAGTGTTCTATACTCCTCTGCAAAACTGGGGGGAAGAACAGACCCAGGCGTGACTGCAATATTACGTGTTCACTTGATGGATACAATGCATTTCGTGAGGGTCACCATCAGGGAGGCGTATCAAATTGCTGAAAGAAGAAGATAGATGGTTGGATGGGATGCAAGAGAGTGCATAGAAAGAGAATGAGTAGGCTTGACAAGGCACAGTGAGAAGCAAGTGAATTGGGGGAAAGGGCAGTAGGGATTGATGTGCACAGCAGGGTATAAGGGTATAAGTAAGTATGCAGGTGTACTTACCTTTCCTGACCCAGTTAGAATTTTCGGGAATGAATCCAGAGGCATGACACCATGTTCCTGGTACGGACCTCCTCAGTCATCCCCAGCCATGCCTTCTTTATTACAGCAATAGATTTGTTTGCCTCATACCGGGAGGAGCATCTCTCTCCTTCTTCTCACTGCACTCAATAACGTAGAAAGCATCATGTCATTGTATTTTGTTATGATCCATGCCCATCCTGAATCCATCACAACACATTTTCTTCAGTTTGCTGCAGCTCTAACTTTCCCCATGTACATCTTTGGGAAGGGCCCGTCAGTGCTCCTGTTGAGGATTGCGCTTTGAAGGTCCAGTCTGTAGTGATCTCTGTACATCAATATACATGATCAATGTATGTAAAACTAGTACAGTCAATTCAACACTAGATGTCTCACTATCAGGTGGTATAAGAAAGACTGTCCCGCTCTTTCTGAGAGAGTGTGCTTCAGGAGAGTGAACAGACAAGACATAGAATAGCTAGAGAGAGAGAGAGAAGTTATAAGTTATTTCATTTATTACATTATAGTTAGTTAGTTACCTTTACTGTATTTCATTTATTTTACTAGTTGAGTATTAAGTACAAAACACTCACAAATATTATTTATATTACTCAATAAATTAGTTCATCTTTACAAGAAGACTATTGTTCATTTCATCAACTTGGCTGGTTCAAAGAATAATATACTATACTACACAAGGTAATATAACACAGTCTACAGCCACTGTTGTGCACCATACCTAGAGGTGAAATTGTAACAAGGTGGCCGATATGGTCATTGTCCCTTTAAGGGTTACACAGCACAGTAAGGTTCATCTGGCCTGGGTGACCAATCGGGACACAGAGTGGGGAATCACCCCAGGGGGGAAAGGCTCTTCAGAAAAGAGGCATTTTGGAACTGGCTGCAGCTATTCGGCTGCTGCACAATTTATATTAAAAAATACTTTTCATGTTCACTGATGAAGACTCTGGAAGTGCATCATTACATGTAGCGACGAGGATACATTAGCCTGATACTGACTCCGACCCGCCACCTGTGGGTATCCTGTTTTAGTCGAAGTCTGAGATAAAAATATACTCACCAGCATTCCCCTCTTTAGGTGAATAGACGCATTTGACTCCTCCATGGAGGACTGGACATAACATGTTACATGCAGGTAGGGCAGTGGATGTTGTCTATATGGACTTTAGTAAGGCCTTTGACAAGATCCCTCATGGTAGACTAGTACAAAAGGTGAAGTCACACGGGATCAGGGGTGAGCTGGCAAGGTGGATACAGAACTGGCTAGGTCATAGAAGGCAGAGAGTAGCAATGGAAGGATGCTTTTCTAATTGGAGGGCTGTGACCAGTGGTGTTCCACAGGGATCAGTGCTGGGACCTTTGCTGTTTGTAGTATATATAAATGATTTGGAGGAAAATGTAACTGGTCCGATTAGTAAGTTTGCAGACGACACAAAGGTTGATGGAATTGCGGATAGCGATGAGGACTGTCAGAGGATACAGCAGGATTTAGATTGTTTGGAGACTTGGGCGGAGAGATGGCAGAGGAGTTTAATCCGGATAAATGTGAGGTAATGCATTTTGGAAGGTCTAATGCAGGTAGGGAATATGCAGTGAATGGTAGAACCCTCAAGAGTATTGGAAGTCAGAGAGGTCTAGGAGTACAGGTCCACAGGTCACTGAAAGGTGCAACACAGGTGGAGAAGGTGGTCAAGAAGGCATATGGCATGCTTGCCTTCATTGGCCGGGGCATTGAGTATAAGAATTGGCAAGTCATGTTGCAGCTGTATAGAACCTTAGTTAGGTCACACTTGGAGTATAGTGTTCAATTCTGGTCGCCACACTACCAGAAGGATGTGGAGGCTTTAGAGAGGGTGCAGAAGAGATTTACCAGAATGTTGCCTGGTATGGAGGGCATTAGCTATGAGGAGCGGTTGAATAAGCTCGGTTTGTTCTCACTGGAACAAAGGAGGTTGAGGGGGCGACCTGATAGAGGTCTACAAAATTATGAGGGGCATAGACAGAGTGGATAGTCAGAGGCTTTTCCCCGGGGTAGAGGGGTCAATTACTAGGGGGCATAGGTTTAAGGTGAGAGGGGCAAGGTTTAGAGTAGATGTACGAGGCAAGTTTTTTACGCAGAGGGTAGTGGGTGCCTGGAACTCGCTACCAGAGGAGGTAGTGGAAGCAGGGACGATTGTGACATTTAAGGGGCATCTTGACAAATACATGAATAGGATGGGAATAGAGGGATATGGACCCAGGAAGTGTAGAAGATTGTAGTTTAGTCGGGCAGCATGGTCGGCACGGGCTTGGAGGGCCGAAGGGCCAGTTCCTGTGCTGTACATTTCTTTGTTCTTTGTTCTTTGTCTTGGTTATTATTTCGAAGCAAACAAAATAGGGGAGGAGGCGAAATGCAAATCAATTCTCCTAAGTGTTTGTGAAACTCAGACATATAACCATATTCACAGACTGACAGCCCCAACTCATCCAACTTCAAATCATATTGTAAACTCATGGCTTTAGTGAAGGCTAAATTGCAACCTTAACCATCAGTCATACTCCAGAGATTCAAATTTAGTTCAAGAAAGAGTTCCCGGGTGAATTGATTATGACTTACACTGCTAAATGTAAGCATTTATCGGAGTATTGTGATTTTGGAGCCTCCCTACATGTTATGGGATAGGTTAGTCTGTGGAATTATCAAGGACACTATTCAACGCAGATTGCTTGTTGACGTTGACATAAATTTTAAACAAGCAATAAAGATAGGGCTGGCCATGGGAAGCACTGAAAAAGATGCACAAGAGCTGCAGAGTGCACAAAATGGTGGGGTTTACTGATAAGGGCAGAAACCTGCAGCCAGCCATGGTGTCAAAGCCACCAAAGCAGCCGAAAGTGGGAAACAATTTCAGCAACCAACAAAAGAAAAAGGTACAGAATAGGCAATCAGTGACTTCATTGACCTTCCTATAACTCACACACAATCATTCCATTTGGTTTTGATACCATCGCAATAGGTGAACTCTAATCACTGCAACTCACTTCAATAATAGCTTTCTTAAGCGTGCTTTAAATCTCCTTTTGAACCTGTGCCAACTTTAGTGGATCAGTCTATATGGATATTGCTTAATTTGAATAGAATTTCCTATGTCAATATCATGTATAATCACTTTTGTACTTCCTAGTTTGTTCCCACATATAGTTCTGTGCGACTGTAATAACTCTTTCAGGTCACTTTGATTTCCTCCAGTAATTTATCCAAATTACTCAGTAATTTATCCAAATTTCTTATTACTTCCTCATTGCCCAATCTAATTTGAGGAATAACAAATTCAGAGTCATCTGGATTTATCTCTTCCCCTGAGGTAGAACTACAAACACATCCTCCTCTTTTTCTTTCCTATCAAAATAACTTTTGAGTATATTATCATGACACACTTTGAGTTTTCCTTCTATTCGGTGTTCTTATCAAATAATTCACCTCCCTCATTTTTTTTCAATTTGATATGATTCACCAAATTTAGCTTTTAATGGTTTACCTACCACTGGTAATAATACTCATACTTTCTTTCCACTACCAAAACTATGCATTTTTGATTTCTTATCTGCCTCTCATTTCATCACATGCTGTGACAATTTTAAGTGCTTTCTAGGCATCTCACCAGCCCTATTAATCCTCGCCCTAAAGTTTAAAACATAGTCCAGCAATGTAGTTTCAGAACACTGTTCTGAATCAATTTAAGTGGTCCTCTTACCTCATGACCAAAAATTAATTAAAATGGACTGAATTTAGTTGATTCATTAGATGCATCCCTAATTGCCTACTTCTGCTCCTAATTCCTATGTTCCTACACAACTTTGGGCTGTGCGAGGAAACCGGAGAGCCTGGAGGAAACTCACACAGACACAGGGAGAATATGCAAACTCCACACAGACAGTCACTCAAAGCTGGAATCAAACCCGGGTCTCTGGTGCTGTGAGGCAGTAGTGCTAAACATCATACTGCCCAGACCAAGGCAATAAAAATATTTTTGTATTTTTTGCTTGAGTTTTCCTTACTCTAAATGCCCCCTACTGGAACTGCATGTGCTACCCACAAAACCTCCTTGCTATAACCCACAAGTAATACAACTCGATGAACGTCTGCCCATTTCTCATCTGCCTGAACTTGTAAAGGTCTACACTTTCTCATTAATACATCATTTCTATTGTAATAACACTCTAGTATGCACTTGGAATCTAATTTTGTTTATGCTTCCTGTTACAACAGCTTTATCTCTGAATCCTGTTGTAATTCAACCAATTTTCCTGAAGCAAAGATATCCACTTCATCCTCCACCTGTTCTTGTTCCTTGTCAACCATCTGGTCAAACATTGTTTCTGATAACTGAACCTCAACCTCCCAATCTTTACTCCTTGATTTCTCTCCTCCTGTCTCAACCTATGGGTTTGTGATACTGTTACCATACAATCTGGAAACAGCCCAGGATATGCTTCTTGCAACATCTCAGTTTGTTGACTTTCCATCGTCTTTTCAAATGCAGTAGGCATCACTCGCACTTATGATCCAGCCATATCATTACCCAGGATAAATTGTACTCCTGAAAAAGGTAATTTCTCTATTACTCCTACCACCACTTCACCACTTTACACCGGACTTTCTAACTTTAACTTACATAATGGAATACTACTCACTTCACCATTAAATCCACATATTACTACCTTTCCTGGCAATACTCCTTCCAAACTACATATCCTCTTATCTATCACCATTAATGATTGACTTGTTGAGTCTGTCCTCCCAGTACTTTTCTTAAGCAACCAACACTGCAACTTTGTGTGTCCAATTTTATTACAATGAAAACATTTATGTTTTTTTTATCTCTCTTCCACCCTCATAAGTTTCCTTTTTAAACTGAGGTAGAATCTGTTTAATATCTCCAAACATACCTACTTTGCCTTGACCACCTGTGGATTTCTAATTTCCCCAGTTTCTATCCTTCACAGAGTAAAAATGATGTCAAAAACCAAACCTTGATTTATGAACTAATTCAAAATCATTTGTCATTTCTGTTGCCTGTCTAGCAGTTTTAATCGATTGCTCTTTCACATACATTCTCACTACAGCATGAAGTAAATATTTAAATTCCAGAATAAGCATTTCCCTAAGAGTTTCATTTGTTCGGTCTATTTTTATTGCTCTTATCCACCAAACAAAATTATTTTGTTTGATTCTTTCAAATTCTACATATGTCTGATCAGGTTCTTTCCTTAGATTTCTACACTTTTGCCTATAGGCTTCTACCACTAGTTCATAGGCACTTGAAATGTTTTTCTCATCTCATCAGTAGTATTGTGGATAGCACAATTGCTTCACAGCTCCAGGGTCCCAGGTTCGATTCCGACTTGGGTCACTGTCTGTGTGGAGTCTGCACATCCTCCCCGTGTGTGCGTGGGTTTCCTCCGGGTGCTCCGGTTTCCTCCCACAGTCCAAAGATGTGCAGGTTAGGTGGATTGGCCTGATAAATTGCCCTTAGTGTCCAAAATTGCCCTTAGTGTTGTGTGGGGTTACTGGGTTATGGGGATAGGGTGGAGGTGTTGACCTTGGGTAGGGTGCTCTTTCCGAGAGCTGGTGCAGACTCGATGGGCTGAATGGCCTCCTTCTGCACTGTAAATTCTATGATAATCTATGATAATGCTTAGATACTTCCTCTGATCATGATACAAATATGCCACTAGTTCTACCTACTAATTTTGATTGAACCAACAATACCCATATGGTTTTTGGCCAATTTAATTGTTTAGCTACTTTCTCAAATGAGACACACAAAAAGGCTTCCATGTCTTTCTCATCAAATCCTGGCAATGCTTGAACAAATTTAAACATATGCTGATTACAATTTGGACTAGGAGGGGTTATTTCTCCTTCCAGATTTTCCTTAACATCTACCTTTAACTGCAACCTTTTAAATTGATATTCTCTATGCCTCCCTCTCATTCAGTTCCATTTTTCAAAGTTCAAATTCTCGCTCCTTGAATTTCTCTGCCCTTTCTCTTTCCCTTTCTTCTGCCATTAACTCTCTTACCTTATCTTTCTCCTTTACTTTTAATTCCAATTCAAGCTGTCTCAATTATTTATCATGTTGCAACTGTTTAATTTGTAACTGAATCCTAGCTAATTCCAATGCTTCAGACTATGGGGGCGATTCTCCAAAATGGAGACAATGTGTTTGCGGCGTTGTGAATGCCGTCGCGTTTCACGACAGCGCGAAACAGGCATGGGGACGAGCGATTCTGTCCCCCACAGGGGGCCAGCACGGCGCTGGAGCGGTTCACGCCGCTCCAGCCTCCCTTCCTGGTGCCAAATGGGCGCCGCGCCAACCTGCTCATGCGCGGGGGACTTCTTCAGTGCGCCGGCCCCGACGCAACATGGCATAGGGGTTCAGGGGCCGGCCGCGCAACAAAGTAGGCCCGGGGGGGGGAGAGGCCGGCCCGCCGATCGGTGGGCGCCAATCACGGGCCAGACCCCATCGGAGGCCTTCCCCAATGAAGGAGCGCTTTTCTCCGCCCCACAGGCCGCCCCCGACCCTTTGCGCAGTGTTCTCGCCGGCAGCGAGCAGGGTGAATGGCACCGGCGGGACTCTGCTTTTTCCGCGCGGCCGGGATTACAACGGCCCGCAGCCGGCGCCGCATCAAATGCGCCGGCGACAACGGCGCCGATTCTCCGCACCTCGGGGAATCATGCGCCAGCGCCGGGGCATCGTGGCGCGGTTGCGGCGATTCTCCGGCCCGACGCGAGGCTCGGAGAATCGCGCCCTGTATCTCTTCCAAATTTAAATGCTGAGCTGTCACTTTAATTATTTCTGCCTTCCTCACCCCTGCAGGTAAAATCAACTGCTTCTTATTCACAAAAGTCAAAAGCTTTGGTTTAACCACCCTTTTTAAGCCACCCAGAGTGAACGCAGGAAACACTTAGCCACTGAAAAAGCCATTTTACCAGTCACTCGCTACTTAAATGAGCACGGTAGCACAAGTGGATAGCACTGTGGCTTCATAGCACCAGGGTCCCAGCTGGGTCACTGTCTGTGCGGAGTCTGCACGTTCTTCCCGTGTCTGCGTGGGTTTCCTCCAGGTGCTCCGGTTTCCTCCCACAGTCCAAAGACGTGCAGGTTAGGTAGATTGGCCATGATAAATTGCCTTTAGTGACCAAAAAGGTTAGGAGCGGTTATTGGGTTATGGGTATAGGGTGGAAATGAGGGCTTATGTGGGTCGGTGCAGACTCGATGGGCCGAATTGTCTCCTTCTGCACTGTATGTTCTGTGTTCTAAACTGACAGAGAATCAACACCTGAAAGAAAGCAGCAGCTCCTCACACTTGCTGTCTTTAAATTAAATAATCCCAAGCCAAACAAGTAATTAAACCTTTTACATCCTGGACGAGCCCCAGATATTTGTTCGGATGCCGGACAAGAAAACCAACAATTTGCAATGTGTAAAACTGCAACAAAAGGATACTTCGCCACAGGAGAGATAACACTGACCAAAATGTATCTTTTACATTCAAACAACTTTTAATTTAAACGCAGAATCAATTACATTAGCAACAAAGTAACAGCTTTACAGTTAACAGTTCAAACACTTTTAAAATAAAATGAAAATGTTTAACTTACTTCCTACACCTGCAACAAGATATGTATTCCAATTATGCAGAATATGGTTCAAAGACCACTTATAAGCCAAGTTAACAATCAGGTTTACTTGCTTTTCTTTGTGCAAAGGCATTGGAGAAAACCTTTTAGGATCCAGCTGAAGACCTGTCTTGTCAGACTAAAATCTTATGGCAAACTGCAAGTTACAGACAGACCTGCCTCCACCCCTTAATAATAACGCATTCTTCGGTCTCCTCCCACTGAGATGTCCTGCGACCCATTTATCCAGGACTAAACACCATCTCTCATAAATTATCTGCACCTAGGAGTCCTCCAAAATCAAAACAATGTTCCATTAGTCATCTTTCTGTAATCAAGTCAATGGTTAAAATGAATGATTAGCTCACATTTACAACCGCCTAATCTCATTTTAAGGAGGCATACTGCCTGTATGTATTTTAAACTTGTTTTTTAATAACATTTCTGCAACAAATATAAAATATAATACTTTTTTTACATTCATCATATTGGTCCATTCCTGTGTACAATTACTTTTTCTTATGATTGATGCATACTCTAAATGGATGGATATATTTCAGGTGAAGTTGCCTACTTCGCATACTACCATCAAAGGATTAAGCCAATGGTTTTCAATTCACGGATTACGTGAAGTCATGGTATCAGACAACGGAATCATGTTTACAAGTGCTGAGTTTCAAAACATCACCACTCTTAATGGTATTTAACACATTAGAATAGCGCCTTACCGCCCAGCGTGAAATGGGCTAGCCGAGAGAGCCAGCCAAACTTTCCAGTCTGGTCTAAAGAAATTGTCAGGAATAACCTTGGCGACCGGGGCAGGATTCTCCCCTACCCGGCGGGGCGGGGGGTCCCGGCGGGAACCATTCCGGCGTCGGGCCGCCCCAAAGGTGCGGACGTCTCCGTACCTTTAGGGGCCAAGCCCTCACCTTGAGGGGCTAGGCCCGCGTCGGAGTGGTTTCCGGTCCACCGGCTCGCGGGAAAGGCCTTTGGCACTACGCCAGCCGGGGCCGAAAGGTCTTCGACGGGCGCGCGGGTCCGCGCATGTGTGGGAGCGTCAGCAGCTGCTGACGTCATCCCGGCGCATGCGCAGGGGAGGGGGTCTCTTCCGCCTCCGCCATAGTGAAGACCATGGCGAAGTTGGAAGAAAAAGAACGCCCTCACGGCACAGGCCCGCCCGCGGTTCGGTGGGCCCTGATCGCAGGCCAGGCCACCATGGGGGCACTCCCCGGGGCCAGATCGCCCCGTGCACCCCCCAGGACCACGGAGCCCGCCCGCGCCGCCTTGTCCCGCCATTCAAAAGGTGATTTAGTCCACGCTGGCGGGACAGGCATTCCAGTCGCGGGACTTCGGCCCATCGCGGGCCGGAGAATCGGCGGGGGTGGGCCCGCCGACCGGCGCGATTCCCGCCCCCGCCGAATCTCTGGTGGCGGAGACTTCGGGACACAGCGGGGGCGGGATTCACGCCAGCCCCTGCCGATTCTCCAACCCGGCAGGGGTCGGAGAATCCCGCCCCAGGTCTCTTGACTCCTCCTTAGCTATTGTACCACTCCACATACAACAACGGGAATTCCACCAGCAGAGCTGCTAATGAGATGTTGTCTTCAAACGAGACTGAGCCTCATGTTTCAACATTTTCCAGGGGGGTAGAAACCAGCCAAACTAATCAGAAAAGCAAGCCCTGATTCACACTGTACAACACGATCATTTATGGTAAATGAAGCTGTATCCCTGAGGATCTTCGGTCGTGGATCAAGTTGGATCACCGGAATTATTGTCTCTGAGACAGGATCCCTTTCATACCAAATGGAAGTGGAGGGATGGATTGTTCACAAACACGTGGACCACTTGAGGAGTAGAAAGATGCTCCGGCAGTCAGTGTTGTCATCAAGAAATGTTTTCGAACCTGCAAGCACCGAAGTAGCTGCACAATCTGTTATTATGTGGAGATGCCAGCATTGGACTGGGGTGAGCACAGTAAGAAGTCTTACAACACCAGGTTAAAGTCCAACAGGTTAGTTTCAAACACTAGCTTTCGGAGCACTGCTCCTTCCTCAGGTGCATGAAGAGGTATGTTCCAGAAACATATATATAGACAAAGTCAAAGATGCAAGACAATGCTTTGAATGTGAGCATTTGCAGGTAATTAAGTCTTTACAGATCCAGAGATAGGGGTAACTCCAGGTTAAAGAGGTGTGTATTGTCTCAAGCCAGGACAGTTGGTAGGATTTCGCAAGCCCAGGCCAGATGGTGGGGGATGAATGTAATGCAACATGAATCCAAGGTCCCGGTTGAAGCCGTACTCATGTGTGCGGAACTTGGCTATAAATTTCTGCTCGGCGACTTTGCGTTGTCGCGCGTCCTGAAGGCTTGGAGAACGCTTACCTGGAGATCAGAGGCTGAATGCCCTTGACTGCTGAAGTGTTCCCCAACTGGAAGGGAACATTCCTGCCCAGCGATTGTCACGCGATGTCCGTTCATCCGTTGTCGCAGCATCTGCATGGTCTCGCCAATGGACCGTGCTTCGGGACACCTCAGCACTTTACCGCAAGCCCACGGATAACCTCACGATGCTCCACTTCTCCAGCTTCCACCCTAAACACATTAAAGAAGCCATCCCCTATGGACAAGCCCTCCGTATACACAGGATCTGCTCAGACGAGGAGGAGCGTAACAGACATCTACAGACGTTGAAAGATGCCCTCGTACGAACAGGATACGGCGCGTGACTCATCGATCGACAGTTCCAACGCGCCACGGCAAAAAAACCGCACCGACCCCCTCAGAAGACAAACACGGGACACAACTGACAGAGTACCCTTCGTTGTCCAGTACTTCCCCGGAGCGGAGAAACTACGACATCTTCTTCGCAGCCTTCAACGCGTCATCGATGAAGATAAACATCTTGCCAAGGTCATCCCCACACCACCACTATTTGCCTTCAAACAACTGCGCAACCTCAAACAAACCATTGTTTGCAGCACACTACTCAGCCTTCAGAACAGTGACCACGACACCACAGAACCCTGCCATGGCAATCTCTGCAAGACGTGCCAGGTCATCGACATGGGTACCACCATTACACGTGAGAACACCACCCACCAGGTACGCGGTACATACTCGTGTGACACGGCCAACATTGTCTCCCTCATACACTGCAGGAAAGGATGTCCCGAAGCGTAGTCCATTGGCGAGACCATGCAGATGCTGCGACAACGGATGAACGGACATCGCGCGACAATCGCCAGGCAGGAATGTTCCCTTCCAGTCGGGGAACACTTCAGCAGTCAAGGGCAATCAGCCTCTGATCTCCGGGTAAGCGTTCTCCAAGGCGACCTTCAGGACACGCAACAACGCAAAACCGCCGAGCAGAAACCTATAGCCAAGTTCCGCATACATGAATACGGCCTCAACCGGGACCTTGGATTCATGTCGCATTACATTCATCCCCCACCATCTGGCCTGGGCTTGCGAAATCCTACCAACTGCCCTGGCTTGAGACAATTCACACCTCTTTAACCTGGGGTTACCCCATCTCTGGATCTGTAAAGACTTAATTACCTGCAAATGCTCGCATTAAAAGCATTGTCTTGCATCTTTGACTTTGTCTATATATATGTTTCTGGAACATACCTCTTCATTCACCTGAGGAAGGAGCAGTGTTCCGAAAGCTAGTGTTTGAAACAAACCTGTTGGACTTTAACCTGGTGTTGTAAGACTTCTTACAATCTGTTATTGACATAACTGATATCTCTGTGGAAGCAAATTGTGATGAATTGCCCATGCCAGAAGAGGTACCCGTCATTGCAGTTCCTGTTAACATCAATCCAATAGAAACAATAAGACAACAGAATTACACCACTCTACAAGAAACATAATTGTCCAACTCGTGTAAACTCATGTTTAGTTAGTATTTGGGATGGAGTGAGTTAGTTATTGAAGGTTATATACAGGAGTTAAAGGGGGAGGGATGTGCTGATTGTCCCTTTAAAGGCAACATAGCGGAATATGGGTCACCTGGCCAGGGTGAGAAATCGGGACTCAAAGTTTTGAATCACCCCATAGGGAGAAATGTTCTGAGGCAAAGAGGCATTTTGGGGCTAGCTGCAGTCATGTCGCTGCTGTACCATTCTTATCAATAAATACATTTTTGCGTTCACTAATGAAGTCTGCGAAAGTGCATCTTTACAGCGTGTAGAAATTGCACAAACCAATACGCTGACACATCTTCTGGATGTCAAACTCGATATTGCACAACCCCCTACCCCATCCCCTGTCCAAACATGCCTTGGGCTTATTGCCCAGGATATTCTATATTCTCCATCTGCTATTACAGGGATCAGCTGTTGAGTTTTTCTTCCAAACTGTTTTTGTTATATTTCTGGCCTATTCTTTTTTTCTCTTCCTCCCTTGTTCTTACAGGAGCAATTCTGTGTAATTTATGACAACCCAAGCTCCTAAATTGGCTGAATAAAATTGTGGAGAATGCTATAGGCCTGTGAAATCTTATGATTAAAAAAAACTGTGAGCTCGCTCCAGGCTCAGAGTGTCCGGATTTGTTCAAATATCTGAAGAGTCACGGTGTAAAAAGTGTTATTGGCACAGGGCAAAAGAGCAAGAGGGAGACTGCAAACAGCTCTGGCACTAATCCACAGTGAGTGCAGCTAAACTGTAAAATAGGTCTGCCTCTTGGGAAAATGAGAGCGGCTAATCGGAAATTCATGTCAGTGCTGAAAAACATTCAGATCAATTGTGAATGAAAGGGAGGCAGAATAAGAAGGGCTGGCTCAAAACAACCATTCTCAGTTTGTCAGATGTTCCATTCCTAATGCACAATGAGAGATGATGAGCAGGATGCGTCAAAGATGTACAATTAAAACTGTTATGGAACTGAGGGCGCTCAGATCATTATTTTAATCAGCATGGCTTCTGGAACAGACAAACTAGTTAGCCTGTTTATGTATTTTGGAATAAGTTTTGATTTATCTAACTCACCTGAGTACAGCACTATTTTCATTGAAGTTCCTATACTGAATTAGGTTTGCAATGCCACTGGTTTCTGCCGTTTTCGTTTGCCGAACATCCTGTTTTCCAGGGGTGGTAAACCTATTGAAACTGCCCAGGAGATTGTACATCAGGAGTGAAGTGTGTAATTTGAGCTGGGGGCAATGAAGCCAACATTTAATTCCCCTCAGAAACAGACAGGGATCATTTTGCATGCTTAACTGCCACCGATTCCTTCCAGTGGAGGATGCCTGTTCAGTTACATGATCATCTTGTGCAGCCAGTGCTAAGCATGTTATTCATTGTCTGCAGGCCCGTATCGGGGATGCACAATGGTGAGAGGCTGTCACGGGTTCAAGCTAGCCTGCACGATTTTAAGACAGTCTGCATGTGTTAAAGAGGAGGTGCATTTTGATTGAAGCAGGTGTTGCAAGTCATTTTAAAAGTGAGTTTGACTCAGGACACAAAAATGGCAGGTCCTCTGATTCAGCATGGGAGGTCTTGATGCAGGAAGTGGACAGGAGGAGAGAGGTTTCTGTTCAGAGTGGACCATGAGGCCCTCTCGACAGACACTCTGAAGAGCAGGTCGCTATTGTAGTCAATGACAGTGTTGTAAACCTGAGAACCTGGATACGGTCCCACAAGGAGTTCCATGATCTTCGAAAGGCTGTGTAGTTACCCCCCTACTATACTCCTTATACACACACGACTGTGAGGCAAAATACAGCTCCAATTCTATCGCCGAATTTGCTGATGACACGGCCATAGAGGGTTGGATCTAAAACAATGATGAGTCAGAGTACAGGAGGGAGATAGAGAACCCAGTGGCAAGATGCAACAACAACAATCTTTCCCTCAATGTCATCAAAACTAAGGAGCTGGTCATAGACTTCAGGAAGTGAATTGTCGCACACACCCTTTCTGCATCAATGATGCCGAGGTGGAGATGGCTGACAGCTTCAAAATCCTAGGTGTGCGCATCACTGACAATCTGTCCTGGTCCACCCATGTCAAGCTATGACCAAGAAAGCACAACAGCGCCTATACTTCCTCAGGAAACTAAGGGAATTCAGATTGTCCACATTGACACTTACCAACTTTTACAGATGCACCATAGAAAGCATCGGTGTGCATATAAATATCTGGGACGAAATTCTCCGGAAACGGCGTGATGTCCGCCGACTGGCGCCCAAAACGGCGCAAATCAGTCGGGCATCGCGCCGCCCCAAAGGTGCAGAATGCTCCGCGAGCCCCAACCTTAAGGGGCTAGGTCGGCGCCGGACGAATTTCCGCCCTGCCAGCTGGCGCGGAAATGACATCTCCGGGCGGCGCATGCGCGGGAGCGTTAGCGGCCGCTGACGGCATTCCCGCGCGTGCGCATTGGAGGGAGTCTCTTCTGCCTCCGCCATGGTGGAGACCGTGGCGGAGGCGGAAGGGAAAGAGTGCCCCCACGGCACAGGCCCACCCGTGGATCGGTGGGCCCTGATCGTGGGCCAGGCCACCATGGGGGCACCCCCCGGGGCTGGATCGCCCCGCGTACCCCCCAGGACCCCGGAGCCCGCCCGCGCCGCCTTGTCCCGCCGGTAAGGTAGGTGGTTTAATCTACGCCGGCGGGACAGGCATTCTAGCAGCGGGACTTCGGCCCATCCGGGCCGGAGAATCGCGGGGGGGCCCCGCCAACCGGCGCGGCACGATTCCCGCCCCCCGCCGAATATCCGGTGCCGGAGACTTCGGCAACCGGCGGGGGCGGGATTCACGCCAGCCCCCAGCGATTCTCCGACCCGGCGGGGGGTTGGAGAATCTCGCCCCTGTAGTGAGAGTACCTTTAAGAAATGGGTGTTTATTACTGCAGTGATGTCAGAGAGTGGGTGGAGCTGGGTTGTCTGTCAGCTTTTTACTTTTAATTTTGAGCAGGCTGCAGGGTGTGTTTTAGTTTTGTTTTCAGTGTTAGAGCTGAAGCCAGACCAAGCAGGAGTACTGCTGTTCTCTCTGCCATCAAAAGACTATCTCTTGATCATTTGGTGAATTCAGAAATATAAATGTTTTCAGTAGTGGCTTTAACCTGATGTGCTTCTGATAAAGGTTTTGTTTTTAAGTCATTTGGATGTTAAAAAGGAAAGCTTAAAGGTTTACTTTGTACTGTTGTCTTTGGGGATTGTATTTGAATTAATGGTTGCTAAGATGTTCACTGTATGTTTTAATAAGGTTAACTTGAGTTCATAGAATAAACATTGTTGTGCTTTAAAAAATACTTTTCTGTTTCTGCTGTACCCCACCTGTAGAGTGGGCCGTGTTCTCCCCATACCACAATCTATTAAAAGTTGTGGGTTAAGTGAACTCCATGATACACTTTGGGGTTCTCTAAACCCTGGCTCATAACAGCAGATTAATACTTTTCACTGTACCTCGGTACACGTGACAATAAATCTAAATCTATCAAAATCTATCTCACACGAGTGTCAAGATCAGCAAATGCATCTTCAAGATCAGCAAATGTGTTAGGGGGAGGGAGGGAAGACCGGAGGTCACCAAGCCCTAAGGGGAGGCATCCCCAGTCAGAAGGAGGTTTCTGATGGAAGTGCTTCTCTCCCACTTGCCTCCCTCGTCCCCCTTCCTACCCGAGGTCTAATTTTGTTAAATTTTGCTTTGCCCACCCTTCTCCCAACCCTACCTGACCCAGCACCATTAAAATTAAGCTGGGTGGGGAAAGTGACCATTAATTGGTGCAAGGGCAGGCCTCCCGTATGAGGCACTGCCTGGCCTAAAATCGCCACCAGGCTGGAGTGGGCAGGATCCAGAAGGGAAACCTGTGAATGCAATTTTATTGCAGCAACATGTCTGAGACTAAGTCCTGGGAACATAACATTCTGGCCATTAATATATATATATATTTTTTTAATTTATTTTGAAAGTGCCCAATTATTTTTTCTAATTAAGGGGCAATTTAGCATGGCCAATTCACCTACCCTGCACGTCTTTTTGGGTTGCGGGTGTGAAACCCATGCAGAGACGGGGAGAATATGCAACCTCCACATGGACAGTGACCCGGGGCCACGATCGAACCCGGGTCCTCAGCACCGTGAGGCAGCAATGCTAACCACTGTACCACCGTGCCACCCTATTCTGGCCATTAATGTTGAATGTACTTTAGAGCAGGTGTTCTCAACAATTTTGTTTATGAGATCGCCCCATCCATGGACTCCTGTAGCACAACACAAGTTTTCTCAGTATAAATATTTAAACAACATTAATTTATCCTCTCCCCTCCAGTCCTTGAACAGAAAAGTGTTTTGATTTGCTTCACTCTTTATGAGCTGGGCGTATTTCCCAACCATCCAGTTTATGTGTGACACGATTCAATAACTCCACAGCAAAGCCAATATAGGGTGAACACAACGGGTAAATTTAGTTTCACACACTCAAAATGTGAAAGGGGGACTCACAATGTCTCCTCCACCCTCAGACAGTAGAGGGACAGGGAAAAGAAAGATTTACAGTACAGATACAAAAGAACAGAAATATTGGGTGTGATTCAAACACCGCCTTGCGCCTGGGACAGATCGGGCACCCAGGTGAATAGCGGGAGAGTGCAAAGTCGAGATTCGTGCCAGGCATGAACCATTTTGCAATTCACCTTGCCCTCTCCTGATGGCGAGTTCCGGATATCGCCCCAAAATGGCGAGAATATCATTAACCCCCATTTGCATTCATTTCAATCTCATTAACGAAATTGAAGTCGAATGCAGCGGCCTCCCGGGATATACACAACTCTCCAGCAGGAAGCCATCTGGGCATCGTTTAGTACACTCCTTTTCAAATCGGGAACCTGGCACAATGGCCACTGAGAGGATGTCAGGAGGTGAGTAGCCATTTCCATTTTCTGGCATGCAACTCAAGGGCACCAGAGCAGCTGCCAATGTGTTCGGGGGATGAGGGACTCCTAAGTGGATTAGCTTGGTCGGAGGGGCTGAGGGGTTCCAGGTTGGGAGTCGCCACTGGGTTGGTTAGGGTGAGGAGCTTTGGGTCTGTGTGGCCTTCCAGCCATCTTTAAATATTGTGGAGACCCATAATAGGGGCAATCACAGCTGCAGTCCTACCAAACACTTCCAGGACAAAGCCCTGCTGCGGTTTCTACCCTGAATTCAATTTCACTCCCTTTGACTGTGAGCAGCCCCTAGCTTCACAGCTGAAGACTATTTCAAATGAGGAATTAGCCTGTGACTTGTGATAGCACTTCACGCTCCTCAACTCTCAAATGCCTCCTCAAGGGCACAGGTGCCATGTATCAGAAGATGATTAGAGCATTGCATACCCAGCAATCTTTGATGCCTGAACAGTGTGCCTGAACTCTAGGAGCATCAGCGCCATAAAGGCAGCTGCCAACAATCAAACACGAAAAAGGAGGGCTTCAGCACTGGTGACCGTTTCGCGACCAAAGAGTAAGTGTGTGGATGAGCACGGTCGCCCTAATGTTCCCGGCAGAGGTCTGGGGTTTGGGGTCTAGGGGCTCCTGATGTGGCCGGGAGTGAGTGTGCAGAGCAAGGTTTGCCAGCGCAACTGTCTCACTTGATGGCACGTTGAGAGAACGCGAGACAGTCATGGTAAGGGTAGGGGAGGCTTAGGGAATTTGAGGGTCCGAGGCCGGAATCCCTAACAGATTGTCGGTCTCTCTTTTTCTGCAATTCCTTCCAGATAAAACTATGTTTGTTGGAGTTGATCCCACAGAGCCTGCCGAGGAGGGCAGGAGCAGTAGAAGGCAGCAGCGACAATGCAGGCTGGAATCAGCACCCCATGTGCAGGGGGCCACCACATACCCTGAAAATCTGACTGATGTGTTGGGTGCTCTGGATCCGTGGAACACATACAGGCCACCAACACTTAAAATAGTTCAACACTATTTTATTAAGTTAGAAACTGTTGAACATACTTTCACTGTGGGTTAACACGATGTTAGATTAAACTAAAGACCTATGCCTGTCCTAACCAGTCTATGCACTCAGCAAATGGTGAACATCTGTGGTGTAAGCTGCAAGCTCTGTCCTTCTGAGAAGCTGCATCCCGAATGAGCGGGAACTCTGATGCCCTCTGTCTATATAGTGAGTGTGCTCTAACTGATGATTGGCTGCGGTGTTGTGTGTATTGATTGGTCTTGCTGTGTGTCCATCAGTGTGTGTGTTTGCACCATGTTTGCACCGGTGTATATTATGACATCCCCCTTTTATAAAAAAATGTATGTGTGTGGCAATAAATAGTGTGTGGTGAGAATGTTCCTAACTACGTGTGAGGTGCAAAGACATATTTACAGGACTACGTACATGAGAACTAAGCTATTTACATGGGAAGGTGCCTCGTGCAGAGAAGCAATATGCAACAAGAGTAACGAGATCAACACTATATACAAACCAGGGAAACGATCAAACAAAGCAATGAAACAATTCAGAGAGTCCATAAATTCAAAAAGTTCATAAATTTAGTCTCTGAGGCGGGCGATGAATTCTGGTTGACCGCCTCAAGGGTGGGTTGAGAGTCACCGGTTCAGGAGCGGGCTGGACTGCGTCAAAGTCAGGGGGAGGCAGAGTGACAGGGAGCTCTGTATAGTCTGTGGCAGGGTCAGCAGGAGGGCGAGGCGACACTGGAAGATCACATGGCGAGCGTGGAACGAGACGAAGGGCACGTCGATTGTGGCGCAGAATAGAGCCATCCGGTAGACGAACCAGGAACGAGTGGGGGGACACCTGCCAAAGGACAACAGCGGTTGCAGACCAGCCACCATCCGGAAGATGGACGCGGACATTGTCATCTGAAGCCAGAGCAGGGAGATCAGCTGCGCGGGAGTCATGAGCCGTCTTGTGCTGTGCACGCGACAGCTGCATCCGGCGAAGGACCGGAACGTGGTCGAGGTCTGGGACATGGATGGACGGCACCGTCATCCTGAGGGTGCGACTCTTGAGTAACTGGGCTGGCGACAGGCCAGTGGACAGTGGGGCGGAGCGATAGGCCAGCAAGGCAAGGTAGAAATCAGACCCAGCATCGGCAGCCTTGCATAGGAGCCATTTGACGATATGTACTCCCTTCTCTGCTTTGCCGTTTGATTGGGGGTACAGGGGACTGGACGTCACATGGGCAAAATTATACCGCCTGGCAAAGTTGGACCATTCTTGGCTGGCGAAGCAGGGGCCAATATCTGACATAACCCTGAGCGGGATGCCGTGTCGAGCAAAGGTTTCTTTACATGCACGAATGACTGCAGACAAGGTGAGGTTGTGCAACCATATCACCTCCGGGTAATTCGAAAAGTAGTCCACGATGAGGACATAGTCTCTACCCAGCGTGTGGAACAGGTCGATGCCCACCTTGGTCCATGGTGACATGACCAACTCATGGGGCTGCAGGGTCTCACGTGGTTGGGCCGGCTGGAAGCGCTGCCAAGTGGGGCAGTTGAGCACTCTGTTGGCTATGTCCTCATTAATGCCGGGCCAGTACACTGCCTCTTGGGCCCGTCGCCGGCACTTTTCCACGCCAAGGTGGCCCTCGTGTAGTTGTTCCAGGACAAGCTGGCGCATGCTATGCAGGATGACAATGCGGTCCAGTTTTAGAAGAACCCCGTCTACTACCGCCAGATCATCTCTGCCATTATAGAATTGAGGGCATTGGCCCTTGAGCCACCCGTCCGTTAGGTGGCACAGGACACGCTGTAGCAAGGGGTCAGCCGCCTTCTCGCAGCGACTTTGGACGAGGCGTTCATCCGAGGCAGGTTGATTGGAGGCTGCGAATGCCACATGGGCGCCAACCTGGCAGACAAATCCAGCTGGGTCACATGGAGTGTTGACTGCCCTGGAGAGAGCGTCAGCAATGATGAGGTCTTTGCCTGGGGTGTATACCAGCTGGAAGTCGTATCGCCGGAGCTTGAGAAGAATACGCTGGACGCGAGGCGTCATGTCGTTCAAGTCTTTCTGGATTATATTGACCAATGGGCGATGGTCGGTCTCGACGGTGAATTGAGGAAGTCTGTAGACATAATCGTGAAACTTAACAACACCGGTCAGAAGGCCAAGGCACTCCTTTTCTATCTGCGCTTAGCACTGCTCCATGGGGGTAATCGCACGTGACGCATATGCAACGGGGGCCCATGATGAGGCCTCATCACATTGAAGGAGCAAGCCCCAATGCCGGATTTACTGGCATTGGTCGAAATTTTGGTCTCCTTTGCTGGATCAAAGAAAGCTAAGACCGGGGCCGTGGTCAGTTTTGCCTTGAGTTCCCTCCATTCGCGATCGTGGACAGGGAGCCATTGGAAGTCTGTCGTCTTCCTGGCCAGGTCCCTGAGAGCCGTGGTATGAGAGGTGAGGTTAGGGATGAATTTCCCTAAAACATTGACCATGCCCAGAAATCGGAGGACCACTTTCTTGCCCTCTGGTATTTTCATAGCTGTGATGGCAGCTACCTTGTCCACATCCGGCTGCACACCCAATTGGGAGATGTGGTCCCCGAGGAACTTGAGTTCCATCTGACCAAAAGAGCATTTGGCCCTGTTGAGGCGGAGGCCATGCTCATGTATACCTCTGAATACGCGCTGAAGGTGACTAACATGCTCCTGAGGGGTGGTGGATCAAATGATTATGTCATTGACATAGACGCGAACACCTTCAATACCTTCCATCATTTGTTCCATGATCCTATGGAACACTTCTGATGCAGAGATAATCCCCAAACAGCATCCTGTTTTAACAATATCTGCCAAAGGCGGTGTTAAATGTGCAGAGTTTCCTGCTGGATTTATCGAGCTGGATTTGCCAGAATCCTTTTGAGGCGTCGAGTTTGGTAAAGAGGTTGGCGCGAGCCATCTCACATGTGAGCTCTTCGCGCTTGGGAATTGGATAGTGCCCCCTCATAATATTGCGAATTAGACCCTTGGGATCAATGCAAATTCTCAATTCGCCGGAAGGCTTTTTTACACATACCATGGAACTGACCCAGTCGGTCGCTTCCGTGGCTTTGGAAATCACTCCTTGGTTCTGGAGGTCCTGCAGCTGCTGCTTGAGGCGGTCCTTAAGTGGTGCTGGGACCCTGCGAGGTGCGTGCACCACAGGCGTGGCATTCGGTTTTAATAAAATCTTGTAGGTGTGCCCATGCCCTCGAAGACGTCATGGTACTGGTTGATAATGGCGTTGAGCTGCGCCCTGAAGTCGGTGTCCTGAAAGGCAGACGCGTCAGCAGGAGAGCGAGAGTAAACTCTCTGAACTAGGTTCAACAGCTTGCATGCCTGCGCGCCAAGCAGGGAGGCTTTCGAGGAGCCCACGATTTCAAAGGGAAGGATGGCTTTGCATGACCTGTGCGTCACTTCAAGTTGGCATGAGCTGCTGGCAGCAAAGGCATTGCCATTATAATCTAATAGCTGGCAGGCTGATGGCAGGACGGCTGGTTTGACACAAAGGCTTTGGTGGTCAGACTGCGCAATGAGGTTGGCGGAGGCACCAGTGTCCAGGCGCAATCGTATTTGGGACCGATTGACCGTAAAGGTGGCACACCACTCATCGTCTGGATCGATGCTGTATACCGATAGAGGCTGGATTCTTTGCTTCGGGTCACTCTGTTTTTTGTAATGATACCGACTCGAAAAGGAGCCTTCGGGTCCTCGGTGTCAACATCGGGTAGCAGGTCCGAATCGGGCTCGGTGACCGTGGGTTGAATGGCCCGGACATTCCTGCGAGGCTGGCTGAAGCGACGAGAGTTGGCAGGCTGAGCTGATCTGCATAAAGCAGCATAGTAGCCAAGTTTGCCACATTGCAGTCATCATCGGGATTTGGCAGGACATTGCAGCTTTAAGTGGGCGGAGCCACAGTTGCCGCACATTTAGGCGTCAGTACCTTCGCTGCGCCACCGCGCATGCACGGTGCGGTCGTACATGGTGCGCGCCTGCGCAGTACGTTCGTCGACGTCCCCTCGTTCGGTGCGCACAAGCGCGGGAGTCCGCGAAAAGCGAGCGAAATGGCTGCCCTCATCCAGGCTGAGGCCCTGGAGTTGCTCGATTGCTTGGACCCGTTCTGCCTCATGGGGACCTTGCCGCGCCGTTTCAGCCGCTTGAATGTGGGAATACCGACTAGTGGCGTGTTCGTGTAGCACGTAGGTCTCGATGGCAATCGCTAGGGTGAGTTGCTTTACCCCGAGGAGCTGCTGGAGTAGGGTGTCCGACTGAACACCGAAAACGATCTGGTCGCGTATCATGGAGTCGGAGGTGGGCCCGTAATTACAGGACTGCGCCAGGTTGCGGAGGTGGGTGAGAAATGACTGGAAAGGTTCATCCTTACCCTGCAAATGCTGTTGGAATACATAGCGCTCGAAACTTTCATTCATCTCTATGCTGCAGTGAATGTCAAACTTGAGGAGGATCGTCTTGAATTTTGATTTATCTTCACCATCAGCGAAGGTGAGAGAATTGAAAATGTGGATGGCATGTTCCTCGGCCGCGGATAGGAAGAGAGCGATCTTCCTAGAGCTGGAAGCGTTGTTTGAATATCTTCCAGTTGGCCCCTTGGGTACCGGTGATGTGGAGCGGCGGCGGCTGGCGGACGCTGTCCATTTTGCAGGATGGCTGTATGCTGGTGGAAGGCAGATCACTTGCAGGTATGTCTTAGAAGTTCTAACATCCCTCAACTCCTGGTATCATGATGTGTTGGGTGCTCTGGATCCGTGGAACACATATAGGCCTCCAACACTTAAAATGGTGCAACACTATTTTATTTAGTTAGAAACTGTTGAACATACTTTCACTGTGGGTTAACACGATGTTACATTAAACTAAAGACCTATGCCTGTTCTAACCAGTCTATGCACTCAGCACATGGTGAAGATCTGTGCTGTAAGCTGTAAGCTCTGTCCTTCTGAGAAGCTGCATCCCGAATGAGCGGGAACTCTGATGCCCTCTGTCTGTATAGTGAGTGTGCTCTAACTGGTGATTGGCTGCGGTGTTGTGTGTGTTGATTGGTCTTGCTGTGTGTCCATCAGTGTGTGTGGCTGCACCGTGATATACTGGTGTATATTATGACACTGACCGCCCATCAGGATGAGGAGGGACATAGAAGGGGAGGCCAGCAACAGCCCAAGGTGTACAGGCATCGTTGATCATTCAATATGCTGATGGACATCATGTGCTGCAGAAGGCTCTGTCTCAATGAAGAGACAGTACAGTAACGATGCCATGATCTCCTGGAAATGGCACCCCATGGAGGAGGAGGCGGACGCCTCTTCTGTTGTCCTGACGGTCACTGAATGACATATGCCACTATGTCATTCCAGGGCTCGAGCGGGGACCTGTGTCCCAACATAGGGTGGCATGGTAGCATACTGGTTAGCACTGTTCCTTCACAGCGCCAGGGTCCCAGGTTTGATTCCTGACTTGGGTCACTGTCTGTGTGGCGTCTGCACGTTCTGCCCGTGTCCAAGTATACCGTTTTGGATGCTGTTGGGGGGGATGACCTACCGGGGGAAGGCCCTAGTGGCCAGGTCTCTGGCACTGAGTCTGGCTCTGGGGCTCAGAAGGGAAGGGGGGAGAATAGAAAAGCAATAGTTGTAGGAGATTCAATGGTTAGGGGAATAGATTCTGTGGTCGCGAGCGAGGCTCCCGGAAGGTATGTTGCCTCCCGGGTGCCAGGGCCAGGGATGTCTTGGATCGTGTCTTCAGGATCCTTAAGGGGGAGGGGGAGCAGCCAGAAGTCGTGGTGCACATTGGTACCAACGACATAGGTAGGAAAAGGGGTGTGGAGGTAATAAACAAGTTTAGGGAGTTAGGCTGGAAGTTAAACGCCAGGACAGACAGAGTTGTCATCTCTGGTTTGTTGCCGGTGCCACGTGATAGCGTGGTATGGTAGGCCTAACATACGATGAACGTCTGAGGATCCTGGGATTATATTCATTGGAGTTTAGGAGGTTGAGGGGAGATCTAATAGAAACTTACAAGATAATGAATGGCTTAGATAGGGTGGATGTAGGGAAGTTGTTTCCATTAGCAGGGGAGACTAGGACCCGGGGGCACAGCCTTAGAATAAAAGGGAGTCACTTTAGAACAGAGATGAGGAGAAATTTCTTCAGCCAGAGAGTGGTGGGTCTGTGGAATTCATTGCCACAGAGGGCGGTGGAGGCTGGGACGTTGAGTGTCTTTAAGACAGAAGTTGATAAATTCTTGATTTCTCGAGGAATTAAGGGCTATGGAGAGAGAGCGGGTAAATGGAGTTGAAATCAGCCATGATTGAATGGCGGAGTGGACTCGATGGGCCGAATGGCCTTACTTCCGCTCCTATGTCTTATGGTCTTATAGTCTTATAGCGAGGCCAGGAATAGGGAGAGAGTGCAGTTGAACACATGGCTGCAGGAATGGTGTAGGAGGGAGGGCTTCAGGTATTTGGATAATTGGAGCGCATTCTGGGGAAGGTGGGACCTGTACAAGCAGGACGGGTTGCATCTGAACCAGAGGGGCACCAATATCCTGGGAGGGAGGTTTTCTAGTACTCTTCGGGAGGGTTTAAACTAATTTGGCAGGGGAATGGGAACCGGATTTGTAGTCCAGCAACTAAGGTAGCCGATATTCATGATGCCAAAGCGTGTAATGAGGCAGTGGGGAAGCGAACACTGACAAAGGAGAGTACTTGCAGGCACGGAGATGGGTTGAAGTGTGTATACTTCAACGCAAGAAGCATCAGGAATAAGGTGGGTGAACTTAAGGCATGGATCGGTACTTGGGACTACGATGTGGTGGCCATCACGGAAACTTGGATAGAAGAGGGGCAGAAATGGTTGTTGGAGGTCCCTGGTTACAGATGTTTCAATAAGATTAGGGAGGGTGGTAAAAGAGGTGGGGGTGGCATTGTTAATCAGAGATAGTATAACAGCTGCAGAAAGGCAGTTCGAGGAGTATCACCCTAATGAGGTAGTATGGGTTGAAGTCAGAAATAGGAAAGGAGCAGTCACCTTGTTAGGAGTTTTCTATAGGCCCCCTCAATAGTAGCAGAGATGTGGAGGAACAGATTGGGAAACAGGGGCAAAATTCTCCCCCAACGGCGCGATGTCCGCTGACTGGCGCCAAAAACGGCGCCAATCAGACGGGCATCGCGCCGGCCCAAAGGTGCGGAATGCTCCGCATCTTTGGCGGCCTAGCCCCAACATTGAGGGCCAAACCGGAGCCGGAGGGATTTCCGCCCCGCCAGCTGGCGGAAATGGCGTTTGTTGCCCCGCCAGCTGGCGCGGAAATATGGCGCATGCGCGGGAGTGTCAGTGGCCGTTGACAGTTTCCCAGCGCATGCGCGGGAGCGTCAGCGGCCGCTGAAAGTTTCCCGCGCATGCGCAGTGGGGAGAGTCTCTTCCGCCTCCGCCATGGCGGAGGCCGTGGCGGAGGCGGAAGGGAAAGAGTGCCCCCACGGCACAGGCCCGCCCGCGGATCGGTGGGCCCCGGTCGTGGGCCAGGCCACCGTGGGGGCACCCCCCGGGGTCAGATCGCCCCGCGCCCCCCCCAGGACCCCGGAGCCCGCCCACGCCGCCTGGTCCCACCGGTAAATACCAGCTTTGATTTACGCCGGCGGGACAGGCAATTTCTGGGTGGGACTTCGGCCCATCCGGGCCGGAGAATTGAGCGGGGGGTCCCGCCAACCGGCGCGGCCCGATTCCCGCCCCGCCCAATCTCCGGTACCGGAGACTTCGGCGGGGGCGGGGGCGGGATTCACGCCGGCCAACGGCCATTCTCCGACCCGGCGGGGGGTCGGAGAATGACGCCCCTGATTTTGGAAAGGTGCAAAAGTTACAGGGTAGTAGTCATGGGTGACTTTAACTTCCCAAATATTGAGTGGAAACTCTTTAGATCAAATAGTTTGGATGGGGTGGTGTTTGTGCAGTGTGTCCAGGAAGCTCTTCTAACACAGTATGTAGACTGTCCGACCAGAGGAGGGGCAATATTGGATTTAGTACTTGGTAATGAACCAGGGCAAGTGATAGATTTATTAGTGGGGGAGCATTTTGGAGATAGTGACCACAATTCTGTGACTTTCACTTTAGTAATGGAGAGGGATAGGTGCGTGCAACAGGGCAAGGTTTACAATTGGGGCCAGGGTAAATACGATGTTGTCAGACAAGAATTGAAGTGCATAAGTTGGGAACATAGGCTGTCAGGGAAGGACACAAGTGACATGTGGAACTTGTTCAAGGAACAGGTACTACGTGTCCTTGATATGTATGTCCCTGTCAGGCAGGGAAGAGATGGTCGAGTGTGGGAACCATGGTTGACAAGAGAGGTTGAATGTCTTGTTAAGAGGAAAAAGGAGACTTATGTAAGGCTGAGGAAACAAGGTTCAGACAGGGCATAGGAGGGATACAAGATAGCCAGGAGGGAACTGAAGAAAGAGATTAGGAGAGGGATTAGGAGAGGGCATGAACAATCTTTGGCGGGTAGGATCAAGGAAAACCCCAAGTCCTTTTACACATATGTGAGAAATATGAGAATGACTAGAGCGAGGGTAGGTCCGATCAAGGACAGTAGCGGGAGATTGTGTATTGAGTCTGAAGAGATAGGAGAAGTCTTGAACGAGTACTTTTCTTCTGTATTTACAAATGAGAGGGGCGATATTGTTGGAGAGGACAGTGTGAAACAGATTGGTAAGCTCGAGGAAATACTTGTTAGGAAGGAAGATGTGTTGGGCATTTTGAAAAACTTGGGGATAGACAAGTCCCCCGGGCCTGACGGGATATATCCAAGGATTCTATGGGAAGCAAGAGATGAAATTGCGGAGCCGTTGGCAATTATCTTTTCGTCCTCACTGTCAACAGGGGTGGTACCAGGGGATTGGAGAGTGGCGAATGTCGTGCCCCTGTTCAAAAAAGGGAATAGGGATAACCCTGGGAATTACAGGCCAGTTAGTCTTACTTCGGTGGTAGGCAAAGTAATGGAAAGGGTACTGAGGGATAGGATTTCTGAGCATCTGGAAAGACACTGCTTGATTAGGGATAGTCAGTACGGATTTGTGAGGGGTAGGTCTTGCCTTACAAGTCTTATTGAATTCTTTGAGGAGGTGACCAAGCATGTGGATGAAGGTAAAGCAGTGGATGTAGTGTACATGGATTTTAGTAAGGCATTTGATAAGGTTCCCCATGATAGGCTTCTGCAGAAACTAAGGAGGCATGGGATAGTGGGAAATTTGGCAAGTTGGATAACGAACTGGCTAACCGATAGAAGTCAGAGAGTGATGGTGGATGGCAAATATTCAGCCTGGATCCCAGTTACCAGTGGCGTACCGCAGGGATCAGTTCTGGGTCCTCTGCTGTTTGTGATTATCATTAATGACTTGGATGAGGGAGTTGAAAGGTGGGTCAGTGAATTTGCAGACGATACGAAGATTGGTGGAGTTGTGGATAGTGAGGAGGGCTGTTGTCGGCTGCAAAGAGACATGGATAGGATGCAGAGCTGGGCTGAGAAGTGGAAGATGGAGTTTAACCCTGAAAAGTGTGAGGTTGTCCATTTTGGAAGGACAAATATGAATGCAGAATACAGGGTTAACGGTAGAGTTCTTGGCAATGTGGAGGAGCAGAGAGATCTTGGGGTCCATGTTCATACATCTTTGAAAGTTGCCACTCAAGTGGATAGAGCTGTGAAGAAGGCCTATGGTGTGCTCGCGTTCATTAACAGAGGGATTGAATTTAAGAGCTGTGAGGTGATGATGCAGCTGTACAAAACTTAGGTAAGGCCACATTTGGAGTACTGTGTACAGCTCTGGTCGCCTCATTTTAGGAAGGATGTGGAAGCTTTGGAAAAGGTGCAAAGAAGATTTACCAGTATGTTGCCTGGAATGGAGAGTAGGTCTTACGAGGAAAGGTTGAGGGTGCTAGGCCTTTTCTCATTAGAACGGAGAAGGATGAGGGGCGACTTGATAGAGGTTTATAAGATGATCAGGGGAATAGATAGAGTAGACAGTCAGAGACATTTTCCCCGGGTGGAACAAACCATTACAAGGGGACATAAATTTAAGGTGAATGGTGGAAGATATAGGAGGGATATCAGAAGTCGGTTCTTTACCCAGAGAGTAGTGGGGGCATGAAATGCACTGCCTGTGGAAGTAGTTGAGTCGGAAACATTAGGGACCTTCAAGCAGCTATTGGATAGGTACATGGATTACGGTAAAATGATATAGTGTAGATTTATTTGTTCTTAAGGGCAGCACGGTAGCATTGTGGATAGCACAATTGCTTCACAGCTCCAGGGTCCCAGGTTCGATTCCGGCTTGGGTCACTGTCTGTGCGGAGTCTGCACGTCCTCTGCGTCAGTTTCCTCCGGGTGCTCCGGTTTCCTCCCACAGTCCAAAGATGTGCAGGTTAGGTGGATTGGCTATGATAAATTGCCCTTAGTGTCCAAAATTGCCCTTGGTGTTGGGTGGAGTTGTTGAGTTTGGGTAGGGTGCTCTTTCCAAGAGCTGGTGCAGACTCAAAGTGCCGAATGGCCTCCTTCTGCACTGTAAATTCTATGATAATCTATGATTAATCTAGGACAAAGGTTCGGCACAACATCGTGGGCCGAAGGGCCTATTCTGTGCTGTATTTTCTATGTTCTATGTTCTATGTCTGTGTGGGTTTCCTCCGGGTGCTCCGTTTTCCTCCCACAAGTCCTGAAAGACGTGCTGTCAGGCGAATTGGACATTCTGAATTCTCCCGCTGTGTCGCCGGAATGTGGCGACTAGGGGCTTTTCGTAATTTCATCGCAGTGTTAATGTAAGGCTACTTGTGACAATAATAAAGATTATTATTATTCCAGGTGCATTTGAGAACTGACAGGTGCTCTGCATGCCCGGGCATCAGACTATATCACCTTCGGTTTGGACCAGGCCCAACAAGATGCCCGGGTTATGGAATTGCCGCCATCCCTGAGATGCCATGGTCCAGGGGGCGATCAATTGCACACATGTCACTTGTGCACACTAGAGTATCAGGATGTGCCCTATATTAACAGGGAGGGGTTCCACTCCCTGAATGTTCAGATTGTGTGTGACCACCGCCTCTGAATCATGCATGCGCTTGACAACTACATCCTGGGGCATTCAGAGATCCCCGTGTCTTTGAAGACAACCCCAGGATGGGAGGTTGGCTCGTGGGGAACAAGATATACCAACTGAGATCATGGCTGATGATACTGGTGCAGAGACCTGAGACTGAGGCAAAGACTCAATACACCGAGGCCCATGTTGCCACCCATGCTGTCGTTGAGGTAGGGCTATTGAAAATGTGGTTTTGATGCCTTGACCGCTCTGGTGGTGCCTTGCAGTACACACCCCAGAGGACCTCCAGTTTTATGGTGGTCTGCTGTGCCCTTCACAATCTGGCACAGCAATGGGGCAATGGGCTGGAGGAGGATGAGGAGGGGGAGGAGGAAGAGGCGGTGGGACATGAAGTCTCATCTGAGGTGGATGAGGGGGTCGATGAGGGGCTCGAGGACGAGTCCAAGGAGCAGCTGATGGATGGAGGACAGGCGGCAGCAAGGGTCCCACATGCCAGGTGAACCAAGGAGGCCCTCGTCATCTCCAGATTTTCCTAGAACGGGGCTGTGTCCGTCAGCTCAACCCTGCCTCCCCCTTTCCCTCCCTCCCCCTCAATCACCCTCTCCATTTCCTCCTTCCCTCCAAACCCCCTCCCCATTTCCCTACCTCTCCCCCAATCATCCCACTCCTCCTATTCCCTGCACTCCTCCCAATTCCTCCCAACCTCTCCTCCCTAAGCCCCCTGTCCTCCCCATTCCCTGACCCTCATGCCCCCTACCACCCCCCCCCCCCAAATTACCTGCCTTCTCCCTATCAGACTACCCTCTCCCCGACTATCCTGTTCCCCCTTCCAAGATCTGTGTAACATCACTCCAGAGAGATGGGCCTGCATTGGCACTATCAGCAGGTCACCATACAAGACAGGAGAGCGATGATAACTCGCTGTATGACTGAGGTGCCCCACAAAGTCCATCAGAAGGCGCCCCTCCCTGCAACACAAATCCCGTCTCCTGCCCAAGTCCCCCAACAAACCCCCGAGATCCCCCCACCAGACCCCACCATCAGTCCCCCAACCAGATTACCCCAACAGAGATCCGTATCAGAAACCCCTAACAGAAATCTCCAACAGGGATCACCATTTGTAGACCCCATACAGATACCTCAATCAAAGACACCCAACTGAGGCCCGAACAAGACCCTCATTAGAAATTGCCAGCAGAGACCCCCAGCTGAGACCCCTACCTGAAAGCTGGAGCAATCAAGGCAGTACAGTGGAAAACCACTGCATTTTCACTTACCCTTTCCTAATATCTGCAGCCTCATACAAAAGTGTTTAAAGCAGCAGCTGTTACAAGTGACAGAGGCTTCCTCAAAAACCTCTGAGGCAGCAGACATTAGGGAAGAGTGAGTGAAAATGCAGTGATTTTTCACTCTGGTGCCTGGACTGCTCTTCAGCTTTCAGGCAGGTTGACTAATGGGAGGTCTGATGGGGATCTCTGTTGGGAGTCTCTGATGGGGGGTCTCTGTTGGGTGTCTTTGAGAGAAGGTCTCTTTTGAGGGTCCCTGATGAGGGTGTGTGATGCGGGTCTCTTTTGGTGGTCTATGGGGGGGTCTGATGGGGATCTCTGTTGCAGGGTCTTTGATGGGGGTCTGATGTTGGTCACTGATGGTGGGGTCAGATAGGATCTAAGTTGGGGTGTCTCCGCTAGCGGTCTCTAATGGAGGTCTTAGGGGGTTTTAATGGGAGGGCTGGGGGGGGTCAGATGACGGGGTCAGTGGGATTGGTAGAATCACCCTTATGCATGCATGTTGTGGCAGGGTTGACCCAATATTCCCGTGGTGGAGAAGGGAGAATGCCCCTAATTGTAAGTGGTGTGGGGAGTGGGAATTTGCATTGTGTGGGAGATGGGGGACTGCCGTCGGACCTTGGTTTCGCTCAGATTGGCAGCCCGATATTGGGATTCCGACAGAACCATGCGAGCTCTCCCCCATGCATAAATTTGCATGGTAAAGGAGAGGGAATCGCACCTCAGCGCCGCTCCTAGCGTCAGTAGAGATCAGTAGTGAGTCTCCACTGGGAGCACTTAGTCTCTAGAATGGAAAATTCAGCCCCACATCTTTGTTAAAACCCATCTAGTTCACTAATGTCTTTCAGGGGAGGAAATCTGCTGTCCTTACGTAGTCTGGCCTACATATGACTCAAGGCCTGCAACAATATGGTCGATATGTAATTGCCCTCTGAAATTATTTGGCTTGACCCTGATCAGAAATGTCTGCATGTACAGGTGCTATTTTGAACCTAACTCCTATGGCACCAAAAACACTGGCACTATGCAATTGAATTTTATATCAATGGAGTGAAATGTGGTGAGGTTTGTATATTGCAGGCTGAGAATGTATATTGGGATGTTGAGTGTGTGACAGGAATAAGAAGTATCGTTCAGAGGTATGGTTACAGTATGGAGGTTCCAGAATGTTTATTGAATTGGGGAGTGAATATCAGGGTGGGGAGTGTGCACTAAGCCTGGCAGTGGTGTGTATATAGGGCTGACTGTGGCATTAATTACCAAGGTGAACATTTTTTTTTTATCATAGAATTTACAGTGCAGAAGGAGGCCATTCGGCCCATCGAGTCTGCACCGGCTCTTGGAAAGAGCACCCTACCCAAGGTCCACACCTCCACCCTATCCCCATAACCCAGTAACCCCACCCAACACTAAGGGCAATTTTGGACACTATGGGCAATTTATCATGGCCAATCCACCTAACCCGCACATCTTTGGACTGTGGGAGGAAACCGGAGCACCCGGAGGAAACCAACGCACACACGGGGAGGATGTGCAGACTCCGCACAGACAGTGACCCAAGCCGGAATCGAACCTGGGACCCTGGAGCTGTGAAGCATTTGTGCTATCCACAATGCTACCATGCTACCCTGCTACTCATTTGCAGTGAGGAGACTAAACAGCGCACACTGCTGTAGGTTAGGTGATATCTTTTAACCATGGAAATGATTTCAGTTCCCCAGTAAAAACTATCAGGGGCTTAAGATGGTGGCCACTCAGTTGGTATCTTCACGGTTGAATTAATATATTGAATCAGTGCAGTGACTTTCTGGAAGGTTATTTCAGCTCACAATAGAAACTTGTAATTATGATTTACATATTTATTTATGATTTGCATCTTCAAACCATCACTTGCCCTGCTTATTAGCACAGCAACATCTATAGTTATCATTATCTCTATCCTTTGTTATTAATTTCTGGTTATCAGTCACTTTATTTCTTCAGTCAATAATAATCTCATGGCATGGCCCAAGTCTGATTTCTAACACCCTGCCACAGACTCAATGTAAAAAGAAGGATGCTGTGAACATTTTAAAGCCTGATTATAGTCGACTATTTCTATTCTAAGTCTGCCTTGTCAGACGCAGATATACTCATTGCCCAGTCAATGATCACCCAATGCATCACCAAAGTCATATTAGTATGTTGTCCAGCTTTCTGCCCAGGTGATGCTGTTGCCCTCTGGTGTTTCTCCAGATAAATTTTACATACATCACCACCTTTCATTTCATGGTTGACCACAAACAGCAGAGCTGTCAGAGTCTGGAGAAGTGACATTCCTGCTCCCAGTCAATATGCGCTGGCTCCCGCCACCTAATTGGCATTACGGGCCTCACTCCATTTCACACAGCACAGTGGGATCATGCAGATTGCTGTGGTACTTCGTGCAATAGTACAGGGCATCCTACCCGGTCACAGGATTGTGACTACTGGCACAAGAGCCCAAACATATGGACAACACACTGTATATTGGCAACGTGTATTGTACATTGGCAAATTACTTTGCATTTTGACCAAATCCTGGCTCAGAACCTTGTATATTTGCACCTCACTCTATATATTGGCAAAATATAGCGTGCGCTGGCGCAATACCGTATGTACTGATATAATCCATCGAACACTGGCACAGGAGTCCATATGGTAGCAGAGGACATATGTGCTGGCACCGAAATTTCAACACTGGCATTGGAGCCATCTGCTGTCACAGGACATCTAAATCTAGTGCAGGGTCCCATTTTCTGGTAATATGCTGGTACAAAATCATCAGACTCTTGCCATTTGATCCCCTATTCTAGAGATTGTCATTGGACTCTGGCACAGGACCCCATAAGCACAGCATGTACCTACATAGAGCATCATGTCCTTCCACAAGGCTCTGTTCACTGGAACAGCTGATATGCGCTTTTTAATCTTTACCTCCTTAACAGCAGTGTTGTAGCATCTTGTCTAGACCGGCTGCATTAGTTCAGGAAGATGATGAACCCCCATCTACTCAAGGGATGGGCAATAAATTCCAGCCTTGCAAGCAACTTACAACCAGCAAGAATGAAAAACTAGGTCAGTGATTGACTATTGGTGAGATTCCCCGCCCAGATGTGTAAAACTAGCCAAGGTTAAGCAAAAGTATTAAGGGATGTCGGCCAAAGGCAGTTATAAGGAGTTAGGTAATAGATCAGCCATGATCTCATTGAATGGCTGAGCAGGCTCGAGGGGCTGAATGGACGACATCTGTTCCTATATTCTTATGTTTCCCACTCTGTCCATAAGGTGATGAGCAACATCACTTTCTACTGTTCATGGACTGAAGCATTCGGCTGCCAATGGAGAAGAATGACACGACATTCAAGTTTCCTAAAAACAGGTTGGCATCCACGAATCAAAATAGCTTCATTTTTTTCCAAGGTTGGAGACTTGTACAAAATACAGGGACAACGACAGAGCCTGCAACCTTAATTGTAAACATGTCAGATGCTCAGTGTAACCATAAGAGCTTAGAGCATAAGATATAGGAGCAAAATAGGCCATTCAGCCCATCAAGTCTGCTCCACCATTCGATCATGGCCGATATGTTTCTCATCTCCATTCTCCTGCCTTCTTCCCATAACCCCGATTCCCTTGTTAATCATGAACGTACATGAGGGGAAGGAAACAGGTGGTTGTGGCATTGGACGCCGAGAAAGCATTTGACCAGGAAGAATGGGGGTACTTGATGGCAATTCTGGAGCGGTTTGGGATTGACCCACGATTTGTGGACTGGGTAAAGTTACTGTATAAAGAGCCGAGGGCGGGTGTCCGCACAAATAACATCAGCTCGAGATACTTTTCTCTCCACCATGGGACTAGGCAGGGATGTCCTGTGTCCCCCCTGCTGTTTGCACATGCAATTGAGCCATTGGCCATCGCATTAAGAAGTTCGGTGGTGTGGAAAGGGACAGTGGGGTGGGGGGAGGGGGGGCACGCGGGCGGGGGCGGGGGGTAGAGCATAGGGTGTCCTTATATGCCGACGACTTGTTAGATGTGTCGGAACCGAGTGAGTCAATAGGGAGAATATTGGAGCTGCTTCGGGTGTTTGAAATGAAATGAAATGTAAATCGCTTATTGTCACGAGTAGGCTTCAATGAAGTTACTGTGAAAAGCCCCTAGTCGCCACATTCCGGCGCCTGTTCGGGGAGGCTGGTACGGGAATTGAACCGTGCTGCTGGCCTGCCTTGGTCTACTTTAAAAGCCAGCGATTTAGCCCAGTGAGTGGGTCTTTCTCGGGGTACAAATTAAATCTAGATGAGAGTGAGTATTTTGTGGTGTCTCAGCCGGGGGTGGGGGCAGGGGTGGGGGTGCTGCCATTCCGTAGGGCAGGGACTCACTTTAGATACCTGGGAGTGCAGGTTGCCCGGGAGTGGGGGGGGGGGGGGGGGGGGGGGGGGTGGGATCCGCAGGTACAACATTTCTAGTTTGGTGGGGAGGGTGAAAGCTGATCTGGCAAGGTGGGATGGTCTCCCTCTGTCACTGGCAGGTCGGGTACAGGAGGTTAAAATGAATATGTCTGTTTATTTTCCAATGCCTGACGATTTTCCTGCCAAAGGCATTTTTTAGAGAGATTAAAGGAATGATTACCTCGTTCAAATGGGGAGGGAAGATGACCAGAGTTAGAAAGGTGCTGCTCCAGAGGGGAAGGCATGCAGGGCGTTTGGGTCTTCCGAACCTGATGTATTATTACTGGGCGGCGAATATCATAGAATTTACAGTGCAGAAGGAGGCCATTCGGCCCATCGAGTCTGCACCGGCTCTTGGAAAGAGCACCCTACCCAAGGTCAACACCTCCACCCTATCCCCATAACCCAGTAACCCCACCTAACACTAAGGGCAATTCTGGACACTAAGGGCAATTTATCATGGCCAATCCACCTAACTTGCACATCTTTGGACTGTGGGAGGAAACCGGAGCACCCGGAGGAAACCCACGCACACACGGGGAGGACGTGCAGACTCCGCACAGACAGTGACCCAAGCCAGAATCGAACCTGGGACCCTGGAGCTGTGAAGCAATTGTGCTATCCACAATGCTACCATGCTTGCATGGAGAAGGTGTGGAGCTGGGTCAGAGGCGTTGATTCCCAGTGGGTCAGAATGGAGGAGAGTTTGTGTAGGGGGTTGGGATTGAAGGCGCTAGGAACAGTGCCGCTCCCGATAGCCCTGGGCAAATACTCAGGGACTCCGGTAATAATAGCTTCATTGAGAATTTGGAGGCAGTTTCACCAAGACTTTGTGTTGCCGGCAGGGTCAAGGGAAATGCCGATTCGGGGGAACCACAGATTTTCGGAGATGGGAGGAGAAGGGGATTAAGACACTAAAAGATTTGTTTCTTGGGGGTCGGTTTGCAGGATTGAAGGAGCTGGGAGTGAAGTATGGGCTGGAGCAGGGGGAAATGTTTAGATACATGCATGTTCGAGATTTTGCCAGCAAGGACATACAGAGCTTCCCAGTGGAGCCGGCCTCCACATTGCTGGAGGAGGTGCTGACGACAGGGGAACTGGGGAAGGGGGTAGTGTCGGCGGTTTACAGGGCTATTTTGGAAGAGGAGAAGGCACCGCTAGAAAGGATCAAGGCAAAGTGGGAGGAAGCATTGGGAGAGGGTATGGAGGAGGGGTTCTGGTGTGAGGTGCTCCGGAGAGTGAACGCCTCCACCTCGTGCACAAGTTTGGGGCGTTTACAGCTGAAGGTGGTATATAGAGCACACCTCACAAGGGCGAGGATGAGCCGGCTCTTTGAGGGGGTAAAAGATGCGTGTGAACGTTGCGTGGGGAGGTGGGGGCCGAGAATCACGTTCATATGTTTTGTTTCTGTCCAAAGCTGGAGGATTACTGGAAGGAGGTTTTTAGGCTAATCTCTAAAGTGGTGCACGTGAAACGGGACCCGAGCCTTCGGGAGGCCATATTCGGGGTGTCGGACCAGCCGGGGTTGGAAACGGGTGGGGAGGCAAATGTTGTAGCCTTCGCCTCGTTGATCAGCTGCAGGTGGATCCTGATGGGTTGGAGAGCAACCTCTCCACCGTGTGCCCTGGTGTGGCGGGGGGGGACCTGTTGGAATTTTTAACTCTTGAGAAGGTTCAGTTTGAACTGAGGGGAAGGATGGAGGGGTTCTACAATTCATGGGCGTTATTCATTGTGCACTTTCAGGAATTGGATAACATTGAACATTAAGGGGGGGGGGTGTTGGGAGGGTTGGGAGAGGTTAATAGTGACTGTGGGTGATTCCCGATTCCTTTTTGTTATTTGTTTATGTTAACATGCGGGCTGCTGTTTGGTGGGACTTTGGATTGTTGTTGATATGGGAATTAATATTGTATGCGTTACTGCTTATTGTTTATGAGCTGGTGGGGGTGAATTTGGGAGAAAATGTGGAAAAGGAGAATAAAAATATTTATTTTAAAAAAGAAATCATGAACGTATCTATCTCAGTCTTACAGGCGCTCAGATTCTTTCCTGTTTAATCTCTTATTTTTTCTTTCTTTTATTTTGCCGTTATCATTTTTGGTTCATAAGTGATTAATGACCATATATCTTTCAGTCAAGCAGCAAGAATAATAAGGAATTCAGAAGTTACAGGAGAGAACTCAGAAGTTACAGGAGCTTCAGACTTGCTGACAAGAGAGAGAGATGGGATGCTACTCGGTTTCATTGATTGGCTGGGGAGCCAACGAATTGGCCCAAAATGCTGTAAGCTGCCTGGTAACAGGTGGTGATTGTATTCTATCGAAGTGAGATGATTTGCACAGTCCCAATGAGTCCACTTCCTGGACTCAGAAGTGCAAGGACCTGCTTTTCCTTCTCTCTCTTGTGTTTTTCCCTCGCTCTCTAATTCCAACCTACCCATTTCCATCTCAATTTCTTTTTCTTTTCTCCTTACCTCCATTTTCTTTTGCTGCATTTCCATTTATTTTTCTATTCTTTTTAATTCCCTTTCATGCTTCGACTGCAACCAAATTCTTTCCAGCTCAATTTCCCCACCAGAAAATGTATTTGATGCTACATCACTTCATGGGCTGTCATGTGTCCCCAACATCTCTTTCAAATTTAAATGTCAAACAATCACATTAGTTATCGTCACTTTCCAATGCTAGCTGGTACCTCTATTTTTAATTCCCCTGCCAATTCGACTAGTTTGTCTTTTCAAAGCTCTTTTAAATAAAACAGTGACAAGGGGTGGGATTCTCTGATCCTGAGGTTAAGTGTTGACGCCGTCGTTAACGCCATCGCGTTTCCTTCTCCACGCCGGCCCCAACGCAACATGGCGGAGATCTATAGAACCCCAGTGGGGAGGAAAATAGGCTCCCACCAGGAGAGGCCGGCCTGCCGATCAGTAGGCCCCGATCGCGGGACAGGCCACAGTGGAGGCCTCCCCCAGGGTCGGATCCCTCCTCCCCCCCACCAGGCCACCCCCGCAGGATGAACACTGATGTCCCGCCGGGTAGGACCACATGTGAACAGCGCCGGTGAGACTCGGCCTATCCCAGGGGCCACTCGGCCCATCGCACGTGGAGAATCATTAGAGCGGCGTCGCGTGAATCGCGACCCCCCCTGGCGATCCTCCGACCCGGCCTGGGGTCAGAAAATCCCACCCAAGTAGTTCACCTGAAGAAAACCCTTAACAGTTTCCAGTAAAATTAGTATGAACCTGGGGTGGGATTCTCCCCTACCCGGCGGAACGGGCGGTCCTGGCGGCGGGGTTGGCGCCATGCCAACCGTTGCGGACGGGGCTGGGCACCGCACCAGCCAGCGCCGAAGGGACTCCGCCAGCCGGCACGAGTTGGCGCATGCGCGGGTGCGCCAGCGTATTCTGGCATCATCCCAGCGCATGCGCAGGGGGGTTCATCTCCGCACCGGCCATGGCGGAGGTCCACAGCAGGCAGTGCAGAGGGAAAGAGTGCCCCCACGGCACAGGCTCGCTCGCGGATCGGTGGGCCCCGATCGTGGGCCAGGCCACCGTGGGGGCACCCCCTGGGGCCAGATCCTTCCGCGCACCCCCGAGGATTCTGCAGGCCGCCCGTAGAGCCAGGTTCCGCCGGTAAGTAACAGGTCTAATTTACGCTGGCAGGACCGGCCTAAAACGGGTGGCCGCTCGGCCCATCGCGGGCCGGAGAATCACTGGGGGGGCCGCTGCCAGCGGCCGCCGACCAGCGCGGCGCGATTCCCGCCCCGCCAAAACCCCGGCACCGAAGAATTCGGCAGCCGGCAGGGTCGGGATTCACGTCACCCCCCCGGCGATTCTCCGGCCCGGTGTGGGGTCGGAGAATCCCGTCCCTGGTGGGGTTTTTTTAATTTATACTCTAACCTAAACTTTGCTGTCTACTGTTCCAAAGATACCAGATCCAAGCCCCCAAATTATGTTATGACACCCTGGGCTAGTGCAGAGTCAATTCCAGCCCCATTTGACCCAGAATCACAACACAAATGAATTAATCAGTAATCCTTATTTTTAAAAACCTTTGGATCATGGCTGTCCAATAACGATAGTCACCAGATTTGTAAGTTTAACAGAATCACTCTTTATTTATAACAAGAACTATAATGAAATCTGCAACAAATACAACTGGTTAACTGTTATCTAATTCCTAATTCATTGCTTTACCTTGCCTCCATCTTCTCCAGACACACACAAGACAAACAAACACAGAGGGGAAGAAAGGGGGAATGAAATATTAGTAAAACAGAAAAATTAGTCTTTGTTTCAAATGGGTGTTTCCAGCACTTTGGCCCTCTTCAAACCTTGTTTTCAGTTCAAGGGTTTATTCAGGTCTCTGTAGTTGTAGGAATAAAGCACTCACAGCCTTTCAAGACGAAGTCTTACAATACCAGGTTAAAGTCCAACAGGTTTGTTTCGATATCACTAGCTTTCGGAGCGCTGCTCCTTCCTCAGGTGAATGAAGAGGTGTGTCCTCATTCACCTGAGGAAGGAGTAGCGCTCCGAAAGCTAGTGATATCGAAACAAACCTGTTGGACTTTAACCTGGTGTTGTAAGACTTCTTACTGTGCTCACCCCAGTCCAACACCTGCATCTCCACATCAAGCCTTTCAAGAGAGAGAGGGTCCTGGTCTTTGCCTGCAGCCTGTAATGGTTTTGCTGTGGATTCATTCATTTAGGTTCTCTGCAGCCTCAGGCATACAACACTCTCAACCTTTCTGGAGAGGGAGAAAAAAAGCAGGTCATTGCCTTTCTGTGTCCAAAAGTCAAACTGAAACTCCTTGGGATTTTGCAGATCATCCCACTGTGATAGGAGCCAATCACAGAATACAACCTTTTGGGTCAATTCATCTACAACCCCCCCCCCCCCCCCCCCCACTTCCCTCACCACCACCATCACCACCCTGAGCCAATCAATCAAATGGAGTCCCACCCCATCTCTCTTTCTGGTGCCGTCAAGTCTGAAGCTCCTGTATCTTCTGAGTTCTTTTTTGAAGCTTGTGAATTTCCTATTCTTTCTCCTGCTTGACTTAAAGAAACATGTCCATTAATCATCCATGGATCAAAAATGATAATGGCAAAATAAAAGAAAGGAGAAATAAGGGAATGGGAGGGTTTGAACTAGTGTGGTGGTGGTGGTGGTGGTGGGGGACCGGAACAGCAGGTCAGTAAGTGTAGAGACTGGGGGGAAAAATGAGGCTGAGATAAACATAGCATAGGGTAAGAGCAGGCAGAAGGAAGCTGGGACTGTAGGTCTGGAATGCGTTTGCTTCAATGCAAGAAGTATAACAAGTAAAACAGATGAACTGAGAGCCTGGATTACAGGATGGAACTATGATGTAATTGCAATTATGGAGACAATTAGGGGCTGTTTAGCACAGGGCTAAATTGCTGGCTTTGAATGCAGACCAAGGCAGGCCAGCAGCACGGTTCAATTCCCGTAACAGCCTCCCCGAACAGGCGCCGGAATGTGGCGACTAGGGGCTTTTCACAGTAACTTCATTTGAAGCCTACTTGTGACAATAAGCGATTTTCATTTCATTTCATTCATGGTCAAAGGAGGGACAGGACTGGCAGTTAACATCCCGGGATGTCGTTGTTTTCGACGGGACAAAAGGGGAAACAAAAGAGGTGGGAGAGTTGCATTGCCGTTTAGGGAGCAGATCACAGCTGTGTTGCGGGAGGATACATTGGAGGCACCTTGTAGTGAGGCATTATGGGTGGAGTTCAGGAATAAGAAGGGTGAAATCACAATGTTGGGTGTGTACTATAGACCTCCCAACAGCCCGCAGGAGACTGAGGAGCAATTGTGTAGAGAGATACTGAAAAGTGTGAAAAAAGCAGGGTAGGTGTGATGGGTGATTTTAACTTCCCCCATATTGACTGGGAATCCCTTTCAGCCAGGGGTTCGGATGGAGAGCAATTTGTTAGATGTGTCCAGGAGGGCTTTTTGATAAAGTATGTTGACAATCCAACCAGGAAGGGGCCATACTAGACTTCGTATTAGGGAATGAGCCAGGCTAGGGGATTGATGTTTCAGTGGGGGAGCATTTTGGGCTTAGCGACCATAAGTCCATAAGATTTTGAATAGTCATGGATAAGGACAAGCGTGGCCCACGGATGAGGGTATTTAATTGGACGAGTGCCAACTACATCCAAATTAGACAGGAACTGGGGAATGTGGATTGGGAGTGGCTATTTGAAGGCAAACCCACATCTGACATGTGGGAGGCGTTTAAAGACCAGTTGATTGAAGTGTATGTCAGGCATGTCCCTGCAAAAATGATTCAGAAACCTTGGATTTTTTTTATAAATGTTTTTTTATTGGGTTTTTGAACAAAGTATATTTACTGTTATGTACACAGAATAAGAAATATATATATATATATACACATATATCGAAGAGAAGGGCACACCCAAACATACCAAAAAAAAAAGTAATAATAAAAAATAAAAATAAAAATAAAATAGAATAACTGGTAGGGTATTGGGCACCAGCTCAACAGCAGCAACTCTGTACAACTGGCAAAACTATTTACAACACATACGTAGGCAACTGTTTGTGGGGGTGGGGGGGGGGGGGGGGGGGGTGGAGGGAGGGGGCGGGTGGAGACTGGGGAGGTAAATATACATTTGGGTGCCAGAGAAACAATTACAGTGGGCAATACTCGAGTGGGTCTGGTGTTGGTGTTGTCACTCGCTTCTCCCGGGTGGATCTCGCTGCCGTTGTCGTCTCGCGCTCAACTCCGCTTCAGCCGTTCCTCCCGTCTTTCGCCTGTATTCTCCTTGTTCTCTGTTCCTGGAGATGCCAAGTTTGTTATCGTATCCCGTGCCCTCCTTCCGGCTGTCATTTCCCTGCCTCCCCCCCACCTCCCTGGTTCTCCTCTCTTGTTCCCTGTCCCTTCCCTCCCCCGCCCCCTCCTGTGGTTCGCCTTTCTTTCCACTTAGGTTTAGCTGTCCGTCCCCCCCCCCCCCACCTCTCCCGGTCTATCTCTCCCTCTCATGCTATGGCTATTTTCCCCTGATTCTTGGCTACCTGGCTATTCTTCTGCTTGTTCGTTGGCCACAAACAGGTCCCGGAACAATTGGGTGAATGGCTCCCACGTTTTCTCCATTTGGAGAGATTCCGAAAGGTCGGCAGCTTTGGGTGGTGCTGCTGACCGCCAGCCGAACAGGATTCTACGGCGGGCGATCAGGCAGGCAAAGGCAAGGGTGCCCGCCCTCCTCCCCAGGAATAGATCTGGCTGGTCTGAAACCCCAAAGACCGCCACCTTCGGGCATGGCTCCACCCTCATCCCCACCACTTTGGACATTGCCTCGAAGAAGGCTGTCCAGTACCCCACAAGTCTGGGGCAAGACCCGAACATGTGGGCGTGGTTGGCCGGGCCTCCTTGGCACTGTTCACATCTATCCTCCACCTTCGGGAAGCACCTACTCATACGTGTTTTTGTTAAGTGGGCTCAATGTACCACTTTTAGCTGCATCAGGCTGAGTCTCACGCACGTGGTGGTGATGTTGACCCTGTGCAATGCTTCTCTCCAGAGTTCCTACCCTATTTCAATCCCCAGGTCCTCCCCCCATTTCTTTCCTGTTGCATCCAGTATGGTGTCGACCCTTTCTACCAGTCGGTCATACATGTCGCTACAGTTTCCTTTATCTAGGATGCTTGCGTCCAGCAACTCTTCCAGTAATGTCTGTCGTGGCGGTTGTGGGTACGTCCTTGTCTCCTTTTGTACAAAGTTTTTGAGTTATAGATACCTTAGCTTGTTCCCCCTGGCTAGCTGGAATTTCTCTGTCAGTTCGTCCAGTGTTGCGATCCTGCCGTCCGTGTATAGGTCCCTGACTGTCAGTGTCCCTGTGGTAAACACCACTAGTAACACATTGCATGTATTACGGTACTGCTACTCTATTACAGGTACAACTGTAAATCCCAGCCTGCTGGCTCCTCCCAGCAGGCAGCGTATAAAAGTGTGTGCTCTCCTGCGCTGCTCCCATTCTGGTTCCAGCTGCAGGAGGCACAACATCTTGTGCAATAAAGCCTCGATTATTTCACCATTCCCGTCTCATGGTAATTGACGGTACATCAATTTATTGCACAAGATTTTACAAAGGTGGACTTCCTAATCAAGCCTGATCACCTGCAGCTGAGCCCTCACGCAGCCAACGCCACGTACGCCTTCGAGCACTGCTCAGAGCAGCCACTGAATAACTCTCGGACCCACAGAAGCTCCAAGTCCTCTACTCACGGGTGAGCCCTGAAATTTTTCCCCTCATCCGGGATGCGCCCACCTACGCAGAAGCGATTACACTATACTGAAAGGACATTACATTAAGTCGGTGAATCAAGTGTACGCCAGGCACCTCCTGGCCACAAGACGGCAACTCCTGGGGGAGACTCTGGATGATTTTTTGCGGGCCCTACAGATTGTCAGCAGGAACTGCGACTGCCAGGCAGTTTCAGCAGTCCAACACACCGAACTATTAATCAGAGACGCTTACATCACGGGCATGAAGTCTACGTACGTTCGCCAGCGACTATTAGAAGGGGGTACACTCGATCTTGCAGAGAATAGGCAACTTGCTAATTCACGAGAAGTGGCCTCCAGTAATCTGGAGACCAAACCCCCAATCGCGCAGCACCCTCGTGGACCCCACCAGCTGCCGACTCGAGCTCACCGCAAACCTGCGCCGCGCGGCAGCCAGCCAACTCCACGGGGCCCAAGTGTTATTTTTGCACCCAGAGCAAACATCCCAGACAGCACTGCCCAGCACGGAGCACGACCTGCAACGGGTGCGGGAAGAAGGGCCTCTTCGTTGCCATTTGCCAGGCCCGGTCGGCCGCCACTGTTTCCAGGCCCGACATTGCTACACCCCCCACATGTGATCCAGGGGCGCCACCATCTTCTTCATCACACGCCGCGTGCGGCCCGCGGGCGCCGCCATCTTCCCCAACACAAGCCATGTGCGGCCCGTGGGCGCCGCCACCCTTGATGCCGCCCGCATCAAAGAGTTCAGCAACTTCAGGCTCTATGTCCTTTCCCACCTCTGCGCTGCCCTGTTACCAGGCCTTGATTTCCAATGCCACCTCCAAAGCCTTAATTTGAAATTCGGCGGACCCCTGCCCCCCTTCACCATCTGCGGCCTCACGACCCTTAAGGTCGATCCACCTTCACTGTTTGCAAACCTCACCCCGGACTGCAAGCCCGTCGCCAGTAGGAGCAGACGGTACAATGCGCAGGACAGGATCTTTATCAAGTTGGAGGTCCAACGGCTTCTGCGGGAGGGGATCATTGAGGCCAGTAACAGCCCCTGGAGAGCTCATGTAGTGGTAGTGAAGACTGGGGAGAAGCACAGGATGGTCATTGACTACATCAACCGGTACACGCAGCTCGACGCGTACTCCCTCCCACGCATATCTGACATGGTCAATCAGATTGCGCAATATCGAGTCTTCTCCACAGTAGACTTGAAGTCCGCCTACCACCAGCTCCCCATCCGCCCGGAGGACTGCCAATACACTGTGTTCGAAGCAGATGGTCGCCTCTATCATTTCCTCAGAGTTCCCGTCGGAGTCACCAATGGGGTCTCGATCTTCCAGCGAGAGATGGACCGAATGGTTGATCAATACGGGCTGCGGGCCACCTTCCCGTACCTAGATAACGTCACCATCTGCGGCCACGATCAGCAGGACCATGACGCAAACCTCCAAAAATTCCTCCATACCGCCAAATTCCTTAACCTCACATACAATGAGGAGAAAAGAGTGTTCTGCACCAACCGCTTAGCCAACCTTGGCTACGTAGTGGAAAATGGAGTCCTAGGGCCCGACCCCGACCGCATGCGCCCCCCTCCTGGAACTGCCTCTCCCCCACTGCCCCAAGGCCCTGAAACGATGCCTGGCGTTTTTCTCGTATTACGCCCAGTGGGTCCCAAATTATGCGGACAAGGCCTGCCCACTCATCAAGTCCACAGTTTTTCCCCTGACGGCTGAGGCCCGCCAGGCCTTCAACGACATCAAGGCGGACATCGCCAAGGCCACGATGCACGCAGTCGACGAGACCTTCCCCTTTCGGGTGGAGAGCGATGCATCAGACATAGCTCTGGCCGCCACCCTCAACCAGGCGGGCAGACCCGTGGCTTTCTTTTCCCGCACCCTCCATGCCTCCGAAATCCGGCACTCCTCTGTCGAAAAGGAGGCCCAAGCCATTGTGGAAGCTGTGCGACATTGGAGGCATTACCTGGCCGGCAGGAGATTCACTCTCCTCACTGACCAACGGTCGGTTGCCCTCAAGTTTAATAATACGCAGCGGGGCAAGATCAAAAATGACAAGATCTTGAGGTGGAGGATCGAGCTCTCCACCTATAACTATGAGATCTTGTATCACCCGAGGAAGCTCAATAAACCCCATGATGCCCTATTCCGCGTACATGTGTCAGCACACAAGTGGACCGACTCCGGGCTCTCCACAATGACCTCTGCCACCCATGCGTCACCCGGTGCTTCCATTTTGTCAAGGCCCGCAACCTGCCCTACTCCATTGAGGAGGTCAGGACCGTAACCAGAGACTGCCAAGTCTGCGCAGAGTGCAAGCCGCACTTCTACCAGCCAGATACAACGCACCTGGTGAAGGCCACCCGCCCCTTTGAGCGCCTCAGCATGGACTTCAAAGGGCCCCTCCACTCCACCGACCGCATTGTGTACTTCCTCAGCGTAATTGATGAGTACTCCCGGTTCCCATTCGCCATCCCATGTTCCGAGATGACTTCTGCCATGGTCATCAAAGCCCTGCACAGCATCTTCACTCTGTTCGGTTTCCCCTCCTACATCCACAGCGATCGGGGATCCTCCTTCATGAGTGATGAGCTGCATCAGTTCCTGCTCAGCAAGGGCATCGCCTCAAGCAGGACGACCAGCTACAACCCCCAGGTAAACTGGCAGGTGGAGAGGGAGAACTGGACGGTCTGGAAGGCCGTCCTGCTGGCCCTTTGGTCTAGAAATCTCCCGGTCTCCCGCTGGCAGGGGGTCCTCCCCGATGCGCTCAACTCCACCCGGTTGCTCCTGCGCACCGCTACTAATGAAACCCCTCACGAGCGTGTGTTTGCCTTCCCTAGGAAGTCCACCTCCAGGGTCTCGCTCCCAACATGGCTGACAGTTCCTGGACCCGTCCTCCTCCAGAAGCATGTGCGGAACCATAAATCGGATCCTTTGGTTGAGAAAGTCCACCTCCTCCATGCAAACCCGCAGTACGCCTACATGGCACACCGCGACGGGCAACAGGACATAGTCTCCCTCCGGGACCTGGCACCCGCTGGGTCCCCACCCACAACCCCCGACCTGATACCGCTCCTCCCCCTCCCGGTTGCCTCATTCACCCCTGCACCACCTACCCTCCCACCAACGAACCTCACTGCAGCCTGCACCCCAGCAGGATCCGTCCCCTCACTGGATCCACTAAGGGGTGACGAAGAAGAGACAACACGCTCCCAGCGCCCACATCACCACCAGGACTGAGGCGATCGCAGCGGAGGGTCAAAGCCCCCGACAGACTCAATCTGTAATGTTTTCTTCACCCCCGCCGGACTCTTTTTTAAAAAGGGGGTGAATGTGGTAAACACCACTAGTAACACATTGCATGTATTACGGTACTGCTACTCTATTACAGGTACAACTGTAAATCCCAGCCTGCTGGCTCCTCCCAGCAAGCGGCGCATAAAGGTGTATGCTTTCCTGCGCTGCTCCCATTGTGGTTCCAGCTACAGGAGGCACAACATCTTGTGCAATAAAGCCTCGATTGTTTCACCGTTCGCGTCTCATGGTAATTGACGGTACATCAGTCCCTCCATCCTGTCCCCACCTTTTGACGATGGCGTCAGTCAGCGCTGGTGTGAACCGATGGTTGTTGCAGATGGGAGCTTTGTCCGACATTTTGGTCAGGATAAATTGCTGCCATAGTTGGTTCCAGGATTGGAGGGTGGCTATCAGCACCGGGCTGCTGGAGTGTTTTTTGGGTGGGGATGGGAGTGCTGCCATGGCGAGGGCCTGGAGGAAGGTCCCCATGCAAGAGGCCTCTTCTGCGCCCACCCACTCGGCTTCTGGCTCCTTGATCCATCCCCATCTTCGCTCGGCCGCTGCCGCCCAGTGGTAGAATTGTAGGTCTGGAGGGCTAGCCCCGCCCTGGATTTTGTTTTTTGTAAGACCTTCTTTGGGATTCTAGCATTCTCTCCCCCCCCCCCCCCCCCCTCTCCCCCCCCCCCCCCCCCCCCCCCCCCATACGAATGGCATGATTAAACCTAGTATGGCAGGGGGGTGGGCACCGGAGCAATAGGTCACAAGGTGAAAGCATTGATGGAGAACAAGGATATAGAGCCAGTATGACTCTGAGGGAGAGCAGACAGGGAGATGCTGCTGAACACAGCGGGTCTGGTGGCCTGAAGTGCATATGTTTTAATGCAAGAAGTATAACGGGTAAGGCAGATGAACTTAGAGCTTGGATTAGTACTTGGAACTATGATGTTGTTGCCATTACAGAGACCTGGTTGAGGGAAGGACAGGATTTAGATGTTTCAGGCGGGACAGAGGGGGATGTAAAAGGGGTGGCGGAGTTGCGCTACTGGTTAGGGAGAATATCATAGCTGTACTATGGGAGGACACCTCAGAGGGCAGCGAGGCTATATGGGTAGAGATTAGGAATAAGAAGGGTGCAGTCACAATGTTGGGGGTTTACTACAGGCCTCCCAACAGCCAGCGGGAGTTGGAGGGGCAGGTAGGTAGACAGATTTTGGAAAAGAGTGAAAACAACAGGGTTGTTGTGATGGGAGACTTCAACTTCCTCAATATTGACTGGAACTCACTTAGTGCTAAGGGCTTAGATGGGGCAGAGTTTGTAAGGAGCATCCAGGAGGGCTTCTTAAAACAATATGTAGACAGTCCAACTAGGGAAGGAGCTGTACTGGACCTGGTATTGGGGAATGAGCCCGGCCAGGTGGTAGACATTTCAGTAGGGGAGCATTTCGGGAACAGTGACCACAATTCAGTAAGTTTTAAAGTGCTGGTGGACAAGGATAAGAGTGGTCCTAGGTTGAATATGCTAAATTGGGGGAAGGCTAATCATAACAATATTAGGTAGGAACTGAAGAACTTAGATTGGGGGCGGATGTTTGAGGGCAAATCAACATCTGACATGTGGGAGGCTTTCAAATGTCGGTTGAAAGGAATTCAGGACCGGCATGATCCTGTGAGGAAGAAGGATAAATACGGCAAATTTTGGGAACCTTGGATAACGAGAGATATTGTAGGCCTCGTCAAAATGTAAAGGGAGACATGGGCGGAGAGATGGCAGATGGAATTTAATCCGGACAAATGTGAGGTAATGCATTTTGGAAGGTCCAATGCAGGTAGGGAATATACAGTGAATGGTAGAACCCTCAAGAGTATTGAAAGTCAGAGAGATCTAGGTGTACAGGTCCACAGGTCACTGAAAGGGACAACACAGGTGGAGAAGGTAGTCAAGAAGGCATACGGCATGCTTGCCTTCATTGGCCGGGGCATCGAGTGTATGAATTGGCAAGTCATGTTACAGCTGTATAGAACCTTAGTTAGGCCACATTTGGAGTATAGTGTTCAATTCTGGTCGCCACACTACCAGAAGGATGTGGAGGCTTTAGAGAGGGTGCAGAAGAGATTTACCAGGATGTTGCCTGGTATGGAGGGCATAGCTATGAGGAGTGGTTGAATAAACTTGGTTTGTTCTCACTGGAACGACGGAGGTTGAAGGGCGACCTGATAGAGGTCTACAAAATTATGAGGGGCATAGACAGAGTGGATAGTCAGAGGCTTTTCCCCAGGGTAGAGGGGTCAATTACTAGGGGGCATAGGTTTAAGGTGCGAGGGGTAAGGTTTAGAGGAGATGTACGAGGCATGTTTTTTACACAGAGGGTAGTGGGTGTCTGGAACTCGCTGCCGGAGGAGGTGGTGGAAGCAGGGACGATAGTGACATTTAAGGGGCATCTTGACAAATACATGAATAGGATGGGAATAGAGGGATACGGGCCCAAGAAGTGTAGAAGATTTTAGTTTAGTCGGGCAGCATGGTCGGCACAGGCTTGGCGGGACGAAGGGCCTGTTCCTGTGCTGTACTTTTCTTTGTTCTTTGTACTTATTAGTTTGTCTAGTGCTTTGAAAAAGCCCTTGGCTTGGGGGCGTAGGTCGGAATGGATCTAAGTAGGAAGAGGTACCTGGGCAGTACGTTAATTTTGATCGTCTGGTCTCTCCCCGCGAGGGAGAATGCAGGTCCTTTTTTACTTCCTCCGTCAGACTGCTGGGGTTCCATTTCTGGATCTCTTTCCAGTCATGGGCTATTTGGATCCCCAGGTAGCGGAATTTGTGTCGGGCTTGTTTAAACAGCATTACCGTTAGTGCTGCCCCCCGCTACTTGTGGGTGTACTGGGAAGATCTCGCTTTTGCTCATGTTGAGTTTGTAGCCCGAGAAGGCGCCAAACTCTTTCATGAACGCGATGATTCCGTCCATGCTGCTTTGTGGGTCCAAAATGTAGAGGAGCAGGTCGTCCGCAGTGAGTGAGACTCTGTGCTCTCTGCCTCCCCTTCAGATCCCCCTCCAGCTTTTTGTTGCTCTGAGCGCTATTGCTCGTGGTTCGATCGCTAGAGTGAACAGCAGCAGGGACAGTGGGCATCCTTGTCTGGTGCCCCTGAGCAGCTGGAAGTATCAGGAGTTGGGGTTAGTCTGTACGCTCGCCATGGGAGCGATGTATAGGAGTTTTACCCAGGAGGTGAACCCTGTTTCAAGCCCTAACCGCTCCAGTACCTCTATGAGGTATTTCCATTTGACTCTGTCGAAGGCCTTTTCTGCATCTAGGGAGACGATCACCTCTGGTGTTCTCTCCCCGGAGGGGGTCATTATCACGCTAGGCAGGCGCCTGATGTTCGAGGTAAGCTGTCTACCTTTGACAAAGCCCGTCTGGTCCTTTGCGACCACCTCTGGTACGCAGTCTTCTAGCCTTTTGGTTAAGATTTTGGCCAATATTTGGGCACCTGCATTCAGCAGTGAGATGGGTCTGTATGACCCACATTCCGTTGGGTCTTTGTCTTTCTTAGGTATCAGCGAGGTGGCAGCACGGTAGCAACGTGAATAGCACAGTTGCTTCACAGCTCCAGAGTCTCAGGTTCAATTCTTGGCTTGGATCACTGTCTGTGCGGAGTCTGCACGTACTCCCCGTGTCTGCATGCGTTTCCTCAGGGTGCTCCAATTTCCTCCCACAGTCCAAAGATGTGCAGGTTAGGTGGATTGGCTGTGATAAATTGCCCTTCATGTCCAAAATTGCCCTTAGTGTTGGGTGGGGTTACTGGGTTATGGGGATAGGGTGGAGGTGTGGGCTTGGGTAGGGTGCTCTTTCCAAGAGCCAGTGCAGACCCGATGGGCCGAATGGCCTCCTTCTGCACTGTAAATTGTATGAGATTGAGGCCTGTGCTGGCGTGAGTGGCAGTGTGCCCCTAGCTAGAGAGTCTGTGAAAATCTCCCGCAGGTGCGAGGCCAGTGCTGTCGCAAATTATTTGTAGAAGTCCGCCGGGAACCCGCATGCATGGAGCTAATGCTGTCCATGATCTCTCCCAGTGCTAGTGGTGCTTCCAGGCCCCGATTTCTGCCCTCCCCATGACTGGTATGTCCAGTCCATCAAAGAACCGTTTCATCCCGGACTCCCCCATTGGGGCCTCTGAGGTGTAAAGCCCTTGATTGAAGGCTTTGAAGGTTTTGTTGATCTTTTCTGGCTCTGTTTCTAATGTGCCTCTGGTATCCCTGATTTGTGCAATTTCTCTGGTGGCTGCCTGCTTTCTCAGCTGGTGTGCCAACAGGCGGCTGGCTTTGTGTCCGTGTTCGTATAGGGTCCCACGTGCCTGGTGCAGTTGTTGCACTGCTTTCCTGGTGGAGAGCAGATCAAAGTTCCTTTGCAGCTTTTCCCTCTCCGCCCAGAGCTCTACGGTCGGGGCCTCAGAGTATTTACGGTCTACCTCCAGTATGGAGTCGACCAGCTGCTGCCTAGCCGCCCTTTCCTCCCTATCTCTTTGCGCTTTGAAAGCGATGATTTCCCCTCTTAATACGGCCTTTAGCGCTTCCCAGAACTTGGAGGGTGAGACTTCCCCGTTCTGGTTGTTGTCCGTGTACTCTGCTTTGGCCCGCGATATCTTTTCGTTGAAGGCCTTGTTAGCTAGTAGGGCAATATCCAACCGCCATGTGGGGCGTTGGGCCCTGCCCTTCTCCAGCCTCACGTCCATGTAATGTGGAGCGTGGTCTGATATCACAATTGCGGAGTATTCCACTTTGTCTATCCCCGGAAGCACCGTTTTCCCGACCACAAAGAAGTCAATTCTGGTGTATACATTGTGTACTGGGGAGAAGAAGGAGAATTCCTTCTCCCCTGGGTGGGTGAACCTCCAGGGGTCCACCGCTCCCATCTGTTCCATAAAGTGACCGAGTTCCCTTGCCATGATTGAGGCTTTTCCCGTTTTGGGGTTTGATCTGTCTGTCGTTGGATCCTGTACACAGTTGAAGTCCCTGCCCATGATTACTCGGTGCGTTGCTATGTCAGGGATTTCTGCCATGGTCTTCTTGATGAAGCTCGTGTCATCCCAGTTGGTTGTGTACAAGTTACCTAGTACTCGCGGTGCCCCATCCAGGGCCCCGCTGACCATGACGTCCCCCTGGGTCCGTAACCGTCTTTGTCACCCTAAACATAGTCCTCTTGCTGACCAGTATTGCCACCCCGCCTGGCCCTTGTCCCATAGCAGGAATGGTAGGTCTGCCCCTCCAAGCCCTTTCTTACCCGCAGTCGGTCCTGCTATCTCAGGTGTGTCTCTTGGAGGAAGACTATGTCGGCCGTCATATTTCTTAGGTGGGTGAGGACTCTGGATCTTTTCACTGGGCCATTGAGTCCCCTTACGTTCCAGGTGACTATCCTGGTGGGGGGCTTCTGTCCCCTCGTTCCTGTGGGATTATCCATACTTAACTGGTGGACGAGCCCTTGCCCTCCGGGGTTTCCCTTTGTTAGGGGGCCGTCCAGGATGGCCGCTGTCACTGCTCTCTCCATGCGGTCGGGTCCCTGCGCTCTGGGGTTTCCCTTTGTCCAGGGGGCACCCGACATGGCCGCCTACTGTGTGTCCGCCACGTGGGTAGTCCACTGCACTCTGGGGTCTCCCTTCACCCAGAGACCGTACTGGGTGGATGCTTGCAGCGATTCCTTGTTTCGAGCCCTTGGTGTGGCACTTTTGTGGTGAATGTATAGTTACTGATAATTCACCAGTGCACTGTGTTATGTTATTAACCCTGTGGGCTCTTCCTATGGGCCATTGTGTGGCTTCACCCACAGGGGATATGTTGGGGCATGTACGGGCTCCGCCCATGGCTCCACCCCCTTTACAGGAAGTATAAGAGCTGCTGACCTGCGGGGCCGCCTTCAGTGTTGGACCGGTCACAGGCAGGCTCATTTCTAAGCTGATTAAAACCACGGTTTACTTCTCCACGTGTCTTCGAGTGAATTGATGGTCGCATCAACTTTGTAGCCCTATTGCTATTCCTTTTCTAGCCTTGTTTGTCCTCTTTTCTTGTGTCGTCGTCCCCCGGTCTCTCCCACCTTGTTTGCTTCGGCGGGGGCTGTGAAGAAGTATTCTCTTTCTTGATATGTGACCCAGAGTTTCGCTGGGTACAGCATACCAAAACGCACGTCGTTCTTGTGAAGAGCTGCTTTCGCTCTATTGAATTCGGCCTGTCTCCTGGCTAGGTCTGCCCCAATGTCTTCCTAAATTCTAATGAAGTGTCCTTCTCATTTGCAGGTTCTGTTTTTCCTGGCCCAGCGCAGGATTGTTTCCCTGTCTTGGTAGCAGTGCAGTTTAGCTATGAGGAATTGAACAAATGAATGTGAAATATAATAGTTAGTTCAAATATTAGTTACAATAATATAGATGTGAGCCAGTCTGATGGTAGTGAGTTCACAAACAAAGGACAAAGGGATTCAGAAAGCATGGCAAGGATGGGGAAAAGGATGCTGGGTAACAAGAGGCCCAAGGTTAAGGAATGCGAAGTGAGCCAATTAGGATATATGGCCAGGTCAGGAGGTGTATAGGGTGACCTATGAGAATCTTGTATGTGAAACTTGATGCCATTTGAATGAGATTTGTAAAGATTTCTTTGTCTCCGATCTCACTTGGTTCTGGAGCTCCAGGAGACTTGTGTGTTCCGAATCTCTGTGGAGAGAGTCAGCCTTGCAAGTTGGTTAAAAATAAATAATACTATACCTACAAATCCATCTCGAGTTTTATTGAGGCCAGACTGACGGGTAAAGAATTCAATATTGTCATTTGGTGCCGAAACCCGGGATTTCTCCAGACGGTCACCGGCCAGCTGCGAAATCAGAATTAGACTGATGTTGGACAAGAAAAGTGGAAATAGGCCCACAATGTGTGTAGCTGAAAAATGACCACATTGATTTTCCCCTCTTCTCATGGTCTGATTGGTCTGGTCACTCGTGGTTGGTACGGAAAGATCGTCTCGACGAAATCAAAGATCAGTCTGGGGATTAGAAAATTTTATATTCAGTCGATGTAGGTGCGACTGAGGGTTTAAAAAAAAACTGATTGGATATCATAAGATTGATAGTTCAGTTTTGAGTTGATTTTGGAATTGATGGGACGTCGGAAAGATGGTTTAGTTCCACGTGTGTGTGTTTTGGAATTGATGGGACGTCGGAAAGACGGTTTAATTCCACGTGTGTGTGTTTTGGAATTGATGGGACGTCGGAAAGACGGTTCAATCCCATGAGTGTTTTGGAAACTATAGTTGATTAAGCTAAAATTGTATCCTTGGACTGCAGTGGCGAACGATGCAGTCTTGAGGACTAGTTCGAGATTATGGGGAATTGCTTGGATAACATGAGTGATCCAGGCAGCTCATTGCAAATATTATGTGATAGCTATCAAGATAAAGCGAGGGATTTTAGAAAAATGTCAGCAACTTTAAGGAAGAAATTGGGTGACGAATGGCCACTAGGGGGCACTAAAGATCTGGACATCATTAAGAAAATTCAGGGTGAAATCTGGAAAAAGAGCCAAAGTATGAAAGCAAAAGAGTTAATTGGATTATGGAGACAATATTGTCAAGAGGAGAGGGATAAGATCATGTTATCAAGTTGGCAAGAAAATGCCCTTCAAATGGGGATTCCAATTAGTGAAGGGGGGGACCAGAAAACTCTGGAGATCTTGAAAAAGGAGTGTGCATTCAGAAAACGCACAAGTAAAGAGAGGGAGACACCTAACGGGGCAGACTCAAGTTAAAAAATGGGCTACGTAGTTCAATGGCTGGCCTTGCATTGACAGAGGCGGATGATGACCTAGAGAATTGGATCATGTCGGGTAGAGTCCCGACTGCACCAGTAGCATTGTCTGCACTAATTCCAGAACCACCAGGGTATCATAATTTATATCCAGTCACAGCTCCCCAGATTCAAATCATCCCAGCCTCTCCAGTCCCTTCGGTTGATAGTTTGAGTCCTATTTCTGCACCTTCACCGTCTGTGAGAAGGGGAGTTCTGTTCCACAAGCCCAGTTAGCTCTAGGACCCAATCTCGGACAATGAGAGAGGGGCTTGATCCTATACAGAAACAATTAGGCATACCACCTGGATCCCTTAAGACCGATATGGTAGGACAGAAAAGTATGAGAACAAAGGAAGAGGACGGGAATAGTTCTGAGGAGCCGGAGCTCCCCCTATCGGAAGGGAAGGACGTTGAAGTCTTTGAAGAGCCAGAGGAATCCACTAAAGCGCCCCCTAGTGAGACTCTGAGACAGTTGCCGATTAGGAAAATACCCAACCCGGATGCTGCAACAGCAGCAGCCCAGCCCACGATAGACGTTTATTTCCCATGGAGATCCAGTGAGATGATGGCTATGCTGGCTGCAATCCCAGTCAGGAAGAAATCTCCTGCTGCTTTCGTGGACTATCTGAGAACTACCATCTCAGTTTATCAAGCTGATTCAAGGGTCCTCTGGGCCCTAGTCCAGCAGGTTTTAACCCCAGCAGAGTACCGCAGTCATCTCAACCACTTGAATTATGCTGGCCACGCCACACTTCAGCAAGCCCATTCCTTGGGCGATGATAGACGGGCACAAATCCTGAATGCATTGAATGCCACATTTCAAAAGCCCATAAACATCTCTGCTATCTTAGACCTCAAACCTAAAAAGACTGAGGAACCAGAGGAATTTCTGGAAGGTTTTAATGAAATCTACCGTGGGCAGTCAGGTGACTTGCTGTACCAAAATGGTCAGAATTCCCCTCAATATTGTGCTATGTTAATCCACTGCCTACCACCTTCCGTGGCTACTGCCGTGAAATGTAATAACATGAATTGGACAGAGAACGACCCTTCCCAGATGGCCCGGGCAGTCAGATTTTATTGGAAGGAGGGTGTAGGCCAGGAAGGAGGCTCAGTTACAAAGATTAAGAATGAGTATGTAATGAAAAAGGATGATCTGAGATCCCAACCAGCGGCAGAAACGGTGGCTTACCAGCTGGAACCCCAATATTGTGACCTTGGGTGGGTGGATCAACATGGGGGAGGATAGCAAACCCACCCAAATGGACCCTCAGCCCCTCTTTATGGCCCACCGTATGCACCAACAGCTTTACAACTGCCGCCCCCTCTGAGGGGCCATTGGTCGTACAGATCACTGTGGCCGTACAGATCACTGGCATCAGGAATGCCCCTTTAAAAGACGGGCAGCAGAAGGAGACTACCCGACCCAAAGGAGAGGATACCCACCAAGGGGAGGACAGACGAGGTACACTGACTTCTCCCAGGCAAACCCTTTCCCAACACAAGATTGACTAGCTAATTTAGTCATAAGGACTCTCCAATCGGACAGGGAACCTATTATCTCTCTGCCAATAGGAGATCAACATTACCCATTTGTAATCGACACTGGAGCAGCCATGTCTTCGGTGCAATCAGAACTTTGACTACCACTATCCGACCACACCCAGCATTTGTTGGGGTTCCAAGGACAGGTGTGTGAGTATCCTATTTCTGAGCCTGTGACAGTCACTTATGAGAATAAGTCTACAGATCATCAGTTTGTGGTGACGACTGGATTGGACTGTAACTTGTTGGCCCGAGATTTACTGTGTATCTTCCAGCTACAGCTAAAGTGCGGAGACAAAGGGGTAACGGTTCAATCATGGCGGATGAGACAACAGTGCTATATTTCTATCACACCCTAATGGTGGACGTTAGACATTGAACTTTCACTGCACCACGTTACCTTGGCCTATGACAGAACCGGACAGAACAGGGAGTTGGAGGACAAATACCGGCAGATAATTGGGACTGAATGGCCAGTCAAGATTACAGTCACAGTCACGGGAAAAGAAGGTACAGCCGATTTTGTAACAATACCACCACATTTATGGCCACAGTCAGCTTCTGTAGGCCCTCATATTACACGTCAGGTCCACGACCAGTACCATGCCAAGGATCAGGAGCCTATGGTAAGGAGGGCAGTGGATCATTCAGACCCAACAGAGTACGCACTTCAGATCGCCGGGTAAATATTTATACTGACTCACGATACGCCTTTGGGGTAGTTCAAGACTTCGGACAGCTCTGGAAGAATAGGGGATTCCTTACCTCGGCCGGCACGGAAATATCCCACCGGGGTTTAGTTAATGACCTACTGCAGGCCCTCCTTATGCCCGTGCAGATTTCCGTCATTAAATGCGCTGCCCATACAAACGGTAAGACCCCAGTTGACGTTGGTAATGAACGAGCAGATTGTGCAGCGCGGACAGCCGCGCAAATTCAGCAAGTGATGGTGCCTAAAATGTTAAGTCAGACTAAACGTTCTGCAATAAATAGGTCTGCCTCTGACAAGCCAATGCCAACCATTCAAGACATCATAAGGTTACAGGAGGACACTCCTGAGAGTGATAAACAAATGTGGAAACGGTCAGGTTGTACATATGATTCTGTTTCTTCTTTGTGGACCACGCCAGCACATCAGACTTGTATGTCTGATGTACTGGCTTTATGGGTCATTGAATGTGTACACTTTGCAACTCATTGTGGAACTCGGGGGACTAGTGATTTGTTGCTGGACACTTGGTGGCACCCTAAAATGCAGGGGCTGGCCCGGAGTATCAGTAATCGGTGTTTGATTTGTCAGCAATATAACACCGGCAAAGGTATCCCTTGTGGTATGGGGCAAACCCCGTTGCCCAGTGGTCCCTTTGAGATGCTCCAAATGGATTACATTGAGTTGGAAAGGTGTCAATGATATAAATATGTTTTGGTCATTGTGGATGTGTTCAGCAGATGGGTTGAGACGTATCCGACTACCGATAATAAAGTTGCTACTGTGGTTAAAGTTCTGATGCGGGAAATCATTCCCCGGTACGGCATACCAGCTCAGTTAAGTTCTCATAATGGGCCTCATTTTATTGGACAGATTAACAAGGAATTCTGCTCCCAGTTGGGCATAGGCCAGCAGTTATACTGTGCGTACAGACTGCAGGCGGCCGGGTCAGGCATGCCTGGAGGACTGCGGAGGCCCTCATTCTCGTCCGATTCTCATCAGATGTTGCTTTTTCCATTAGTTCAATCCCTCCCCATCCCTCCTTCACCACCATTCCCCTCCTTCCAACTCCCCATTATCCCCTTCCGGCCCGGCTCTCTCCTGCCGAGATCCTTTATGGCAGGCCCCTTAGAACTCCCTGGAACCTGCATGTTCCCAGACTGGTTCAGTTTCACCATATGACTGAAGAAATTACTACCTATGTTCTAGCCCTCACTAAGGTCCTCAAGGAGCTTCATGGCCAGGTCCGCGCGGCTCACCCGTCACTGTCCCCATTACATAGCTCGCTTTCAGTGCAGCCTGGTAGTTATGTCATGGTCAAAAATTGGACTCGGAAAGGGTCAGAGCCACGATGGGAGGGGCCCTTCTAAGTTCTCCTTACCACCCCCACTGCAGTTAAAGTGGAGCAGCAGAGTGCTTGGGTCCACCTCCACCACTGTAAAAAGGTCGGTCACTAACCTGCCTCCCTTCCCCAGCGCTGTTTGAAAGGTGTGGAGCATGATGGGGTGGCTACGCACCGCCTGTGTAATCTTCGGCCTCGCCTCGCTTGGAGTGACATCAGCGACGGAAATGGAAAAGGGAAATATCATCTACATCTGTAACCCCAACCAAACTACAAGGACATTTCACTTATGCAGAGGTGATGTTCTTCGCTGCCCCCATATACGAGGACATGGTATCGACTCATGGAAGGTTATCAGGTTAACGGACAATGCAGGACTCATGAAGCAATTGCACACCGGTCCCGGCGATGGAAAGGGAACATTGCATTGACATTGCCTTGTTTTTGGAGTACCTGTAAATTTGATTTTGGATGTGTTAAGATTGGTGCCATAAAGGGAAAGTCAGACCGTACGGAGAGCGTAGGAAGAGGTTGTGAGAGAGAGAGGGGGACTAGAGAGAGGACGGAGCGTGTGAGAAGGGGAGTACAACTAGAACATAGATTATCAGGAGATATACTTAATTCATTTAGGACCCGGAATGAGGGAAACCTAGGCAGTATCAATCTCTTCTACCAGATCTACCACCGCTTGTATGGCCAGGGATGGGTTGTCTGCTACCCGAACCCCGCATCGGTGTCTAGGTTATTTTCTGTTTCACCGCTTTGGGGCACTCCCCAAACGGTGGTTCATTGTCGGCATTCCGAGCAACCGCCCGAGCAAGTCACTCTTCCTTGCAATCCGGGTTCAGCACCACCGGCTATTTGGCTTCCCCTTCCTCGGGATAATTCCCACTCACAGTATGATAAGCTGCTTGGGGTAACTGGGGATACGGAGGTTGGAAGGACTGGTTGATAAATATGGCCATGTATTTAGCAGTGGCACTCGGCTGCATCTTTGTGGGCCTGGCCATCCTTAAATGAGTGATGGGTAAAATGCAGGGTACACTGGAACAGATAGACGCCCCTAGAATCTTGGCTGTTAGGATCCACGAGGGTGCAGCGGATGGCGGGGTGCTGCAACAGGAATTGGAAATGCAGCGATGAATCTTCTTGGATGAGGGGCCGTAGCTACGGATTGGACCGATAGGTTATCATGAAATGATAAAAGGAGGGAATGAGGAATTGAACAAACGAATGTGATATATAAAATAGTTAGTTCAAATATTAGTTACAATAATGTAGATGTGAGCCAGTCTGATAGTAGTGAGTTCACAAACAAAGGACAAAGGGATTCAGAAAGCATGGCAAGGATGGGGAAAAGGATGCTGGGTAACTAGAGGCCCAGGGTTAAGGAATGCGAAGTAAGCCAATCAGGATATATGGCCAGGTCAGGAGGTGTATAGGATGACCTATGAGAATCTTGTATGTGAAACTTGATGCCATTTGAATGAGATTTGTAAAGATTTCTTTGTCTCCGATCTCACTCAGTTCTGGAGCTCCAGGAGACCACTTGTGTGTTCTGAATCTCTGTGGAGAGAGTCAGCCTTGCAAGTTGGTTAAAAATAAATAATACTATACCTACAAATCCATCTCGAGTTTTATTGAGGCCAGACTAACGGGAAAAGAATTCAATATTGTCAGCTATAACTGCTGTCAGGTGGTCCCCTGCCTTGGGCTTCGGGCGCAGCAACCGGTGTGCTCTGTCCATTTCTGGTGTGTTGGGGAAAGTTTTCCTCCCCACTAGGTTGCCCAGCATCTCAACCAAGTATGCCGTGGGTTTTCTACCCTCGATCCCCTCTGGTAGGCCCACTATCCTGACATTTTGCCTTCTCGAGCAGTTTTCCTGATCGTCCACTCTGCCCTTCAGGCTCCCATGTGTTGTGCCCAGTCTCTTCTCCAGGGCCGTGATCCGGTCGCTCATGTCAGTCGCGGCTTTCTCCAGCTCCTTAATGGTCGCCCCATGGGCTTCCAGTTTCTCCTCTTGGGCTTCCAGTTTCTCCTCTGCTCTGCCCAGGGCGAGCTGTACCTCCGCCAGGGTCTTGGCCATTGCTGCGGCCTCTATGTCCACTCTGGCCTCTGCCTTGTTTTCCTGCTGATGTTCCCTCAGCGCAAAGGCTGCCTTCCAGTTCCAGTTCCCCCCTGGTCCTGGGGGAAATTGCTCCTGTCTGCCCGATTCTTTTTGTTGCGGCGAACCTTCCGTTCCACCGCTTTGTGCGCTGATTAGCTCATCTGAACGGGCTCGCACATTGCCCCATCTGCTTTTGGTGCCCTTCTCTCTCTGCTTTGGCTCCCTTCTGGCATTTTTTCCCCCCTTTTTTTTTCCCCTCCCTTTTTTTCCCCTTTCTATTCCCTTTCCCCCCCTTTTTCTTTTCCCCTCCTTTCTCTCCTTTACCACTTTTTAAAAATAAAATTCTTTTCAAGATAATTTTTTTTCTTAAAGCGAAAAAATTTCTTTCTCTTTAAAAGTTTTCTTTTCAAAGTTTTGTTTTTGAAAAAGGGGATGTTCTTTTTTCTTTTCCTTCACTTACCCAGGGTCGAGAGAGAGAGAGGCTTCTGGCCAGGCTGGGAGTCCCTCTTTGTTCCTGCCTCATGGTGGTCACTGCCGGGGCTGGGGGGGGGGGGGGGGGGGGAGTCCTTGCTGCTGGGGGGGGGGGGGGTCCTTGCTGCTGGCTCAGTCCCTGCTGCTGTCTCGGTCCTTGCTGCTGGCTCGGTCCCCGCTTTGGTCCGTGCCTTGGTCCGGGCTGCCGCTCGTCTTGCCCTGCGCTCTCCTGCCGGGGGGCGGGGGTGGTGGTGGTGGGGGGGGGGGGGTTGGTTGGCAGTCGTTCCTGCTGGCTCGGTCCCCACTTTGGTCCTGGCCGCCGCTCATCATGCCCTGCGCTCTCCTGACCTATAACTTTTATGTTGAATTTGTATCGGATGAGGACAAGAGCCTTCACTTCAGGTGTGATTGGGAGCCATGGATAACAAGGGAAATTGTAAGCTTAGTCAAAAGGGAAAGGGAAGCATACGATAGGTCTCGGCATCTAAAAACTGACAAAGCCCTTGAGGAGTACAGTGAAAGTAGGAAGGAACTTAAACGTGGAATTTGGAGGGCTAAAAGGGGCCATGAAATGTCTTTAGCAAACATGGTCAAGGAGAATCCCAAGGCTTTTTATGCATATATTAGGAGCAAGAGGATAGCAAGAGAAAGTGTAGGCCCACTCAAGGGTAATGAAGGGATTCCTTACTCGTGGAACTTCAAGAAGTGGGTGAAATCCTTAATGAGTACTTTGTATCGGTATTCACCAGGGAGAAGGACATGACGAATGTTGAGGTCAGGGATAGGTGTGTGAACGCTCTTGAGAGCATCAATATATCAAAGGAGGAAGTGTTGAGTATCCTAAATTGCATTAAGGTAGACAAGTCCCCGGGGCCAGATGGGATCTATCCCAGGTTACTGCAGGAAGCAAGGGGAGAAATAGCTGGGGCCTTAACAGATATCTTCACATCCTCTTTGACCACAGACGAGGTGCCAGAGGACTGGAGGATAGCCAATGTTATTCCCTTGTTTAAGGAAGGAAGCAGGGATAATACAGCAAATTATTGGCCAGTGAGCCTGACATCAGTGGTGGGGAAGCTTTTGGAAAATATACTGAGGGACAGGCTATATGGACATTTGGAAAAAAATAGACTAGTTAATGACAGGTAGCATGGTTTTGTATGGGGAAGGTCATGTCTCACCAACTTGATTGAGTTTTTTGAGGAGGTGACAAAGAAAATTGTGAGAGAAGGGCTGTGGAAGTTGTTTATATGGATTTTAGTAAAGCATTTGACAAGGTCCCACATGGCAGACTGGTACAAAAACTAAAACCACATGGGATTCGGGGTGGGGTGGCTAGATGGATACAGAACTGGCTTGGTTATAGAAGACAGAGAGTAGCGGTGGAAGGATGTTTTTCAGAATGGAGATCTAGCTCTTGGTGTTCCACAGGGATCAGTGCTGAGACCTCTGTTGTTTGTACTAAATATAAATGATCTGGAGGAAAATGTGGGTGGTCTGATTAGTCAGTTTGTGGATGACACGAAGATTGGCGGAGTTGCTGATAGTGCTGAGAATTGTCAGAGGATACAACAGGATATAGACAGATTGGAGAGTTGGGCACAGAAATGGCAGATGGAGTTTAATCCGGACAAATGCGAAGTGATGCATTTTGGAGGATCAAATCTAGGTATGAATTATACTGTAAATGGCAGAATCTTTAGGAACATTAACATACAGAGGGATCTGGGTGTGCAGGTGCACAGTTCCCTAAAAGTGGCAACACAGGTGGCCAAGGTGATTAAGAAGGCATATGGCATGCTTGCCTTCATCAGCCGGTGCATTGAGTACAGGAGTTGGGAAATCATGTTGCAGCTGTATAAAACCTTGGTTAGGCTGCATTTGGAGTATTGCATGCAGTTCTGGTCACCACATTATCAGAAGGACGTGGATGCTTTAGAGAGAGTGCAAAGAAGGTTCATTAGGATGTTGCCTGGTCTCGAGGGCTTTGGCTATGAGGATAGGTTGAATAAACTAGGATTGTTTTCACTGGAAAGACGGAGGTTAAAGGGAGAACTGATAGAGGTCTAAAAAATTATGAGACACATAGACAGGGTGGAGAGCCAGAGGCTTTTTCCAAGGGTGCAAGTGTCAATCACAAGGGGGCGCAGGTCCAAGATGAGAAGGAGAAAGTTTAAGGGAGATGCGTGGGGTAAAATTTTCACACTGAGAGTGGTGGATGCCTGGAACGCCAGAGGATGTGGTGGCACATTAGCAACATTTAAGAGGCATCTAGATGGGTACATGAATAGAAAGGAAATAGAAGGATATGGACCGAGTAAGGGTTTTGTGTTTCGTTAGGGCATCATGATTGGCACAGGCTTGGAGGGCCGAAGGGCCTGTTCCTGTGCTGTACTTTTCTTTGTTCTTTAAACAGGAAAGACTCTTACACTTGGCGTCCAGCGCCTTCTGCAACAATGAATTCCACAGATTCACCACGCTCTGGCTGAAGAAATGTTTCCTCATCTCAGTTTACAGGATCGTCCCTTCAGTCTGAGGCTGTGCCCTCAGGTTCCAGTCTCTCCTACTAATGGAAACATCTTCTCCACGTCCACTCCATCTATGCCTCTCAGTATTTTGAAAGTCTCAATGAGATCTGCCCTTATCCTTCTGAACTCCATCAAGTACAGATCAGAGTCCTCAACTTCTCCTCATATGACAAGTCCTTCATTCCCGGGATAATTCTTGTGAATCTCCCCTACAAGGCCAACACATCCTTCCTTAGATACAGGGCTCAAAACCGCTCACAATATTCCAAATGGGGTCTGATCAGACTCTTATTCATAGAATTTACAGTGCAGAAGGAGGCCATTCGGCCCATCGAGTCTGCACCGGCTATTGGAAAGAGCACCCGACCCGAGGTCAACACCTCCACCTTATCCCCATAACCCAGCAACCCCACCCAACACTAAGGGCAATTTTGGACACTAAGGGCAATTTATCATGGCCAATCCACCTAACCTGCACATCTTTGGACTGTGGGAGGAAACCGGAGCACCCAGAGGAAACCCACGCACACACGGGGAGGATGTGCAGACTCCGCACAGACAGTGACCCAAGCCGGAATCGAACCTGGGACCCTGGAGCTGTGAAGCAATTGTGCTATCCACAATGCTGCCGTGTTGCCCTAAACAGCCCCAGCATGGTGAAGACTGATACAAAGTACCTATTAATTCCTCTGCCATTTCTTTGTTTCCTATTTCTTCTCCAGCCTCATTTTCCAGTGGTCCAATGCCCATTCTTGCCTCTTGCTTACCTTTTGTACATAAAAAAAACCTCTTGAAATCTTCCTTTATATTACCAGCTGGCTTAAACTCATGTTTCATCTTCTCTCCCCTTCATTACTTTTTTAGTTGGCCTCTGCTTGCTTTGAAAGCCTTACCAAACCTCTGATTTCCCACTAATCCTTGCCACATTGTATGTTTTTTTCTTTTGCTTTTGTGTTGTCCCTGACTTCCCTCATCAGCCATGGTTGCCTCGTCCGCCCCTTAGCATGTTTCCTCCTCCTTGGTGAGAACTTCTGTTGTGCCTCTCGAATAACCCCCAATAAACCTGCCACTGCTTTTCCACTGTTTTCCCTGCTAGACTCCCCTTCCAATCAACTCTGGCCAGCTCCTCCCCCAAGTCTTTGTAGTTACCTTTATTCAATTGTAAACCAATTACATCTGATTCCAGCTTCTCCCTCTCAAACTTCAGAGTAAATCCTATCATATTGTGGTCACTACCGCCTAAGGGTTCATTCACCTTAATTTTTCCAATCAAGTCTGCCTCATTACACAGCATCAAATCCAGAATTGTCTGTTCCCTAGTGGGCTCTACCACAAGCTGCTCTGAAAAAACACCTCGTAGACATTCCACAAATTCCTTTTCTTTGGATCCGCTAACAACCTGAGTCCACCTGCATTTTGAAGTCCCCCATGATTATTGTAATGTTGCCTTTCTTATACTACTTTTCTATCTCCTAATTTATTTTCTGCCCCTCATCCTGACTACTGCTAGGGGCCTGTACATAGCTCCCAACAGGGTCCTTATTCCTTTGCGATTCCTCAACTCTGCCCACACAGATTCTATGCCTTCCGACCCTATAGTACTTCTTGCTATCGATTTAATTTTATTTCTTACTAAAAAAGTGAGGCACGATCAATTTGACTGGAGACGAAGTTGAATCCAAACTGAGGCTTTATTAGTATCAGATGTATGGCCTCCCACAGCAGCTGATGAAATGGCTGCGAGCTGGAGGCCACGCATATTTATAACCTGGCTCCTGGGCGGAGCTAGCATGCAGGGGCCCAGGTAAACCTGTAGTGCAGGTTCTACTGTACAACCCCTAATATAAGAACACAGTGGTTTACCACATTCACCCCCTGTTAAAATTGAGTCCGGCGGGGGTGGTGGATAACTATATACAATTAGCAATCTTTAATATTTACAGAGCAGTAAAAAAATGTCTCTGGTCATCCGGCGGGCCGGTCAGACGTTCAGCCGGTCCGGCGCCTTGATCGTCCTTTGAGAGCGACGAAGTGGAGCCGGCGATGTTGGTGCTGTCGTGGTCGAAGTTGACTCCGGGAGCATGCCGAAATCCTCTTCATCAATGGGGGTGGGCAGGGGGAGGACGGACGGTCCTAGGGGGAGTGATGGGGACGGCGGGGTGGGGAGGGTGGTGCCGGGGGCAACGGGGATGGTGTGGGGGTGGAACCTGCTCGTGCCAGGTCCCTGAGGGAGACGGTATCCTGGCGGCCATCGAGGAATGCCACGTAGGCGTACTGTGGGTTTGCGTGGAGCAGGTGCACCCTTTCCACCAACGGATCCGCCTTGTGGAGCTGCACATGTTTACGGAGAAGCACGGTTCCCGGAGCTGTGAGCCAAGTTGGGAGCGATACCCCGGATGTGGACTTCCTGGGGAAGGCAAAAAGACGTTTGTGCGGTGTACTGTTTGTAGCAGTGCAGAGTAATGAGTGAATGGAATGTAGTGCATCAGGGAGGACTTCTTGCCAGCGGAAGGCCGTGAGATTTCTGGACCATCGGGCCAGCTGGACGGCCCTCCATACCGAACCATTCTCCCTTTCTACCTGTCCGTTTCCCCGGGGGTTGTAGCTCGTTGTTCTGCTGGAGGCGATACCCCTGCTGAACAGGAACGGACGTAGCTCAACACTTATGAATGAGGATCCCCTGTCACTGTGGATGTAGGAGGGGAAGCAGAAGAGAGTGAAGATAGAATTAAGGGCTTTAATGACGGTGGCAGACGTCATGTCGGGGCATGGGATGGCGAAGGGAAACCGGGAGTATTCATCGATCACACTGAGGAAATATGTGTGTCGATCGGAGGAGGGGAGGGGGCCTTTAAAATCCACGCTGAAGCGTTCAAGGAGCGGGAGGCCTTCACCAGGTGCGCGTGGTCTGGCCGGTAGAAGTGCGGCTTGCACTCCGCACAGACCTGGCAGTCCTTGGTGACCGTCCTTACTTCCTCGACAGAGTAGGACAAATTTTGTGCCTTAATAAAGTGGTACAACCGAGTGACCCCTGGGTGACAAAGGTTGTCGTGCAGGGCCCGGAGTCGGTCTACCTGTGCGCTGGCACATGTACCTCGGGATAGGGCGTCTGGGGGCTCGTTGAGTTTGCCAGGGCGATACTTAATCTCGTAATGATAGGTGGAGAGCTCGATTCTCCACCGCAAGATTTTACCATTTTTGATCGTGCCCGGCTGTGTGTTGTTGAACATGAAGGCTACCCACTGTTGGTCAGTGAGGAGAGTGGATCTCCTGCCGGCCAGGTAATGCCTCCAATGTCGCACAGCCTCAACGTTACCCTGGGCCTCCTTTTCGACGAATGAGTGCCGAATTTCGGAGGCACAGAGGGTGAGGGAAAAGAATGTCACAGGCCTGCCTGCCTGGTTGAGGGTGGCGGCAAGGGCGACGTCCGATGCGTCGCTTTCTACTTGGAAAGGAAGTGTTTCGTCTACAGTGTGCATTCCAGCTTTGGCAATATCAGCTCTGATCCGGGCGAATGCCTGTTGGGCCTTGGCCGTCTGGGGGAAATGAGTGAACTGTATGAGTGGACGGGCCTTGTCCGCATAGTTTGGGACCCACTGTGCGTAGTACGAGAAGAACCCCAGGCAGCGTTTGAGGGCCTTGGGGCAGTGGGGGAGGGGGAGCTCCATGAGGGGGCGCATGCGGTCAGGATCGGGCCCCAGAACTCCGTTCTGGGCTACGTAGCCGGGGATGGCGAAGCGGTTTGTACAGGACACACACTTCTCCTTGTTATACGTGAGGTTGAGGAGAATGGTGGTGCGGAGAAATTTAGCGAGGTTGGCATCGTGGTCCTGCTGATCATGGCCGCAGATGGTCACATTGTCTAGATACGGAAACGTTGGGGTCTTGAAACGCCGTTGGTATCCATGTGCTGCGGGGTGGACAAGATGGTGGCGCCCGGAGGTCCTGGGGATTACAAAATGGCGGCGCCCCTGGAACACATGTTGCGGGGGTGGAGCAAGATGGCGGCGCCCATGAAACGCACGTGTTGTGCGGGAGAAAAGATGTCGGTGCCCCTTGCTCGCACATGGCCTGGGGAGGATAGGAGGATAGCGGTGCCCATTGTCCGTGACCGGGGGGGGGGAGGTGGGGGCGACCACGTCCGCTGAGCAGGCCTGGCACACTGCTGTGCAGTGGCCCTTCTTCCCGCAGGCCTTACGAAGGGCAGCGTGGGCCGGGCAGCGTTGGTGGGGGTGTCTTTGCTGGCCGCAAAAATAGCATCGGGGCCCCCCGGAGATCACTGGCTGGCGCGTAGCGCAGGCATACTGGGTGGGTAGAAGAATCCCAGGCAGCGTTTGAAAGCTGGGGCGGCTGCCTGTAGGGCCTATGAAGCATAGGAGGAGTGGGCCGTGTGGTTGGGGGCGTAGGAGTGGACATTGCGCAGGGCGACTGTCATGGAAAGCGCTAATGATTTAGTCTCTGCGAGGTCGCACGTGGCCCCTTCTAGGAGCCGCTGCCTGATAACATCAGACCCAATCCCAGTTACAAAAGCGTCCCACATAAGGAGATCTAAGTGCTCCTCAGCTGTAAAGTCCTGACAGTCATAGTCCCGCACTAGTGGGATCAGGGCCCTCCAGAAGTCCTCGATTGACTCACCAGGTAGTTGAGTACGCGTTGCGAGCGCGTGTCTGGCGAAGAGCGTGTTCGTCTTCTGCTCATAATTTTCTTTGAGTCGAGTCATGGCATCAGCGTAATTGGGCGCATCCTAGATCAGCGGGAAGACTTTGGAGCTGAGTCTGGAGTACAATCTTTGAATCTTCTGAGCCTCTGGAACAGGGGTCGTCGCCGCGTTGATATACACTTCAAAACAAGCTAGCCAGTGCTGGAAGTCCTTTCTGGTGTCGCTTGCGTGTGGATCCAGCTGCAGGCGATCTGGTTTAATCCGGAGATCCATCTTCTGAGTCTGATACTAATAAATTGAGGCACGATCAATTTGACTGGAGACAAAGTTGAATCCAAACTGAGGCTTTATTAGTAACAGATGTGTGGCCTCCCACAGCAGCTGACGAAATGGCTGCGAGCTGGAGGCCATGCATATTTATAACCCAGCTCCTGGGTGGAGCTAGCATGCAGGGGCCTAGGTGAACCTGTAGTGCAGGTTCTACCGTACAACCCTTAATATAAGAACACAGTGGTTTACCACATACAGCAACCCCACCTACTCTGCCCGCCTGCATGTCCTTTCGATCGGACACATATCCTTGGATATTTAGATCCCAGCCCTGATCCCTTAGCAGTCATGTCTCTGTGATACTCACATCATAATACCCGGCAATTTCAATGTGTGCTCCAAGCTCATTTATCTTGTTCGGTGTACTGCGCGCATTTAGGTACAATACCCTCAGGCCTGCATTAACAGCCCTCCTTCTCATCGTTTTCCCCTTATCTGCTGTGCCTGAAATTTCCATACTCTCTGTTCTATTACTTGTTTTGTAAACTTTACTAACCTCTCCTGAGCCCTCCCCCTTTTACCTAGTTTAAAGTCCTCATCATTAACCTGCCTCATCATTTAACTTTGGTTTTCTGATTTTCCTTACAACTGCCCCCTCCCACTACTATTTAGTTTAAAGCTTTGATGCTTCTTGCCTGCTACATCTCAGATGAGTGCGAAGTAAGGAAACTCTTTGGGAAGGATGTTCCCTTCTTTATTCAATTCTGGAAAGAAGACATCATTTATGAGTCCTTGGTTGTGTTTTCTACTAAATTTAAAAATATAGAAAGAGGGTACATTGTTCTATCTGCAACTTCCTGAGATCGAGAAAGGCCAAATATAAGGGATGATGGATGGCACCTGCAGCTCATGTGTCAAACCCTCAGCTCCAAGTCAGGAGGTTGTGAGGTCAACCACTTAAAAATCAAGAAGTCGGCACTCAATAATTCCAACATGCGGGCCAGGGGAGTCAATCAGGAGGAGTAGAGCAACAAATTGCAAGGGGATGTTAATATGCTTGCAAAATTTGCAAATGAAGAACAATACAGATAGTAAAGATGAGGAGGTGACTTATTACTCGGAAATTACAAGTCTAGGTGGGGGAGAGGGAAAAAAGAGATTTTGAAATATACATGCAGCAATCACGACAACTTGTGCCACTGGTTAACAAGACTACAAACAAAACGGCAAACAAGCACAAGACTTTGGGTGGGATTTTCCCGAGTGTCCCACCAGCAGGATCTTCGAAGGTGGCCTCCTGCGGCAGCTTCCCAGGCGGCAGGGTGAGCAAGCCACACGAACGCCGTAGACTTTGGCAGGACCGGAGAACCCACCAGCAGTCAATGTCGAGCTGCCTCCAGCACCGTTAACACACCTTGGCGGAGGCCAGGAAACCCCAGCCTTTATTTCCAGAGGGACAGAACTGGAAAGTAGGGGAGGCATTCTGAACCTGTATTGAGCCTTGGTTAGGCCATACTTAAAGTGTTGCATGCAGCTCTGGACACCATATTACAGAATGGATTTGGAGACACTGGTGAGGATGCAGAAATTCAGAAGGACCATACCAGAAATGCTTGGGCATAGATCAGGAAACGATTGGCAGCTGGGTCTCTTTTCTTTTGAAAAACAATGCTGAGGACTGACCTAAGAGAGGCCTTCAAAATTATGACAGGTTTTGATAATGCGAATACAGGGAGAATATTTTATCTTCTGGGATGAGTATACTAACTAAAGGTCATCAATATAAGGCAGTCACCATGAAATCTAAAAGGAAATTCAGGAGAAATATCTTAACTCAAAGAATGATGAGAATGTGGATCCTGCTAGCATAGGGAATGGTTGAAGAAAATATATAGGCCTGAATTTTACATTGTCTGAGTGGACCCGCCGCAGTGCCAATCTTGCGTAAAATGGCACATGATGGGAGGGTGCCCCGATATTACAAAAAGCACGCAGAAGTCGGAAGCACAATTCAAAGGACAATTAGGCGAATGTAAAAGCCAAATGACTGTGATTTTACTTGGCCCTTGCACTTTTACGCTGGGCACACGGGCCACTCTTTTTCATGAATTCTATATCCAGGGAAGGATAGAAGGTGAACAGAATCGTGACAAAATGAGTGGGCAGGAATTTTGATGTATGTTGGTTCACAGATATTTTCTGTGTCCTGGAGAACTCTGATTCCTCAGCATTTCGAGGCTTTCCACCTTCAGAGCACTAACCTGCGCAATCATCTTCCAAAAAATGGAGATTGTCTACCCTGCTGGAGGGACATCCTCCAAAGAGAAGGAGAGGGCCAGGAGGGAGAGAAGGCCAGCTCCCCTCAGGCACCATCCCAGCGTGCGACCAATAGAAAGAAAAGCGCAGTCTGAAGGGGTGATGGACCAGCAGAACCATGCAAGGCAGAGAAGGGTCTGCAGAAGATACCATTAGCCAGAAGGCAGGGTTTACTGGCAGCACTTTTGCTATTTGGACATGTCTGAGGTCCAGTGCTGAAGGAAGCTCCACCTGTTCAGGAATACTGTGATCTCCATACGCAAGATGATTGGTCCAGAGATCACCTTAAACTGTGTAGGTAGCCAACTTATGCTCGCGGCTCTTAAGGTTACAAAAGCCGTGAATCTTTTTGTCTCAGATTCATCTCAGATGTGAGCAAGGGTAACGCCACCTTACTGATCTTCCCTGATGATGCCATCCTGTCTTCCTTAAGTCAAACTACAATCTCTGAAATAAAGTTTGCAGCACTTCCCCTGTGTCACACGTAACTCCCAAGCCCATCTCCTCTGAAAATCATGAAGCAAATTCAGGCCATTGCACATGAGACATTTATATGGTGGTTTTGAATTCAAATGAAACAGAACACACATTTCAACACAGGTTACATCATCCATGACAACCCCTCTTGTGCTCCAAGTGATTTAAACTTCCATTTGCAAGTGCTACCTCTTGGTGCCCACTCCCCTCAACCCCCCTACACCTCCCACCCCCTCACCCCCACCCCACCCCTCCCTGGCAAAGGCAGCCTGCTGACTTTGCTGTCCTGTCAGCCTCGATGACTTTGGTGGCCATTCTCCACGGAGCATGTGCAGATACTGTCTGGCGGAAGCATCCAGCGTAGTGTTTAGGCGCTCCTCAGTTGTCAAGGTCTCTTCAGATGTGATGGTCACTGACAGAGAGGCAGGGGAGCTGCAGCCATCATCAGGAGCACTCTGAGAGGTGCCCGCAGATGCCAATTGCCGCTCATTGACCAACGTGAGGTTGTTTGAACCTCTCTGTTCACCAGACAGATGGGCAGCTAGCACAGTAACTAAATGCCTCATCCATCTCTCACACTGACATTGACCTGCTGAGGTTACTGCCAATGTGTGGGCTTGCAGACTAAGCCTCTGATCGAATTCCTGTAGCTGCCTTTCCATGAGAATTGCCACTCTTTCGATGGCAGAGACTGTACGCTCAGAGCTGCAGGTAAAGGTGATACTCTTGCTCCACGTGCGTTCCTCCAAGACAGAGACCATGCCAGGCAGACTCTGAGGGAACCTCCTGCACATCACACTGGACATCCAGCATCTTTCACCTGATGGACATTTCCAGAGGCCAACCATCTTCCTCGGACTCAGCATCACCCTGGTCTCCAGCAATCATGTGACTGCCAGCATGCCGTTGACTCTCTGCCTCCGCCAGTACCTCAGGCGAGAGTGATGTGCTTTCACCCTGTGCATTACCATCTGATCCAACATGCTAATGCACGTCGATGTGTCCAGGTCTGTGATGGTGCTTTGCAAGAACAGGGGATGTGACACAGGTGCATCTATCTGCGGTTCCTCTTCGGGGGTTAAGGGAGGGTCCTCGGGATCGGCTACACATAATGAGGATGGCGCAGTTGAGGACAGAAGGGAAAATGTCCAGAGCAAACTTCATTACAAAGTCACTGGGCATGTAGTCTGGTTGCTTGTCACTCTGGACAACTGCCTCAGTGAGGCACTGTCAATGGACAAGCAATGGGGACTATTGGTTTAAACATCTCCTGCAAATGCTACTGCCTGACATCTCTTATATACTCCCCCAGCCTCTTCCTTTTCTCTTCTTGTGAGACACCTGACTCTTTGTGACCTGTGGACCTGGCTCCACGCTCGCGTGTCACTTCAAGGACTCCCTCTCTGGCCTGTGTCGGGATCACGAGCTTGGGTACCCCACCACCTAATTGTCTGCACTCCTGTGTATACGGCTTCTCTTTACCTGCAATGACAAAAGTGCTTTCATGACTCCATCCTGTACATGGCAGATTCTACCTGCTTCCACCACACCGCCAACAAACCCTCTCATACCCTATCCACAGGAGACACGGGTACAGGTGCCCATCATGTTGGCATAACTCACCCTTGCAAATATCCAAGCCAAGTGAGTATATTTTCCAGCCTTTGACAGAACAGGGATCTGTGCCATTTGGCATGCTGCATCTCGTACCTGTGAGCGCCAAAAGGTCTGGCCACCCACCAACACATCTATACTCAGTTACTTACATACATTTGCAGGGCATAGAAGGTCATTGAATCATTGTGTAGCGCACAACATGCCCGCTCACAAGGGCAGCTACCTTCATCCATGCCCTCTGTCTTTGATGACGTGGTCTCTTTTTTTTTTAAGGTATTTGATTCCAAACATACACATGATCAACAAAATAGACAGTCTATCAAAGCATAGTCAACAGTTTGTAGAGTTTTACCCCTTCTAAACCCTCCCTCCACCCACCCCCTCAAGTTGGTCTCTTCTTAACATCCCACAGGATTAACAGCTCCTGCCAGGCATTCTCTGCCTCTAGTAGAACACACAGGCATTCTGAGAAGCAAAGGACTGCGTGCCCACCAGAATTGTCCAATCGCCTGGCATAGGCTGCGGGTCCTGAGGCCATGATTGATGCAAGAAATTAATAACTCCTTCCAGGCAGTGATCCAGTGCCAGATACCTCCCTAAGGCTCCTGAACACCTCTTGGAAGCCTTCAGGGAGCTCCCCATCTACATTTAAATCCCCCCTCTATAACCCCTTGGACCCAGTGCCCGCCCTGCTCCCCGCATCCCCCCCACCCTCCCCATACCTCCTACTGGTAATGCTGAGCCATTCTCAGCGCGTTTTTCACATGAGCCTGCATTAATTGATCAACCAGCATGAAATCAGGTCGGTATCCAATCACAGGCAGCAACGAATCTTGCGTCTGTTTCCAGGCCCACCAATCGCCTGCTCAATCCGCAGATAAAATTCTGGCCATAGATTAATTTAAGGGAAGCTAGACAAACATATGAGGGAGAGGGAAATAAAGAGTTCTAATGATCAATTCAGATGTGGCAGATGGGAGGAGGTGCAAGTGAAACATAAACAACAGTACTGAGTGTTTTCCGTCAAATGGCTTATTTTTGTGCCATTTCTCATATATAATCTTAGCACCAAAGAAGTGCAATATAGTCTGAAGAGCCATTTTTCAGAAGGACAATTAAACCGAGACCCCTCTCAGGTGGATATAAACGACCTCATGACACTCTTGCATTGAGCAGTATGAATTAACCCCGGTGAACTGGCCAATATTTGTCCTTCAATCAACGTCATAAAACCTCATTCTATGACACATTTTCATCACACGTGTGAACAAATTGACTGCTGCATTACATCAAAAATATTTTATTGGTGGTAAACTGCTTTGGGGCATCCTTTGGTTGTGAAAGATGTCATAAGTCTTCTTTTTTCTTCTTAAATGAAATGAATGTGAGCTTTAAGTTCTTTCTTTACACTAAATATTCTCTCAGGTTCAGCATCACCAGTCAGTCCTTTAAGCTGAATACATATCCTCTATGTCACAAAGTGCACATCTTCTTGACCAATATCGAGGTAAACAATAGCATGACCATGAAATGCCCCATATGCCGCCACATGATACTGTACTCTTCAAACCGGCTGCACTAATTGACATATTCAGAACAGGTAGTCAGTGGGTGAAATTTGCAGTCAAGAGCTTTATCTGCATTAATATCTTGCCCTAAACTAATTTGGCCTGGGCCTTCCTTGCTTTCTTGTACTTATGGCAGTGGAACATCAGGAGCCTGTCCATCTGGAAAGATCCTCGACTCGGGAAATTGGGGCAGGCAGTTCAGGATTCCATGCCAAAAAGGAGAATTTCATCTCTGATGTTTGCTACTGCTAGCGATGCCCCTGTCTTTATTGATTAACTAACTCTTTAGATTACCATTGTAGAGGCCAAAATAAGCTCACACTTTGAACAATTGAAGTTAATGATTTTCTGTTGAAAAGATTCACAGAAAATCATTACCTTAAATTCTTCAAAGTCTGAGCTGAGTGTGACCTTGGGCCCTTTTGAATTTTGATTCCACACAATACCTATAATGCATACAACAAATATAAATGCAAGTCTTTTTGTATTCACTGCAAAATGTAAGCTTAATATTGAATGTAGACAAAATTACATATTGTCACATAATCTATTTCCAAATTCTTGCTGATGTTAGGAAATAGATATAGTTTTATGTAAGTTATATTTGTATTTACATGTGTTGAGAATAACCTATAGCTTTAAGTTGAAGCCTAATTTATATTTCTTCATTTTAGTTTCATTTTTACAATTAGCCTGTACATCTGTGGTTTGTTTAGATGCCTGCATTGAAATGTGTTTTTTATGACTCAAACGCAAACACAGGGTATAAAAGAACTAGGCTGCTGCTTGGCAACCAGGGGCCCACACAGAAAAGCAGTTAGTTCAGTTGAGAGAAGGTCTGCGCAGTTGGAAGCAGGATTCCACAGACAATGCTGGTACGTGCAGGACAATACGCAGGGGCAGAAAGCAAGTCCAGGAACTAAAGAGGAAAGTCCCAGAAACCAGAGAGAGGAACAGAGCAAAAGAGTTTCTGGTCAAAGGCAAAAAAAAGGAATCTGGGAAAAAGTTTCTGTTCAGTAAAGCTGAAAGTGAGAAATACAGAATAAATGTTTTATTCTTTTGTTAAAAGTTCAACATCTGACTCCTGTTTCTCTGTTCAGTAGCTGCCATCAACATATCTAAACAAAAAACAAAAGTTAGGAACTATCAAGTCGTGTTGCACTCTGGGGTCTGATTTGTCAAGTAGCAACATCAGCTGGGAACATAACATTCGGCTGTCTTTTAAACATCACTGCCTAAATAGCCAATTGTGGTGGACTATTAGAACACGATCCAAAGGCCACGCTGTACTGGAAAAGCAGCTTGCCATGGCACAGCGTGGCCGTTGAAAGCCGGGAGACCACTCTCCCGGGTACTACCCGGCTCGCAACGCCTCGCGAGATTCAACGCAATAGAAAAATACAGCACAGAACAGGCCCTTCGGCCCACGATGTTGTGCCGAACCTTTGTCCTCGATTAATCATAGATTATCATTGAATTTACAGTGCTGAAGGAGGCCATTCGGCACATTGAGTCTGCACCGGCTCTTGGAAAGAGCACCCTACCCAAAGTCAACACCTCCACCAAACACTAAGGGCAATTTTGGACACTAAGGGCAATTTATCATGGCCAATCCACCTAACCTGCACATTTTTGGACTGTGGGAGGAAACTGAAGCACCCGGAGGAAACCCACGCAGACACGGGGCGGATGTGCAGACTCCACACAGACAGTGACCCAAGCCAGAATCGAACATGGGACCCTGGAGCTGCGAAGCAATTGTGCTATCCACAAAGCTACCGTGCTGCCCTTAAGAACAAATAAATCAACACTATATCATTTTACCGTAATCCATGTACCTATCCAATAGCTGCTTGAAGGTCCCTAATGTTTCCGACTCAACTACTTCCACAGGCAGTGCATTCCATGCCCCCAATACTCTCTGGGTAAAGAACCTACCTCTGACATCCCCCCTATATATTCCACCATTCACCTTAAATTTATGTCTCCTTGTAATGGTTTGTTCCACCCGGGGAAAAAGTCTCTGACTGTCTACTCTATCTATTCCCCTGATCATCTTATAAACCTCTATCAAGTCGCCCCTCATCCTTCTCCGTTCTAATGAGAAAAGGCCTAGCACCCTCAACCTTTCCTCGTAAGACCTACTCTCCATTTCAGGCAACATCCTGGTAAATCTCCTTTGCACCTTTTCCAAAGCTTCCACATCCTTCCTAAAAGGAGGCGACCAGAACTGTACACAGTACTCCAAATGTGGCCTTACCAAAGTTTTGTACAGCTGCATCATCACCTCACGGCTCTTAAATTCAATACCTCTGTTAATGAACGCTAGCACACCATAGGCCTTCTTCACAGCGCTATCCACTTGAGTGGCAACTTTCAAAGATCTATGAACATAGACCCCAAGATCTCTCTGCTCCTCCATATTGCCAAGAACTCTACCGTTAACCCTGTATTCCGCATTCATATTTGTCCTTCCAAAATGGACAACCTCACACTTTTCAGGGTTAAACTCCATCTGCCACTTCTCAGCCCAGCTCTGCATCCTATCTATGTCTGTTTGCAGCCGACAACAGCCCTTCTCACTATCCACAACTCCACCAATCTTCGTATCGTCTGCAAATTTACTGACCCACCCTTCAACTCCCTCATCCAAGTCATTAATGAAAATCACAAACAGCAGAGGACCCAGAACTGATCCCTGCGGTACCCCACTGGTAACTGGGATCCAGGCTGAATATTTGCCATCCACCACCACTCGCTGACTTCTATCGGTTATCCAGTTCGTTATCCAACTGGCCAAATTTCCCACTATCCCATGCCTCCTTATGTTCTGCAGAAGCCTATCATGGGGAACCTCATCAAATGCCTTACTAAAATCCATGAACACTACATCCACTGCTTTACCTTCAGCCACATGCTTGGTCACCTCCTCAATGAATTCAACAAGACTTGTAAGGCAAGACCTACCCCTCACAAATCCGTGCTGACTATCCCTAATCAAGCAGTGTCTTTCCAGATGCTCAGAAATCCTATCCTTCAGTACCCTTTCCATGACTTTGCCTACCACCGAAGTAAGACTAACTGGCCTGTAATTCCCAGGGTTATCCCTATTCCCTTTTTTGAACAGGGGCACGACATTCGCTACTCTCCAATCCCCTGGTACCACCCCTGTTGACAGTGAGGACGAAAAGATCATTGCCAACGGCTCTGCAATTTCATCTCTTGCTTCCCATAGAATCCTTGGCTATATCCCGTCAGGCCCGGGGGACTTGTCTATCCTCAGGTTTTTCAAAATGCCCAACACATCTTCCTTCCTAACAAGTATTTCCTCGAGCTTACCAGTCTGTTTCACACTGTCCTCTCCAACAATATGGCCCCTCTCATTTGTAAATACAGAAGAAAAGTACTCGTTCGAGACCTCTCCTATCTCTTCAGACTCAATACACAATCTCCCGCTACTGTCCTTGATCGGACCTACCCTCGCTCTAGTCATTCTCATATCTCTCACATATGTGTGAAAGGCCTTGGGGTTTTCCTTGATCCTACCATCCAAAGATTGTTCATGCCCTCTCTTAGCTCTCCTAATCCCTTTCTTCAGTTCCCTCCTGGCTATCTTGTATCCCTCCAACGCCCTGTCTGAACCTTGTTTCCTCAGCCTTACATAAGTCTCCTTTTTCCTCTTAACAAGACATTCAACCTCTCTTGTCAACCATGGTTCCCTCACTCGACCATCTCTTCCCTGCCTGACAGGGACATATATATCAAGGACACGTCGTACCTGTTCCTTGAACAAGTTCCACATTTCACTTGTGTTCTTCCCTGACAGCCTATGTTCCCAACTTATGCACTTCAATTCTTGTCTGACAACATCGTATTTACCCTTCCCCCAATTGTAAACCTTGCCCTGTTGCACGCACCTATACCTCTCCATTACTAAAGTGGAAGTCACAGAATTGTGGTCACTATCTCCAAAATGCTCCCTCACGAACAAATCTATCACTTGCCCTGGTTCATTACCAAGTACTAAATCCAATATTGCCCCTCCTCTGGTCGGACAATCTACATACTGTGTTAGAAAAGTTTCCTGGACACACTGCACAAACACCACCCCATCCAAACTATTTGATCTAAAGAGTTTCCACTCAATGTTTGGGAAGTTAATGTCACCCATGACTACTACCCTGTGACTTCTGCACCTTTCCAAAATGTTTCCCAATCTGTTCCTCCACATCTCTGCTACTATTGGGGGGCCCATAGAAAACTCCTAACAAGGTGACTGCTCCTTTCCTATTTCTGACTTCAACCCATACTACCTCAGTAGGCTGATACTCCTCGAATTGCCTTTCTGCAGCTGTTATACTATCCCTAATTAACAATGCCACCCCCACCTCTTTTACCACCCTCCCTAATCTTATTGAAACATCTATAACCAGGGACCTCCAACAACCATTTCTGCCCCTCTTCTATCCAAGTTTCCGTGATGGCCACCACATCGTAGTCCCAAATACCGATCCATGCCTTAAGTTCACCCACCTTATTCCTGATGCTTCTTGCGTTGAAGTATACACACTTCAACCCATCTCCGTGCCTGTAAGTACTCTCCTTTGTCAGTGTTCCCTTCCCCACTGCCTCATTACACGCTTTGGCGTCCTGAATATCGGCTACCTTAGTTGCTGGACTACAAATCCGGTTCCCATTCCCCTGCCAAATTAGTTTAAACCCTCCCGAAGAGTACTAGAAAACCTCCCTTCCAGGATATTGGTGCCCCTCTGGTTCAGATGCAACCCGTCCTTCTTGTACAGGTCCCACCTTCCCTAGAATGCGCTCCAATTATCCAAATACCTGAAGCCTTCCCTCCTACACCATTCCTGCAGCCACGTGTTCAGCTGGACTCTCTCCCTATTCCTAGCCTCGCTATCACGTGGCACCGGCAATAAACCAGGGATGACAACTCTGTCTGTCCTGGCTTTTAACTTCCAGCCTAACTCCCTAAACTCGTTTATTACCTCCACACCCCTTTTCCTACCTACGTCGTTGGTACCAATGTGCATCACGACTTCTGGCTGCTCCCCCTCCCCCTTAAGGATCCTTAAGACACGATCCGAGACATCCCTAGCCCTGGCACCCGGGAGGCAACATACCTTCCGGGAGTCTCGCTCGCGACCACAGAATCTCCTATCTATTTTCCTAACCATTGAATCTCCTACAACTATTGCTTTTCTATTCTCCCCCCTTCCCTTCTGAGCTCCAGAGCCAGACTCAGTGCCAGAGACCTGGCCGCTAGGGCCTTCCCCCGGTAGGTCATCCCCCCAACAGCATCCAAAATGGTATACTTGTTTTGAAGGGGAACGGCCTTGAGGGATCCCTGCACTGTCTGCCTGTTTGTTTTTTTTCCCCCTGACTGTAACCCAGCTATTCTTGTCCTGTACCTTGGGTGTGGTTACCTACCTGTAACTCTTCTCTATCACCTCCTCTGCCTCCCGGATGATCCCAAGTTCATCCAGCTTCAGCTCCAGTTCCCTAACATGGTCTTTGAGGAGCTGGAGTTGGGTGCACTTCCCGCAGGTATAGTCAGCGGGGACACCGGTGGTATCCCTCACCACCCACATCCTACAGGAGGAGCATCCAACTGGCCTAGCCTCCATCCCCTCTTACCTTACAGAATATAGCTGCCCTCTGGACCAACTGGATCTCCGCCCTCCGACTCTGTTCCCAGTCAGCTGCACTCTCTGCAAACTCCTGGCTCCCTTCTCGCTCTTTGCAGAAATGAAATGAAAGGAGCACCTTGCTGCCTGCTCACCTAACTCCCTCAGTCACCACACTCTCACTATAGAACTCAAATGCTCCAAATTCAGCAGTCCCTCAGTCACCAAACTCTCACTATAGCACTCAAATGCTCCAAATTCAGCACTCAAATGCTCCAAATTCAGCACTCAGTGCAAACAAAGTCTGCACTGTAGGGGATCACTTTTATACTGTGAATCTAGCCTCTAAAAACTGACCTAATCCAATTAACTAATTAACAAGCTCCAGCTGCAAGTACCTACAAGTAGAAGCTTTGTTTAAAGCTGATTGCAAATTCACCTTCTTCTAAACCAAACAGCAACTTTTAAGTTAATTAACTAAATAAAAGAAAGACTAGACTTTAGATAAAAAATGAAGTCTTATACTCCCTCAGTCACGAAACTCTCACTATAGCACTCAAATGCACCAAATGCACTCAGTGCAATCTCACAAGGCTTTGCGATGTGAATCACGCCGACAATGGGCGGGATCACATTTTAGCAAATCTGCATATTAGAGCAATACAGTTAGTCTCACTCTAATGTGAGGATTCCCGAGGTACCTGAGCCTTTGGGATTCAACCCCTTCACCTCAGAGACATCGGGTGAGCGCCGTTTGTAGTGGTCCCCACAATGGGGACCAGACAGAACGGCACTCGTGGGGCTCTCCAAGGGGATTGGAGGCCTCAGCTGCATGCCCTTTGGGCAGGGTGGTACTCTAGCACTGCTGGTGCCACCCGGGTTTCCTGGCAGTGCCACCTGGGTGCCAATCTGGCATAGCCAAATTGCCCAGGTGGTAATGCCAGCTGGCATGGCTAGTGAAAGGGTGCCAGGTTGGCACTGCTAAGGTGCCAAACTGGTATCTTTTACACACGAGAGATCAGGCCCGGGTTGCTTGACGTGGGTGTTGGGAGGTGTGGGGGGGTGGGAAGGCACCCTCCCAAATTGCGTTCAGGCTGGGGGGAAAGTCGGGGATTATTTCGGGGGCCTTGGAGATTCGGACACCATTTAAAAATAGCATCCTAATCTCTCACTACAATGGGGAGTTCCGGTGAACGGACCTCCCCACTGTGCAAACTGGAGCTATGTGCAGCCTCGGCCGCGCATTCCCCGTTCAGGCCCCTTATCCAATGCGAGTACCGGGAAACACACGGCTAAACACAGTCGCTCGGGGACTTTGTTCCCTTGTGGGAGAATCGTGCCCAACCTTTTTCTAATGAAGTGTAAATTGAAAATAAACTATTTGCCTTCCCCCTTAGTTCTTCTGGTGACAATCCTGAGGCTGCGTGTCCTTCTTACCAATTCTCTGGTCAGCAGAAACTGTGGCTCTGAAATTCCAATCTGGGAGCAGGTCAGAGTTAAATGGTTCCCGTCTTCTCCAACTGATCTAACTAATCTTGCAAAAATTCAACTGTGTTTCTTTCTCTTTCTATTCCATGCCTCTATGCATAAAACTCAGAAACCATTTTCCTCTTTTCCTTGTACTCCCACCTTTAAAGATCTACATATCTGCAACTCTGCACAGATCTATACGTCTGTTTCTCCACTCTCTTCAGAACCTTTGGGGTTGAATTTGCCAGGCAATTTTCCCAAACATCTGCATGCCATTTTTCCAGGAATTCTGTGGATCTTCTGCCACAGGTACAGCAGACAATCAGAAGAGTTATTGAGGAAAATACAGGTTTTGCTATTTTTGAATTAATTAACTTCACTGTTTCTTTTCCCAAGACATATCACAACACATTTATTCACCTTGGTGATCTTTCTGCTCACTTAAACTTGGCCTTCTACAATTGCACAGTTTATCATGCCCTATGGGGACTGGTTTAGCTCCGTTGGCTGGACAGCTGGTTTGTGATGCAGAGCGAGGCCAAAGGCACAAGTTCAATTCCCCTACCAGCTAAGGTTATTCATAAAGACCTACCATCTCAACCTTGCCCCTCGCCTGAGGTGTGGAGATCCTCAGGTTAAATCATCACCAGTCAGCTCTCCCCCTCAAAGGGGAAAGCAGCATATGGCCATCTGAGATTATGGCTACTTCACGTGCCCTATATTTGGATCAACACTCAACATTGACACAATTCTTGTGTCTATATCCAGATCATTTATCAATATGCAAAATAGAAGAGATCCCAGCACACCACTAACTATATCCAAATGCTGTGTTAAAACAGACATTTTTCCCAGCCTTTGCACTTGCAGCCATCATCTCTACCCATGCAGTACATTTAATATAATGTGTCTTAATTTTCATAACAAGTTTGTTATGTGAACACATTATTAAAATGCCTTCTTACAAAAGCCACAAATTTTAGGGTTCCCAATCCTTCAGGACTGGCCTGGTGTCTCCGGGAATTTAAAATCAATTCCCAGGACCACACTGGAGCAAAATCTTCAGGACATTAAAAAAGATTGTTGTTTTTTGTCATTTTCTTTGAATTTTTCTCTTTACCAGATTTTTAAAAAATGAAAAGGTGGAGGCTTGGAGGCTTTTTGGTTGACATTCGAGCATCGCCCATTTGGGAATTTAGTCTTTTTATTTCCAATTGGCACAGGAAGGCAATATGTGACAAGGATGAAGGATGAATGTGTTGGCTGACTAATATCTGGAGCAAGCGACGTGATGTAACCTCCAGGAATACATGTAATCACAGTTGGAGGGTTAGGCAGTGATCAGAGAGGATCAGAGGGGGAGATCAGGAACAGAGATAAGGGCTCAGGAGAGGCCGTGGTCATGGAGGTGGACTGCGAATCAGGGTGGAAGCGATCACATGGAGCGAGCAACAGATTTTCTTAGAGTCGAAGAATAAAGAAATAAAGCTGCATCAAGGTTTTGGTAAGACCACATCTGGAATACTTGTCTGCAGGTTTGGTCTCCACATTTAAGAAAGGATATGTTTGCCTATGGTGAGAGGCTAAGTATATTGGACTGACATTCTCTGGAGTTCAGAAGAACGAGAGGTGATCTCATTGAAACCTACAAAACTCCGGAGGGACTTGATAGGGGGGCGATGAGAGATGATTGTTTCCACTGGTCAGAGAATCTAAAACACTAGGGCACAATCTCAGGATCAGGAACCAATCACTTTGGACTGAGATGAAGAGAAAATACTTCACTCAAAGGGTTGTGAATCTTTGGAATTCTCTACCACAGAAGGTTGTGGCCGCTCCATAGTTGAATAAATCTTAAGGCTGGTATAGACAATTTTGTTCTCTCAGGGAATTAAGGGATATGGAGAGCAGCGGCGGGGAGGGGGGATAGAATTGAAGCCCAAATCAGTCACGGCCGTACTGAATTGAAGAACAGACTTGATGGGCAATATAGTCTAACCCTGCTCTTATTTCTTGTGTTCTAAGGTCTAGGGGAAGCACTCCTGTCCCTCTTGGCTTCCAAACAGTGCTGAAAACATACTTACTTCTTCCACGCAGAAGGTCCTTGGCTCCCTTTTGCAGCCAGATTTCACAAAGCTGGAGATAGAACATAGAACAATACAGCGCAGTACAGGCCCTTCGGCCCACGATGTTGCACCGAAACAAAAGCCATCTAACCTACACTATGCCATTATCATCCATATGTTTATCCAATAAACTTTTAATAGAACATAGAACAATACTGAAAACCAGAGCCTCATTAAAATTGAGGGGTTGATTAGGATTGGGGTTGACATTTTATACATACTTCATCGAGTCATCTTTTATTTATTACGTCCAGGATTTTCTTCAGAGCAGCTCCCTCAGCCAACATAACTCCATTGGAAATATGATGGAAACCCAATTTACAAAAGTTCACAAGGCCTATTCCATTCAGAGTAGAAGATTTAAATACAAAGCTTCTCGTTGTACTTCCTCCTCTCTTTGTAATGTTGCAATATCATGCGGCCATTCTGGTATTTCACCCGGCAGCTTGGATTAGGCACTGATAAACCGGCCCCAACTGGAATGAAGCATTTGGTTCACATACTCAAATTACCCCATCCAACACCTCTATCTTGAATAAAAGCAAAATGCTGTGGATGCTGTAGACCTAAATTAAAAACGGGAAGTGGTGGCAGGTTTGGCAGATTTTTTGGAGAGAGAAATAGAATAAACATTTCCAGGCTCTTCTTCAGAACTCATCTTAAAACTCTTTTAATTTATCTATTTTCTGTCTAAAGACAATGAGATTATGGGGCGAAATTCTCCGGTATCGGCGCGATGTCTGCCGACCGGTGCCAAAAACGGCGCAAATCAGTCGGGCATCGCGCTGCCCCAAAGGTGCGGAATCCTCCGCATCTTGGGGGGGCCGAGCCCTAACCTTGAGGGGCAAGGCCCATGCGGGACTGATTTCCGCCCCGCCAGCTGGCGGAAGTGCCCTGCCAGCTGGCGCGGAAATGACATTGCCGGGCGGCGCTTGCGCAGGAGCGTTAGCGGCCGCTCCCGGCATCCCCGCGCATGCGCTGTGGAGGGAGTCTCTTCCGCCTCCGCCATGGTGGAGACTGTGGCGAAGGCGGAAGGAAAAGAGTGCCCCCCACGGCACAGGCCCGCCCGCGGATCGGTGGGCCCCGATCGCGGGCCAGGCCACCGTGGGGGCGCCCCCGGGGGCCAGATTGCCCCGCGCCCCCCCCCAGGACCCCGGAGCCCGCCTACGCCGCCTTGTCCTGCCGGTAAGGTAGGTGGTTTAATCCACGCCAGCGGGACAGGCATTCTAGCAGCGGGACTTTGGCCCATCCAGGCCGGAGAATCGCGGGGGGGGGGGGCCGCCAACCGGTGCAACGCGATTCCCGCCCCCGCCGAATCTCCGGTGCCGGAGAATTTGGCAACCGGCGGGGCGGGATTCACGCCAGCCCCCAGTGATTCTCCGACCCGGCGGGGGGGTCTGAGAATCTCGCCCGGGGGGGGGGGGGGGGGGGGGGGGGTGCGATTCTCCTATGCCGCGCCGTCTGGGAGAATCGCTGTTCACGCCAGTTTTCCACGTGACGCCGGTCCGACACCGTTCAGCCATTCTCCCAACCGGCGAGAACAGCTTCATCGAGGTCGGCGCCGCGCATGCCGGAGAATCTGCCGAGCAGGCAGTAGAGGCGATTCTCCCAGTCCCCCGCTATTCTCCGGCCCGGAAGGGCCGCCGCCGTTCATCACTGCTAAATACATTCATCAGCCAGTCATGCTGGCTGACAAAGCGGATGTGGGAGGTGAGTAGGTGGGCCCATCCCTGGAACCAGGAAGTAGCGTCCACAGGCGGTGATGGCAGGTGGGGGGGGGGGGGAGGGATGTCTGAAGCGTTTGCCGCAATCCCCCATTGGGGGGGGAGGGGGTCAGAGGGGAGGGGCTTGGGGGGGAGAGAGGGAGGGGTTGGGGGAGGGGAGAGGGGGAGGGGGCGGTGTCGGAGGACGGGAGTTGGGGGTCGAGGGGGAGGGGGTTGGGGGGGAGGGGGTCCGGGGGGAGGGCGTAGGGGGGCCGGGTGAGGGTGTTGGGGGGAGGGGGTCGTGGGTGGGAGGAGGGTGTTGGGGGAGGTGGTCGTGGGTGGGGGGAGGGGGTTGGGGTTGACGGAGGGGGTCGGGGGGGTTGGGTGGATTGGGAGGGGGTTGTGGAGTGCCGTGACGAAGACACCCTTCCTATTCGAGGGCATGGTGAAGGGCTGTGCCCGCTGGTGCTGCGATGAGGAGGGACGGGGTGAACTATGCGGGAAACAGATACTGTAGGCAGGTGGCACGATGCGTGCCTGAATGAACAGTGACCTGGCAGCCGGGGCACCCATTCATCGAAAGGCAACTGGCTGCCTACGTGCCAAAGCGCCCTCCTAACAAATTTTGTTGCCTCTCCCTCCCAAACCCCCCCCCCAAGTTCATGGTGTTTTCACAGCAGCCATCGACGTTCGGCGCCATGGCAGCAGCGGCAGCCGGGCAGATTGGCATTCAGCTCAGGAGAGCAGGGTGGCTCAGAGAGGATGCTGCAGAGGTGGATGCAGCAGAGGGAGTGGCTGCGGAGGGCCCCGTGCCAGACGCGCCTGCTGCAGGCCATCACGCCCGACAGGCGGAGGGTGCGGCTGACCTCCACGTCGTCCGCCAGGAAGAGGGCGACGACTCCGATCCTGATGGGACACCAGGGGAGGAGCACGAGCAGGGGGTCGTGCCAAGGCGGCGGAGGCGTCCCATGCGTCACCGTGTCTACAGGGACCGCATTTCCTTCGAGGACCTAACGGAGGCGGCGTGCAGGAGGACACTCCAATTGAGCCGTGAGACGGTCGGCCATATATGCCACCTAATGGCGCACCCGGCATCACGTGGAACTGGGGGAGGACATACCATCCCAGTGAGAGTGAAGGTGACGGTCGCCCTGAATTTTTTGACGGGGCCCTTTGCGGAATCAGTCAGGCCTCAGTGCACCAGTGCATCTGGGCAGTCACCGATGGCCTTTATGCTGTCGCGGGACGATACATCAATTTCCTGGAGGATCACGCGCACCAGGCTGCCAGGGCAGTGCAATTCGCCTCAGTGGCCGGCATCCCGATGGTACAGGGCGTCGTGGATGGGGTGCACGTCAACACGGGACAGGGACGTCTTCCTGAACAGAAAGGGGACATATTCGATGAACGTCCAGGTGGTATGCGACCAGGGGATGCGAATAATGCACGTGTGTGCCTAGTACCCGGGAAGCATGCATGACGCCTTTATAATGCCGCAGTCCTACATCCCCGCAATTTTTGAGGATCACCCCCCCCCCCCCCCCCCCCCCCCCGGATGAGGGGCTGGTTGCTGGGCGACAGGGGTTATCCGTTGCGGCCGTGGCTGATGACGCCCATACGGAGGCCACAGACCAACGCGGAGGCCTGCTACAATGAAGCCCATGCAGCAACCAGGGGTGTAGTGGAGCGGTGCTTCGGCCTCCTTAAAATGAGGTTCCGGTGCCTGGACAACTCTGGAGGTGCTCTACAGTACGACCCCGACAGGGTCGGAAGAATCGTCGTTGCCTGCTGCGTCTTGCACAACATCGCCCAACAGAGGGGCGATGTGATGGAGGAGGAAGAAGCAGGTGAGTCCGATGAGGGCATCGACTCTGAACATGAGGATGAGGGGGAGGAGGAGGAGGGGAAGGAGGAGGGGGAGGATGGGAGGGCAGTGGGGAACGGACACCACCGGGGTTCGGGATATGGCCGGGAGACGCACGACACCACCGTTTGGGACAGCGAGCACACGATGCGTTGATCGCCGCACGTTTTGCACACTAGGCGGAGGGCATCATTGTGCAGGGCCCTCGTACCATTGACCGCATGCAAAGGCACCACCCAGCAACCCCCCCCCCCCCCCCCCCCACCCCAAGCCACCTCCCGCACCATTGCACAATCCTTCCACACACGACACCACTCTCACACAACCCTACACCTGCGGCACCTCGTTATTGTTGTTACACTTTTACTTCCGTTAGCGGGTATGAACAGTGCCATGTTGGATGATGACAACCCGCTCTGCGATGAGCTGTGAGCTACAGATCGCTGCTGAATGTCTAACTCATGGCCATCTCTGAACACCCACCACCTAGGTTTCCCCTCTATGCGTCATGAACACTCCATCACATGTCCATGTGGGGCAGCGGGCATCGGAGCACTGGGGACAACAGCGTGTTTGGTGTTGTGCGGGGGCACACCCGGCCTCACCTTTGCAATGATTTTCGAACACCATCGTCACCGGGCACCCTCATATCCCCCTCCAGGCATCGGAAATAGGACAGACGCATGTAGGTTTGGTGTAACAACTTTAATTGTGACATTGAAAGACCCGTGCCCTAGCCACGATAACTAATCTGTGCCCTGCACCCGTGCCAACTTACTACATATCTAACGTTTTTGCCTTACGGGCCCTACCACTATGTCTAGGTGTTCCCCCAGACGGTACATCAGGAGTGGAGGCGGACCGTTGAGAATCCTGCCCTTCGACGTGGCTCCCTGTCGGTGCGCGCTTCCTGGGGTGGCCCAGCCTGGATGGGCCAGGCTGCTCGGCGGGCATGCTGGATGGCGTGGTGCCACCTTCCTCTTCCCGCTGCCCACCAGATGCACCAGGGACACGACGGGGGGAGTGCAAGTGTTCCGGTCCCTCCCTTGCTGGGGTAACCGGGACAGGCACCGGGACCTCCTCCTCCCTCGGGGGAGCCCGTTGGCCCCCGGGCCTCCCCAAGGGTCGGTGGAGCACGTGGAGGCAAGCCCATTGCACCACCGGCAACTGCCGCTGCCAGTCCTGGAGGCCCGCTGTGGAATCGACCAGGGTCTGAACGTTCCTGGCGATGGAGCTGAGGGAGTGCGACATCCCTGTCAGGGACAGCGCTACCTCCCGCTGGGTCTGTGCAACGCCATCCATCACATGGACAAGGCCGCCGATGCTCTCAGCGATGGCCTGCTGGGACTGGGCCAGACCCCGGAGCGCGGCGACATGTGGCTCTGGCGCATGGCTGCCTGTGAGAGGGCAGCCCTGTCATGGGCCATGGATGACGCGTGCACACTAAGCCCCACGCCCTGAAGAACCTGACCCATGGCCGAAACCATTTCCCCCATTGCCTCCATCGCGGACGCCACCCGTGTGGTGTCGGCCTGGGTGGGAGCCATGACCGGCACCACTCCCTGCTCGTGGACGCGGATGGACTCCTCCAGCTGCGTCTGCAGTTGCCGGAAGACAGCCGTCATCCCGTTGCCTGGTCCCTGGGGTTGCAATTGCATTGGGTCTGGGGTGGGCATGGAATGCCCAGGAACCCGGGAGCCATCTGGGCAGCAGCTGGGTGCAGGGCCTGGCTTGCCCTCCGACCATCCAGCCCCTCGGCTGCTCCTACCTCCACCTGCTGTGCCGGTTCGGCTGTGTGGTGCGTACCAGTCTGTGAGCCAGAAGCCTCGTCACTTACTTGCCCAACTGAGGTGAGTGTATCTGCGATGGCTGAAGTGGTGGGTGATAGCAGTGCCGCGGCCGCTAGGTCCTCGTCTGTACCCAGCTCTGGGGTCTCCTGGCTGGAACCTTGGCCCGGTGCATTGACACCACGGCCCATGCCAGGTGCCTTGCCCCTGTGCCTCGTATGTCGCAATGTCCTCTGTGTGTCACTGTCCTGAGGGGCAGTCCTGTCGCCGTCACAGTCCTGTCTTGCTGTTCCCTCCTCGTCCATTTCACTGTCATATGAGTCATTACTGACCGTCCTGATGTCTCTGTCTGTCCTCTGTGCATAATCCTTCGGTGGCCCGGCCTCAGAGGATGGCCCTCCTGCCTGTGATCCTTCCCCTCTGTCCCGTGCGTCGCTGTGGCCGGAAGAGGTTGGAGCTGGACGCCGGTGGGGTGGCCGAGCAGTTCCACAGCGGTGCACGTGTGGCCCTGGAGAACACAATAAGGCACGTTTCGTTAGACACGCGAGGTCGTATGTGATGGGGTGGAGGGGTCAATGTGAGGGTGTGGACTGTGGGGATGGTGCAGTGTCAGGCGGTGGGGTGTGAGGGTGTGGACTGTGGGGGCGATGCAGTGTCAGGCGGTGGGGTGTGAGGGTGTGGACTGTGGGGATGGTGCAGTGTCAGGTGGTGGGGTGTGAGGGTGTGGACTGTGGGGGTGGTGCAGTGTCAGGCGGTGGGGTGTGAGGGTGTGGACTGTGGGGATGGTGCAGTGTCAGGTGGTGGGGTGTGAGGGTGTGGACTGTGGGGGCGATGCAGTGTCAGGCGGTGGGGTGTGAGGGTGTGGACTGTGGGGGTGGTGCAGTGTCAGGCGGTGGGGTGTGAGGGTGTGGACTGTGGGGGTGGTGCAGTGTCAGGCGGTGGGGTGTGAGGGTGTGGACTGTGGGGATGGTGCAGTGTCAGGTGGTGGGGTGTGAGGGTTTGGACTGTGGGGGCGATGCAGTGTCAGGCGGTGGGGTGTGAGGGTGTGGACTGTGGGGATGGTGCAGTGTCAGGCGGTGGGGTGTGAGGGTGTGGACTGTGGGGGTGGTGCAGTGTCAGGTGGTGGGGTGTGAGGGTGTCCACGCCGGGGGAAGAGGATGGCCCGGTGCTCATCCACAGCCTCCAGAAGTGCCTCCAGGTCGCTGTCCCGGAAGCGGGGAGCGGCGCAACGAGGCTCGTCCATGTCTGACCTCGGTCTCTGTGCCGATCCGCGCACTTCCTTATACGCAGCGTGGCATCATCCTGGTGTCGCGCGACGACGCCGCTGTTCCTGGCCTAGCCCACCGCGTTTCTCACGGCGCCACTGCTGGCCCCTTTTCTGGCACTGAATCGGTCGCGGCGGGGGCCTGTTCGCGCCGTCATGAAACGTGCCGGCGTTCATGACGGCGCGGGCACTTAGTCCTGCAATCGGAGAATCGCCCCCCAGTTTTCACACCAGGGGCGAAATTCTCTGGTATCGGCGCTTTGTCCGCCGACCGGCGCCAAAAACGGCGCAAATCAGTCGGGCATCGCGCCGCCCCAAAGGAATCCTCTGCACCTTGGGGGGCCGAGCCCTAACGTTGAGGGGCTAGGCCCGCGCCGGACTGATTTCCGCCTCACCAGCTGGCACGGAAATGACATTTCCGGGCGGCACATGCGCGGGAGCATTAGTCTCTTCCGCCTCCGCCATGGTGGAGACCGTGGCGAAGGCGGAAGGAAAAGAGTGCCCCACGGCACAGGCCCGCCCGCGGATCGGTGGGCCCCGATCGCGGGGCAGGCCACCGTGAGGGCACCCCGGGGCCAGATCGCCCCGCGCCCCCCCCCCAGGACCCCGGAGCCCGCCCGCGCCGCCCTGTCCCGCCGGTAAGAGAGGTGGTTTAATCCACGCCGGCGGGACAGGCATCCTAGCGCGGGACTTCGGCCCATCCGGGCCGGAGAATCGTGGGGGGGGGGCCGCAAACCGGCACAGCGCGATTCCTGCCCCCGCTCAATATCCGGTGCCGGAGAAATCGGCAACCAACGGGGGCGGGATTCATGCCAGCCCCCGGCGATTCTCCGACCCGGTGGGGGGTTGGAGAATCTCGCCCCAGACCTTGAGCCTCTGTGAGAAAGGAAAATGGGTGGATGGGGTTTACGCCATCACTCTGGCAGGGTGGGGCCTGATTGGCCGCTAAGGCTGGTTCACTTACTTCAACATATTCCACTGAGGTTGGGGCGCCATCTTTCAAGGGCGGCTTTATCAGCACTGAGGTGGAAGTTCCCCCATCTGCTCCATGGACATATCAGCAGCTTGCCACCCCTCTCCACCAATCTGGACAATCAATGGGGGCTCCCCCCCCCACCACCGTGGAGGTATCACTGGCATTCCACCCGCTCACTGACCATTCCCTCCCATGCCTGCAAGTTCCCCCCTCACAGCCTGCTCCCCTCCGCCACTCCAACCACACACATAACTGAAACCACCCCATGGGGCTCTCTTGAAGGCTGTCCCTGGCACTTTCCCCCTATCACAGGTTGGCACTGCCAGGTTGGCACTGTGCCAACCTGGCAATGCCAAAATCTGCCGGGGCAGTGCCAGGGGCTGCCTCGTCATGTCCTTCTATACCTACCTTTGCACCCGGAGGGATCCCCTCGACTGCGTCTCATCTTTCAAAGCCTGTTGTAAAATGTCGGCCACGTATGAACATTCAGTGAGGGCGGATCATGTGGCACGGCTAGCTAATGATTTAAAAATGTTTTGAAATCTAATAAATTGAGGTTCTTGCCCTTTGTAGGCGTGAACTTCGTGGTGTCACCAGCTAGGGGCAGGGAAAATCGGGAAATGCTACCTCTCTGAAGAGAATCACATTTCCCAATTCTCTCCAGATATTCCACCCACATCACCGTTCCCTCTGATGGCGAACATGGGCTGAAAATCGCCCCCATAGTTAACAGTGACCTCTGAGTCAGAATCTTGTAAGTTCATATCCCATTATAGAAACTTCAGTAAGATAACCTAGGCTGACACCTCAGTGCTATGCTGAGAGATTGCTGCACTGTTAGATGTGCCGTCCTTCAGATGAGATGGTAAACTGAGGCCCCAGTGGTCCCTCAGTTGTGTGTTAATGAAATAAGGCACTATTTTGGAAGAAAAACAGGGCGATGCCCAGGTCAATGTTTTTCCTTTAATCACACCACTGTAAAAGTCCTTCCTGTTTATTTCCTTTGTTACAATTTATTTATTATTTTTGTCCATGGACCCATAATCAAAACGTGCCTTTAAGCAGAAGAGTGCTTGCCAGGACAGTGGGTTCCTAGATTTTTGGTTTGGAGAGGAGAAACCAGACTCATCAACGCCGAGTGAATCCTAGGAACCTGTTCCAGAATAAGTAGGTTCAATTGGCTAACTGAGAACCAGTGGCAATGTTCTGCCTAACCAACAGTCAGCGATTGATTCCTGGCAGGTGTTTTTTTTCAGAGAGAACCAGCCAGAAGCCTCTGGACCCTCGAAGGAAGAGGAGCTGTGTTTTCTCCCTCTCTCTGCTGCTGATTGCCTGCTATTTCTGCGGGACTGAAGTGAAGATCATTACAAGCTGAAGAAAAAGAAAATGCCCAACTGAAGGCCTAACCTTCAGAAAGACATTAACTAGCTGGTATCCATATGAATAAAAGTTTTATTAATACTTTCTTTCCCTTTCAACCATCCTTTCCCCTCTCACGTTTGTGTGTGTGTGTGTGTGTGTGTGTGTGTGTATGTGTGTGTGGGTAGTTAGAAAGGGAAGTTTGGGAAAGGATAGTCACTTACATTTTTCTGACAGTTTAATTATAATGACTATTGATACTAAAAGGTTCCTTGTGTTTAAATTTACAAACCTGGTGACTGTAATCAGTGTAACTCAACCAAAGCCATGGGTATTAATATAAATCTAATTTTACCTGTGGTCAAATGGGGCTGGAATTGACCGTTCACCAGCCCAGGATGTTATAACACCACTTAAAAGCAAAAGAGATCAGATTGCTGTTGTCGGAGCTAGCTGTGTGAAAATTGGTGAACATATTTCGCACATCACCATAGTGACTTTGATTGCAAAATGCTTTGGAGATGTCCGAAGGTTGGAAAAGTACTATGCAAGTCTTTCTTTCCTTCAGGACTGGATGCTTCTGTGAAGACTTTCCTAAGTATACTGGGAAAAGATAAAATCCCTATTACTAAAACTCTGTTACCACTGCAAGCCTCTCTAAGTTACTTACAAATCTTATGAATGATTTTATTTCCTATTATATTGTCAGTTTAGCTCTGTTGATAAAACATTAGTCCTGAAGTTATTACTATGCTATAATTATTACTATAGCTAAAATGATGGTTGGAATTAGAGTTAAAGTTAGATTTAGCACTGGAGCTTCACTACCTCAACTGAGTCAAACCAGCACAAAGCTAGTGGAAGGGAGCACAAAGCTAAATCTCCAGTGCAATGATGAACAACTGCTGCATTGTCAGAGGTGCCAAATTTTGGGTGAATTGTTGAACCCAGGGTTCCACTAGTCTATTTCAAGAAACTGAAAATGAGAAGGAGAAATATAGAGAGCAAAAATTAGATAATATCAGAGTGTTACTCCGTTGTTAATCATGTGGTAAAGCTTTAACTTCCACCAGTGCTAGCTGTGCAAAAAGCTGAAATTAGATTCCGATGTTGGTATTAACATCATTTAATGAAAAAAAATATGGTTTGCAGTAACATCTTTAAAACCAAAAGCAAGTATCTTGCAAAGAGATCTTCACTGTAACATCAGAAATCCCCTTGCTTAAACACTACATGTGTGGGAGTATTAGTTCCAGAACATAATAAATAGACCGAGCAGTGTTCAACTCCCCTCATACATCCATTACATCATGACAGTCAGAGTTTTCTTAGCATCAATCACGCTTCATCTGTCACTGATCTGACTGGAACTTATGGGGGTTAGGTAATCACTTGACAGGTCAGCATTATTTTACAAGAATTTTCAACACAAAGCTGACAGTAATTCCTTGCTAGTGAATGGAGGCCTCCTGGTTTCAAATGCGAAACAGCCTGCTATCACATCTTTAGCATTCACCTGTAACATCCAGCTCGAAGTGACCCCAGGGCTTACGAGGACAAAAACCCAAATCAATGTAGCTCAAGCCACTGGAAGATAACAGGTGGTTTGTGAGCTTGGCGCTGGTGGTTGTTGGGAGGATGGAAAGATTTGGAGAAACTATACTGATGGCCAATAGGAAATTTACACAATTCCCAGAACTAAATGAATATACCAGTAACCTTAGCCCAGCAAGTCAATGTTAGCAATATAGATGAACCTTGTGCAAGTATGGTCAGGTGACTGCACTGTGTATTAGGCTGAGAGGAAGAGAGATGAGCAAGTAGACATGAACAACAATGCCATTGAAAGAATTTGGTACAGTTAATTTCATCAGTGCTAAATTAACTTTTGCTAATTTCATTCCTGTTAATTTCACTCTGTGATTTGATTTCATTACATGTTAATGTTCAATCAATTAATTCCAAGTGGTTACTACAGTTGTCGTAGAACTGGAAATAATATAACTCTAGGCATTTCAATTCTATATGATCATGCAGATGAATTTGATGATCCTGAGTTTCCAAGTGCTTGGTGAAAATACAGTTCCTGAAAATGCTTCCATTCCGGTGATTACAAATAGCGAGGAGTATATCCAAAATATTTGCGAGGGAGGAGATTGTTGAGCCTTTGGCTTTGATCTTTAAGTCATCATTGTCTACAGGAATAGTGCCAGAAGACTGGAGGATAGCAAATGTTGTCCCCTTGTTCAACCAGTGAGCCTTACTTCTGTTGTGAGTAAAATCTTGGAAAGGTTAATAAGAGATAGGATGTATATCTGGAAAGGAATAATTTGATTAGAGATAGTCAACACGGTTTTGTGAAGGGTAGGTCGTGCCTCACAAACCTTATTGAGTTCTTTGAGAAGGTGACCAAACAGGTGGATGAGGGTAAAGCAGTTGATGTGGTGTATATGGATTTCAGTAAAGTGTTTGATAAGGTTCCCCACGGTAGGCTACTGCAGAAAATACGGAGGCATGGGATTCAGGGTGATTTAGCAGTTTGGATCAGAAATTGGCTAGCTGGAAGAAGACAAAGGGTGGTGGTTGATGGTAAATATTCAGACTGGAGTCCAGTTACTAGTGGTGTACCACAAGGATCTGGTTTGGGACCACTGTTGTTTGTCATTTTTATAAATGACCTGGAGGAGGGTGTAGAAGGATGGCTGAGAAAATGTGCAGATGACACTAAAGTCGGTGGAGTTGTGGACAGTGCGGACGGATGTTACAAGTTACAGAGGGACATAGACAAGCTGCAGTGCTGGGCTGAGAGGTGGCAAATGGAGTTTAATGCAGAAAAGTGTGAGGTGATTCATTTTGGAAGGAATAACAGGAAGACAGAGTACTGGGCTAATGGTAAGATTCTTGGCAGTGTGGATGAGCATAGAGATGTCGGTGTCCATGTACATAGATCCCTGAAAGTTGCCACCCAGGTTGAGAGGGTTGTTAAGAAGGTGTACGGTGTGTTAGCTTTTATTGATAGAGGGATTGAGTTTCGGAGCCATGAGGTCAGCTGTACAAAACACAGGTGAGGCCGCATTTGGAGTATTGCGTGCAATTCTGGTCGCTGCATTATAGGAATAATGTGTAAGCATTGGAAAGGGTGCAGAGGGGATTTACCAGAATGTTGCCTGGTATGGAGGGAAGATCTTATGAGGAAAGGCTGAGGGACTTGAGGCTGTTTTCATTAGAGAGAAGAAGGTTAAGAGGTGACTTAATTGAGGCATACAAGATTATCAGAGGATTGGATAGGGTGGACAGTGAGAGCCTTCTTCCTCTGATGGTAATGTCTAGCACAAGGGGACATAGCTTTGAATTGAGGGGCGATAGATATAAGACAGATGTCAGAGGTAGGTTCTTTACTCAGAGAGTAGTAAGGGCGTGGAATGCCCTGCCTGCAACAGTAGTGGACTCGCCAACACTAAGGACATTCGAACGGTCATTGGAAAGACATATGGACGATAAGGAAATAGTGTAGATGGGCTTTAGAGTGGTTTCACAGGTCGGCGCAAAATCGCGGGCCAAAGGACCTGTACTGCGCTGTAATGTTCTATGTTCTATTATTATATGTCAAATACAACCAATCACTGCCATTGGGCTCCAATAAGAATTTGCACTTTGGAGTCATGAAATTGCGTTGGTGGCCTGCCAGCTGAGCTTATTTTGAAGAACATGCATATAAGAGTCAGTGGGGTTTAAACCCAAGCCTGTACAGTATACAAAATCAATGTTGGCACTCCAGTGCAGTACTGAGAAAATGCTCCATTGTCAGATGTACTCTATCTCAATTATTACATTAGGTTGTTCAGGTGGATGCCGTAGATCTCATGAGAAAAACAACAAAGTGTCCTGGACAACATTCTTCCCTCAACCAGCACTTCCAAGAACAAATTGTTTGGCTAGTCATCTATTTGCTGCTCCTGGAAACTTACTGTGTGGAATTTGCTGGCTGTGCTTGCCTAACTCTACGTTATGCGTAATCTTACTGGTTCTGAGTCTCACTGGCATGTTTAATGAGCTTGGAAGATGCTATATGAATGTAACTTATTTCTTCTGAATGGCTTTTCCTGCAATTTCACTGTTCTGCATTACCAAGATGATGCTCAAGGTTGGAAGTGCTGGATTCATGGAAAATAATTATTTGGTTAATTCCTATGGTATTATCATAGTGGTATTGTTTCCAGGACAAAAAATAATTGAGTAGTGTTATAACCTGCCTGCTTACCATTGGCTGGGGACTAATGACAATCCCACAATCCTGTGGGAGTATGAGCTTCCCCAATGAGGGGGACGGAGAAACCATTAGTAAACTCCAAGTATAAATAAAGCTGGCCAGTTTGGAACCAGCAGGAAGGAGTGTGCAGCAAGGGAAGTTGCTGCTGCTGTTATATATCTATCTGTTATTGTAAATAAATGTTATCACTTTGTATCCTTAAAACTCGTGCTGGATTCTTCGTGGCCTTCACAAAACTGGCGACGAGGGTTAAAGTGAATATCTGTCTACACTGCTGAAGCCACCTCCCTGAACTTTTGTTGGATACAGGTTGGAAGTTGTTTTCTATTATACCATGCCTCTGTACGGACGTTTGGATGTTTTTGATGCTGCGCTGGACAGCTGGAACCAGTACGCACAACGGATGCGTTACTATTTCCGGGCAAACAATATCACCGAAAACGAGCGCCAGGTTGTCATATTGCTCATCGCCTGTGGCCCGCGTACGTTTGGGGTGATTAGGAGCCTTACGTACCCAGCTGCGCCGGACACCAAAACGTTTGATGAATTTGTGAATATAGTGGGGCAACATTTTAACCCAACCCCGTCCACGATAGTCCAGCGTTACCGGTTTAATACCACTGAGAGGACCCCTGGAGAATCCCTTGCCGATTTTCTATCCAGGCTACGCAGGATTGCGGAGTACTGTGACTATGGTGAGAACTTGTCAGAAATGTTACGCAACCGTTTGGTTTGCGGTATTAACAATGCGGCCACCCAGAGAAAGTTGTTAGCTCAGCCAACATTGACTTTTCAACAGGACATTCAAATAGTATTGTCCCGAGAGAGCACAGAACGAGGAGTGCAGGGGCTACAGGGAATGGAAGTGCATGCCTTGGGGCGCAACCCCTTCCGTCCGAAAACGTCCCCCCGCACTCCTGCGGTACCTTGGGCGAGGCGGCGTCCGGACCTACGCCAGTGGCCGTCGGACATTCCTCCCCGAAGGGAGCCTTCTCCAGAACCAATGGATGAGGAGCCATGTCCGTGTCAGACTTGTAGGCGCCGACCCCGTCGCGTACGCCGGTCCTGGGGGCGCCAGAGGCGCCGTCATTCCGACCGAAACTGGGACCAGCCCAGGGGCCGTACCTTCCATATGGATGAACCTGCGGCGACTACTCCTGAGGATGTGGAGACGGAGGACGACTACCTGCAGCTGCATTTTGTGGCAGCTCCCCGTGTGGCCCCCATTAAGGTGACAGTATGGGTCAATGGTCACCCGCTTGAGATGGAGTTGGACACAGGCGCAGCGGTCTCCGTGATCGCCCAGAGGACATTCGACCGCATCAAGCAGGGTATACAGACCCTTACATTAACCGACTCACAGGCCAGGTTGGCCACCTACACGGGGGAACCACTGGACATTGCAGGAACTACAATGACCCCTGTTGTTTATGGACACCAGGAGGGGCGTTTCCCACTTATCGTGGTGCGCGGCCATGGGCCCAGCCTGTTGGGTCGGGACTGGTTGCGCCATTTGCGGTTGCAATGGCAGCACATCCTCCAAACAGTTTCTGAAGGGTTGAGTGAGGTGCTAGGACGATACCCAGATGTATTCCAGCCTGGTTTGGGGAAAATAAAAGGGGCCATAGCCCGTATCCAAGTCGAACCAGGAGACACGCCGTGTTATTTCTGGGCGCGCCCGGTGCCTTACGCCTTGCTCGAGAGTTTGGGTATTAGCAGGCCCATCCGTTTTGCTGACTGGGCAGCACCAATTGTACCTGTAATGAAGCCAGATGCCACAGTTCGCTTGTGTGGCGACTATAAACTTACAGTGAATACGGCTTCCCGACTCGACCGATATCCAATGCCTCGCATAGAGGATCTCTACGCGAAGCTTGCAGGCGGACTCTCCTTCACAAAATTAGATATGAGTCACGCCTACCTACAGTTGGAGCTGGACCTTGCCTCCCGACCATATGTAACGATTAATACACACCGGGGCCTGTATGAATATACATGGTTGCCCTTTGGAGTATCCTCTGCCTGCGCAATTTTTCAACGTGTTATGGAGGGCATTTTGAGAGGTTTACCACGTGTTGCTGTCTACTTAGATGACGTTTTGATTACAGGGACGTCGGAGCAGGAACATTTGGAAAATTTGGAGGCTGTCCTTAGATGCTTTTCGGAGGCTGGAATCTGTTTACGTCGCACAAAGTGCGTATTTCAGGCAAAGGAAGTAGTCTACCTAGGTTATCGGGTGGACCGTAAAGGTTTGCACCCCGTCGCAGAGAAGGTGCGTGCGATTCAACAGGCCCCCGCCCCGACTGACACTTCGCATCTTCGTTCTTTTCTCGGTCTCGTAATCTATTGCGGGAAGTTCCTCCCCAATCTGGCAACTACGCTCGCCCCGTTGCACCTTCTGCGAAAGAAAAATCACACCTGGGTTTGAGGGCAGCCGCAAGAAACCGTTTTCCGGCGGGTAAAGCAACAATTGTCGTCGTCTGGGTTACGAACCCACTATGATCCTGGAAAGCCTTTGCTCGTCACATGTGATGCGTCCCCGTATGGTATTGGGGCCGTCCTGTCCCACAAGATGGAGAACGGGGCCGAGCGACCGATAGCTTTCGCCTCCCGCACATTGACTGCAGCGGAGAAAAAGTACGCGCAGATCGAGAAGGAGGGCCTGGCAGTGGTTTTTGCGGTGAAACACTTCCACCAGTACGTGTATGGCCGCCATTTCACTATCGTGACTGATCATAAGCCTCTGCTGGGACTTTTCAGAGAGGATACGCCAATACCGCCCATTGCTTCCACACGGATCCAGCGCTGGGCTTTGTTGCTTGCTGCATACGAGTATTCTCTGGAGCACAAACCAGGAACGCAGATAGCAAATGCCGACGCACTGAGCCGATTGCCTTTATCGACCGGCCCCATGTCGACCCCCACGACCGGTGAGGTGGTTGCAACCCTAAATTTTATGGACACCTTGCCTGTCACGGCATCACAGTGGACCCAGACGGAGCCAGTCCTGTCAAAGGTTCGGCATATAGTCCTGTATGGTGGGCAGCATAGACAGCTCCCAGGCGAGTTGCGGGCATTTTCCTCCAAGCTGTCAGAATTCAGCGTGGAAGACGGCATCCTCTTGTGGCGGACGCGTGTGATTGTCCTGGAAAAAGGCCAGGAGCTGATACTAAGAGACTTGCACAATGGGCATCCAGGTGTGACCAAAATGAAAATGTTGGCCCGGAGTTATGTCTGGTGGCCAGGCCTCGACACCGACATTGAGAAGGTGGCCCAAAACTGCTCCATTTGCCAGGAGCATCAGAAGCCTCTGCCGGCTGCTCCCCTACATCACTGGGAATGGCCAGGGCGGCCTTGGGCACGCTTGCATGCAGATTTTGCAGGCCCTTTTCAAGGATCCATGTTCCTTCTATTAATCGACGCCCAGTCTAAATGGCTAGAGGTGCATAAGATGCAGGGGACAACGTCCTGCGCAACAATTGAAAAGATGCGTTTGTCCTTCAGTACGCATGGCCTCCCCGAGGTGCTGGTTACGGATAATGGCACTCCATTCACAAGTGAGGAGTTTGCGAGGTTCATGAAGATGAACGGCATACGCCATATCCGCACTGCCCCTTACCACCCGGCTTCAAATGGGTTGGCAGAGCGCGCAGTGCAGACATTCAAAAGAGGCCTAAAGAAGCAGTCTTCCGGATCAATGGACACGAGACTGGCTCGCGTTTTGTTTACGTATAGGACCACCCCCCATGCGGTGACTGGGTTAGCTCCTGCAGAACTCCTAATGGGCCGGAGACTTCGCACCCACCTTAGTTTGGTTTTCCCGGACATTGGTGCAAAAGTACGCCGCACACAAGAACGGCAGGGACATGGATTTTCTCGGCATCGGCCGATTCGGCAGTTTGCGCCCGGTGACCCAGTGTTCGTTCGGAATTTTGCTGGTGGTGCCCAATGGGTTCCTGGTGTAATCTTTCGCCAAACGGGCCCTATATCTTACCAGGTGCAAGCCCAGGGTTGTCTCCAGCGCAAACATGTAGCCCACGTTCGGTCCAGAAGACTATCCCCTCCAAAGATTCCCCGCCCCCGGAGCTCATTTCTACAGCCGCAGAGACCAGAGACAATGGAAGGTAGTCCTCACAATCTTCCACTGGTGCCTCACTCAAAGCCTGCGCAGGTCGCTACAGAACCAAATGGAGATAGAGACGCTGATATGACGGAGGCAGCAGACTCTGACTCCGAGATGGAGACACAGGACGCATCAGAGGGGGAATCCTCGGGTCCACGGGCCGTGGATGTACAACCGTTACACCGTTCATCACGGAAGCTCCGGTCTCCGTCTCGTTACACGCCGCCTGATCCAGCGCCGCATGCAAATGATATCCGGCCTGCGGCAAAACGAGTCCGACACCCTCCTTCGCCAGGGCCTTCGGTGGATTCCTTGGACTTTGGGGGGGAGGGATGTTATAACCTGCCTGCTTACCATTGTCTGGGGACTAATGACAATCCCACAATCCTGTGGGAGTATGAGCTTCCCCAATGAGGGGGGCGGAGAAACCATTAGTAAACTCCAAGTATAAATAAAGCTGGCCAGTTTGGAACCAGCAGGAAGGAGTGTGCAGCAAGGGACGTTGTGGCTGCTGTTATATATATATCTGTTATTGTAAATAAATGTTATTACTTTGTATCCTTAAAACTCGTGCTGGATTCTTCGTGGCCCTCACAAAAAGTAGTTTATGTCCAGTGTGGGCTAGACCGGGGAGAAAAAAATTACTCAGTGTGTGTGAATCCATCTCTGATCTCACCCAAATAGCCGGCGGGAAACACCGCACCAAACGTACCCAAAAGGACACATAGAAATGTCTTGGCTGAATCACACTCCTTCTGTCAATTTCACTGTAATTCTTAATCATATTGTATGTTGTGGTAATGTTTTTCCTAATCTGCCTCAGTCGCTCGATAATACATTCTTCTTCAAAACCACTCTCCTCTCATTTAGTTTTGGGGGACTGTCCTTATATGGTTCTATTATTGATCAGTTGCACAGACACAGCGCATTTCTTTTTTAAGATGTTTTTATTCTCCATTTTCACATTTTCCTTCAAAATTTACACCCCACCCACAAACAATAAACGGTAACAAATACAAAATCAATCCCCTTAACAATACCCACAATCCCATCCTCCCACCACCCCAAACAACGGCCCACCTGTCAATATATGCATCCAATAAAACAAACCCTCCCTCGGTGGAAACAAAAAACAAAAGAGAAAAAGAAAAAGGAATCCGGGACCGCCCATGGTCAACATTGACCTATAGAGTCCACTCCCCCTCCCCCCCTACTCTCAATGCCATCCAACCTCTGAAAGAGTGCCGTACATGATACCCAAGAGTTGAACAGCACCCCACCCCCCCCCCCCCCCCCCCGCAGTCTCCGACTCCTCCCGTCCACTGCCTCTTGTAAAACTCCTCCCCCCAACCTCGGTTCCTTCCCACCCAACTTTCCACCCCGGCAAGACCACTCAGACCCTGTTCTGCCAGGCTCCGATGGCCGCAGCCCCTCCCCCCACCTCACTCTCGTTCACTGGCCGGCTTAAACCGGCTTAAAGTGTGGAGGCCCCCGCCCGGGTCCTTTTCCCCCTTGCCCGGCCCTAGGAAAGCCCAGAAATCCCCTTTTAGCACACAAACCCCGCATATCCACCTACACCCCAAAGCGCCCTCATTTCGAGTGAAAGTCCCATCACTTCCCTTGTCCAAATATATACAACATTGGCTCCTTTAGCCCTTACACCCGCACTCAGTGAAACAAAAAAAAAAGAAGGAAATTCAGTCAGTCATGAGGTCACATTGGCACGTGGCCATCTCTCAATTTCTCAGTCCTGCCACAGTCCTTCTGCCTTCGCAAACTCCTCCGCTGCTTCCGCCGTTCCGAAATAAAAGTCCCTGAGCTTGTACGTCACCCTCAGCTTCGCTGGATATACAATGCCGCACTGCACCTTGCTAATGTACACTGCCCTCTTCACCCGGTTGAAGGCAGCCCGCCTCCTCGCCAGCTCCACCGTAAAGTCCTGGTATACACGTATACCAGCTCCAGCCCACTGCACCACCCGCTTCTGCTTGGCCCAGCTCAGGACCTTCTCCTTCACCCTGTACCTATGGAAGCACAGAGTCACTACCCTTGGCCGCTCACTCGCCATTGGTACAGGCCTCCACGACCGATGAGCCCGATCCATTCATATCGAGAGGGATCCTCCCCCTCCCCCAGTAGCAAAATACTCAATCGACCTTGGTCCTTCAACTCCTTCGGGCAGCCCCACAATCCTCAAATTCTGTCGCCTGGATCCGTTTTCCAGGTCTTCCATTTTTCCTCGCAGATCCTTGTTAATGTCCATCACCTTCCGCATCTCCTTCCCCATCGAGGCAAGTTGATCACCGTGCTGCAATAACGTCTCCTCCACTTCCTTTAGTGCCTCGCCTTGCTCTCGCACCTCCGCCACTGCGCTCGCCACCGCTGTTATCACCAGGGAAATCGCCTCCTCCACCAGCGCACTGAAAACCTCTCTCATCTCCTTCCTCATTGTCTCCATGTATCTTGTAAACTGCCTTTTGAATTCCGCAGCCATCACCTTAGTTATTTCTTCAGCCGTAAGCAATGCGGCCTCCCCTGGTGCTCCAGCCTCCATTATCCTTGGTGACCCCGCGGTGACCTTTCCACTCCCCGACGGACCTTCAGCTGTTTTCTTTACGGACGATTTTTTGCTTACCCTCGACATTTTTCTTCACTGTGCCTTCACTGTTTCTTCCTGCTTTTGCCGCCTCCGTGGACCCTGGGACTGGGCTTAAAGCCCCAAAAATGCCGTTCACGAACGGGAGCCCTCCATTGTGCAGCCGCCTCCCGCCCGCCATCACCGGAAGTCCACACAACGCATTTCTAACATTGCTCTCCATTTTGTCCCCCTTGCTCATCATGGCTTAGTAGGTAGACTCCCTGCCTCTCAGCTAAAAACTCTGAGTTTAAGTCCCACACCAAGATTTGTTGCCCATGGAAGAGATGATCCTGGTGAAGTTCAACAGGCTGATTTTCAGCCTGCTGATCCTTCCAACACTTCTTCACTAGTCCCCCAAGGAAAAATAAGTGTTTCTGAAGATATCAAGCAATTAAACCTAGCCCATCATCTTCAGAATCATCCAAAAGTCTATCCTCATTTCTTTTTCTCATCTGAATTTTTCCCATCATTGTCATCATTACAGAAATGGCATGAATGTCGATAACTTCATCCTTCTTCCATTAAAGCACTTAGCTCTATCCCTCTACTGTCAATAGCACCTTGCTCTACCCCTCTATTGTCAATAACACCTTGCTCTATCCCTCTATTGTCAATAACACCTTGTTCTACCCCTCTATTGTCAATAATACCTTGCTCTATCCCTCTATTGTCAATAACAGCTTGCACAATCCCGCTATTGTCAATAACACCTCGCTCTATCCCTCTATTGTCAATAACACCTCGCTCTATCCCTCTATTGTCAATAACACCTTGCTCTATCCCTCTATTGTCAATAACACCTTGCTCTGTCCCTCTATTGTCAATAACACCTTGCTCTATCCCTCTATTGTCAATAACACCTTGCTCTATCTCTCCATTGTCAATTACACTTCACTCTATCCCTCTATTGGCAACAGCACCTAGCTTTATCCCTCTATTATCAATGACACCTTGCTCTATCCCTCTATTGTCAATAACACCTCGCTCTATCCCTCTATTGTCAATAATACCTCGCTTTATCCCTCTAATGTCAATAAAACCTTGTTGTATCCCTCTAATGTCAATAGCACCTTGTTCTATCCCTCTATTGTCAATATCACCTCGCTCTATCCTTTATTTTCAATAAAATATAGCTCTATCCTTCTATTGTCAATAGCACCTTGTTCTATCCCTCTATTGTCAATATCACCTCGCTCTATTCCTCTATTTTCAATAAAATATAGCTCTATCCCTCTATTGTCGATAACACCTAGTTCTCTCCCTATATTGTCAATAACACCTAGCTCTATCCCTCTATTATCTCAAGACAAAATATGATGGAATACTTACCACATGGCTGGTAACAATGCAGAAGCTTCATACTATCCAGTAGTCTGTTTAATTGATTTCCCCGCCACTGTGCCATGCACAGGATATATTATCTACAAGACACATAGCAGAAATTCACCCATCTTATTTGGACAATGCCTTTCCGATCCACAATCAGGGTGGTACGGTGGCACAATGGTTAGCACTGCTGCCTCACAGTGCCAGGGACCAGGGTTTAATTCTAACCTTGGGTAACTGTCTGTGTTGAGTTTTCACTTTCTCCCCGTATCTGCGTGGGTTTCCTCCAGGTCCTCTGGTTTCCTCCCACAGTCCAAAGATGTGCATGCTGACTGGCCATGCTAAATTGCCCATTAGTGTCCAAAGAAGTGTGGGTTACGGGGATAGGGCAGGTGAGTGGGTCAAGGTAAGGTGCTCTTTCAGAGGGTTGGTGCAGACCCAATGTGCCGATTGGCCTTCTTCTGCATCTTAGGAATTCTATGAATTATATTTCTATGATAAACCACTTCTATTAAGAAGAACAAGGCTAACAACGTCATGGGAACACCACTGGCCACACCCACCACTCCTCCCTACCCCACTTGCCAACTTGTCTTGCCAACGGTGTTGTCAGCGGCCTGAATCATACTTTTGAGAATTGTTTCCCTAAACCTCTTGTTTATGGTTCTCTCTTAAAAAGTTGAAACTCATTTCTGCAGCCTACCCTTCAGTCACCTGTGATGAATGTAGAAATTGTTATATATTATATTTCATATTTGTGGCAGTAATGTTATTAAAAGCCTTACAGGCAGCGTGTCTACTAAAACTGTAATTAAGGTGTCATAAAAGGGGTGGTAATGATTGACTTTCATCATTTATTTGTTTACAGAGAGATGACTAAAGAGATATTGTTATGATTGCTGGTGATTCCCTGGAGTGTAGATAATTTATGAGGGGTTGTATTTAGTCCGAGCTAAGCAGGCAATGGGACATTTTTAGTGGGATATAGATTATATAATTAATGGGAAGAGCCATGTCTGTCTGTAGTTTGCAGTTTTGCCAAATGCTGTTAGGTTGAGCAGAACAGTCTGACAAGACAGAAGGAGTTTCAGGTTGCTCCTGAAAAGGGTCTCTCTCTCCAAAGGTCTGCACAGATAAGCAAGCAATCTGTTTTGTTAACTTTATTTATGAGTGGCATTTGAACTGAATTGGGAGGCTTAATTGTAATTCATGGCAGGAGTAGATAGCAAGTTAAAGTTTTTCTTTTTATTTAAGAACTGTTTAACTGTTAATTGTAAAACTATTTCGGTGATGTCAATGTGGTTAATTCTGTGTTTAAATCAAAAGTTTGTTTTAACATAAAAGATACTTATTGGTCAGAGCTATCACTCCCAAGATGAAGAATCATTTCTTCACAGTTTTACAAATTGAAAAATTATTGGGTTTCTCATCCGGTATTCTCCCAAAAATTGGGATCTGGTCCGGTATCCGGGTAGCACGGTAGCACAGTGGTTAGCCTTGTTGCTTCACAGCTCCAAGGTCCTATGTTCAATTCCCGGCTTGGGTCACTGGCTGTGCGGAGTCTGCACGTTCTCCCTGTGCCTGCGTGGGTTTCCTCCGCGTGCTCCGGTTTCCTCCCACAAGTCCCGAAAGGCATGCTGTTAGATGAATTAGACATTCTGAATTCTCCCTCTGTGTACCCGAAATAGCGCCGGAATATGGTGGCTAGGGGCTTTTCGCAGTAACTTCATTGTAGTGTTAATGTAAGCCTACTGTGACAATAAAGATTATTATTATAAGACAGCTCTTCTGGTTGATATTCTTTTCCACCCTGTATCTTTCAAACACCTATAACATTTTTTACATAATAAACATGTGGTGAATTAAACTTATTGGTATGTTAACTATGTGCTTATCTTCAGTGTGTTGAGTTTATTTTACTGATAATTTTACCACATGTTTATTTTACTCTTTAGAGACATGAAGATTTGGTATATACAAAAGGAGGCCATTCAGCCAATTGTGCTTCTGTTAGCTTTCAGTCCATAGCCCTCTAGGTTACAGTACCTCAGGTAAATAGTCAGGTATATTTGTCTCTAGAACCTTTTATGCAGAGAGTTCCATAAACCCCTATCACACTCTAGGTAAAACAACTGAGACTAGTGGTATTGTGGTTTGCATCTAACCATCCAGAGGTTCAAGGTAATGCTCTGGAGACATGGGTTCAAATCCCACCATTGGCCTCTCAGATAAAAGTAATACGTTCTTCTTATCTAGGCCCTTCACAATTTTATACATCTCAATTAAAACTCTCCTCAGTATCCTCAGCCTTACAGTCACATTACCCTGTGCTTCCTGACATTGAGCCAATTTTGTATCCAACTTGCCATTTTCCCTGAGGTCCATGAGCTCTTAATTTCCTGACCAATCCATCATGTGGGACCTTGTCAAGAGCACTGCTAAAATCCATGTAGACTACATCAAACATGTTAGGTTCTTCCACCCTCCTTCTTACCTCCTCTAAAATTAAATCAAGTCAGTCAGACAACACCTTCCTTTAACAAATCTATTCTTCCTGTCTTCGATTAATCCATGCCTCTCTAAATGATGAATAAACTATCTTTCAAACCCTTTTCCAATAGGTCGCCTACCACTGAGGCTAGGTGGCTTCAATTCCCACCACAACAGATCACGGAATGTAAATCTAATTAATTAAATCTGAAATTGAAGGCTAGTCTCATTAATGGTGATCGCAAATCTATCATTGATTGTTATAAAAATATCAGCTTCACGAAAGCTGTTTCGGGAAGGAAATCTGCTATCTTTACCTGGTCTGGCCTACATTTGACTCCAGATTCACAACAATACGGTTGGCCCTTAAGAGCGCTCAAGGGCAATTAAGGTAACAAATGCTGGCCTTGCCTTTGATGCCCATGTACCAGGAATGAATAAAAATGAAGTTATGATTTCCTACTTTCAAGCATTGATCTGTTCCCTCAGTTCATCTGCTTTGTTCACGGGAATCCTTGCATTTAACCATATACAACTAATCACTGAACAGCTTCTTGATTAACTCTTTTCCAGCCTTTTTTTCCTTGATCTCCCCATACTCAGTTAGCCTTCTATTTCCAGCTTTGCTTCTCTTCCTTCTGAATCTACACTCAGGTTCTCAACTCCCTGCCAAACTCATTTAAACTCTTCTCAACTGGACGAGCAAACTTGCTTCTGTCAGGATGTTGGTTCAGGCGTCTTTAAAGGTACAAGTCATCTGTCTTCTACAACTGTCAAAATGTGGCAGGAGCCAAAAGCTCCTCTCCTGCACCTTCTCTCCAGCCACATGCTCAGCAGCACTCTCCTCAAATGTCTGGTCTGAGCCTAGCATGTGGCACTGGGACCGATCTGAACATTTTCACCTTTGAGGTCCTGCATTTTAATTCATTTCCAAGCACCCTGAATGCTACCTACGTACTTGCTTGCAGGGCTTCATCCCTCTTTCCACCTCTCATCAATTCTGAAAAGGTCTATGACCTTTGGGCTGTGTGATGGAGGATTGTAGGAATATTGGTTTCTAAGTATTGGGCAATTTAAGGGTTAAAAGCCTGGGGTTATAGTGTGCTTGACTGAAGTGGTCATGTTTTAAAAAAATAACCCTGTTTTGCAGGGCTTGGAAACTTTTAGGAGCCTGGAAGTAAAATTAACCAGAGAAATATATTTTGCAGTCTTGGCGAACGCATTGTGGTTTGACTGGGTCAGTCCCTAGGGAGTTAATATGCTTGCTTTCCCTGGAAAGTTAATTTGTTTTTCAGCTTGGGGAGATGATATAATTGCTGGATGGAGCTAAAAGATTCAGGGAGACATTTTGAGAATGTTTTTGGAGAAAAGTTGAATTCTGATCTGGCAACCTGTGTTTTGACCCCAAGTAAAGGCAGTTTTCTTTCCTAGTATGATAGTTCTATAAAGAGTAATAACAGTTAAAGCAGCACAGTCTTGTCTGGCGACAAGGGAGAGGATGAAACAACACAGTTGAAACAGCTATTTGAAGATATTCAGCCATAGTCTGAAGGGGTTCTAACACCAGCCAAAAATCTGTTCTGTAAAGCAGGTATTACACTATGCCATGCTGATTTAAAGGTCATGATGTGGAAATACCGGCGTTTAAAGGTAGATTGAGAGCTGCATGTTTCTTTTCTTGTTTAATGGGGAATTGAGTAGGAATGTATAAGGGGCAATTGTAAGCTTTTTGGGTGTGAAGTTAGAGAGTTTAATATTGTATTCATAATAAAGTTTTGTTTTAAAGTACCTATGTTTTATGCAGTCTCTCCTGAAGCATCATTCTTTCTGCACAGTCTCACAAAACAAATTAAAATATTGGGTACAGTAAGAAGTCTTACAACACCAGGTTAAAGTCCAACAGGTTTGTGTCAAATCACCAGCTTTCGGAGCACTGCTCCTTCCTCAGGCGAATGAAGAGGTGGGTTCCAGAAACATTTATATAGACAAAGTCAAAGATGCAAGACAAAACTTTGAATGCGAGCATTTGCAGGTAATTAAGTCTTTACAGAGCCAGAGAGAGGGGTAACTCCAGGTTAAAGAGGTGTGTATTGTCTCAAGCCAGGACAGTTGGTAGGATTTTGCAAGCCCAGGCCAGATGGTGGGGGATGAATGTAATGCAACATGAATCCAAGGTCCCGGCTGAGGCCGTACTCATGTGTGCGGAACTTGGCTATAAGTTTCTGCTCGTCGATTCTGCGTTGTCGCACGTCCTGAAGGCCGCCTTGGAGAACGCTTACCCAGAGATCAGGGGCGAAATTCTCCCCCAAGGGCGCGATGTCCGCCGACTGGCACCAAAAACAGCGCCAATCAGACGGGCATCGCGCTGGCCCAAAGGTGCGGAATGCTCCGCATCTTTGGGGGCCGAGCCCCAACATTGAGGGGCTAGGCCGATGTCGGAGGGATTTCCGCCCCGCCAGCTGGCGGAAATGGCGTTTGTTGCCCCGCCAGCTGACGCGGAAATGCGGCGCATGCGCGGGAGCGTCAGCGGCCGCTGACAGTTTCCCGTGCATACGCAGTGGGGAGAGTCTCTTCCGCCTCCGCCATGGTGGAGGCCGTGGCGGAGGCGGAAGGGAAAGAGTGCCCCCACGGCACAGGCCCGCCCGCGGATCGGTGGGCCCCGATCGCGGGCCAGGCCACCGTGGGGCACCCCCCCGGGTCAGATCGCCCCGCGGCCCCCCCCCAGGACCCCGGAGCCCACCCACGCCGCCTGGTCCCGCCGGTAAATACCAGCTTTGATTTACGCCCGGGACAGGCAATTTCTGGGCGGGACTTCGCCCCATCCGGGATGGAGAATTGAGCAGGGGTCCCGCCAAACGGCGCGGTCCGATTCCCGCCCCCGCCCAATCTCCGGTACCGGAGACTTCGGCGGGGGCGGGATTCACGGCGGCCAACGGCTGTCCCGTTGGTTGCACCAGAGGCTGAATGCCCTCGACTACTGAAGTGTTCCCCAACTGGAAGGGAACATTCCTGGCGGTTTTATTGGGGTTTTGGTTCGGGATCCCAGTCACTGCTAGTTTTGTCTGGGAATAGGGTGGTTACCATTCCCACCCCCCTCAAATTATTTTGTGTTAATTTTATTGCTAATTTCACAATGTGTTTATTGCACTATTAATTTCACTTTATGTTAATGTTGTGTTTTCACCTTATTTTCACCCGAACTCCGCTGTTTAATTGGTGTGCTATCACTGTGTTAATTTCATCCGGTGTTGTACGTATTTTCAACTATTAATTTCGTTGTATGTTAAAATTGCAATGTGTTGCGTTAATTTCACTGTCAATTCGACCATGTGTCGTGCTAATTGCACTGTTAATTTCATCGTGTGTTGTGTTAATGTTACAATGTGTGGTGTTATTTCCATCGTGTGTTTAATTTCACTGTTCGTTCAGCCATGTGTTGTGTTAATTTCTGCTTGCACTTGCTGACTGGTGGTGATGTTTCGCCTTGTAAGTTGCAGAGTCCTGTGTCAGTTTTTGATGTCAGTAATGTTTTGTCATTTTTATGTATGTTCCCCTGTGAGCCGAGCCGAGCCCCGCCCCGACATGCGCTTTGCCGGCCGCTGGCAGTCCTTGGAGCCGCCTCCCTCGCCCGGTGAGTGGGGGAAAGAAGCCGCAGAGCTCGGCACCGCCATCCTCCTCCTGCTGAGCGTGTGGACAGCGCGCGCAGAACCGCTCCGAGCCGAGCCCCCAGGACATCGCAGTGATGAAGGATCGCACCCAGGAGCTGCGGGCTGTAAGTATCCACAGGCTGAGAGAGGAGAAGGATGTGTGTGTGTGTCTCTGCCCGGTCGGCTCACGGGCTGGGGAGGTACCGCTGGCTCGCTCGCTCTCTTCGTGAGCTGCTACATTCCGGGGAAAGCATTGGGGGTTCTCTCTGTGTGTATTTTATTTTTCTTCCTCTCACTCTTTTTGCCTCTCAGCGTTGGTTGCAAAAAAAAAACACCCCGGCGTCCAGTGTGCGGAAGATGTGATGGAGGGGGGACAGGGCAGATTCCTAACTTCCACCGCATCCCTGCGGATCAGAGGCTAAGATTGAGCTAACCCCGGGGAAACTGTGAACTTGCCTCCAAGTGTGTGGAAAAGGGATTGGCGGGGGGGGGGGGGTCTCTTGGGTGTTGGGTTGAGGAGGGGACTCGTGGTTGTTGGATTGAGTCTCCCTGTGTGTTGGATTGGGGGAGGGTCTCCCTGAGCATTGGATTGGGGGATCTCCCTGAGCATTGGATTGGGGGGGTCTCCCTGAGTGTTGGATTGGGGGATCTCCCTGAGCATTGGATTGGGGGGGGGGGTCACCCTGAGTGTTGGATTGGGGGGGGGGGTCTCCCTGAGTGTTGGATTGGGGGGGGGGGTCTCCCTGAGTGTTGGATTGGGGGGGGGGTCTCCCTGAGTGTTGGATTGGGGGGGGGGTCTCCCTGAGTGTTGGATTGGGGGGGGGTCTCCCTGAGTGTTGGATTGGGGGGGGGGTCTCCCTGAGTGTTGGATTGGGGGGGGGGTCTCCCTGAGTGTTGGTTTGGGGGGGGTCTCCCTGAGTGTTGGATTGGGGGGGGTCTCCCTGAGTGTTGGATTGGGGGGGGGGTCTCCCTGAGTGTTGGATTGGGGGGGGGGTCTCCCTGAGTGTTGGATTGGGGGGGTCTCCCTGAGTGTTGGATTGGGGGGGTCTCCCTGAGTATTGGATTGGGGGGGCTCTCCCTGAGTGTTGGATTGGGGGGGGGGGTCTCCCTGTGTGTTGGATTGGGGGGGTCTCCCGTGCGTTGGATTGGGGGGGTGTCTCCCTGTGTGTTCGATTTGGTGGGGGGGTTCTCCCTGTGTGTTGGATTTGGGGGGTGTCTCCCTGAGTGTTGGATCGGGGGGTGGGGGGTGTCTCCCTGAGTGTTGGATCGGGGGGTGGGGGGTTCTCCCTGAGTGTTGGATTGGGGGTGTGTCCGAATGTTGGATTATGGGGGGTCTCTCTGAGTGTTGGATTGAGGGGGGGGGGTCTCCCTGAGTGTTGAATTGAGGGGAGGGGGGTCTCCCTGAGTGTTGGATTAGAGGGGGGGTCTCCCTGAGTGTTGGATTGGGGAGTTTCTCCCTGAGTGTTGGATTGGGGGGGTCTCCCTGAGTGTTGGATTGGGGGGGTCTCCCTGAGTGTTGGATTGGGGTGGGGGGGTCTCCCTGAGTGTTGGATTGGGGGGGGAGTCTCCCTGAGTGTTGGATTCGGGGGGGGGGGGTTCTCCCTGAGTGTTGGATCGGGGGGTGGGGGGTTCTCCCTGAGAGTTGGATTGGGGGGGGGGGTTCTCCCTGAGTGTTGGATTTGGTGGGGGGGGGGGGGGGTTCTCCCTGAGTGTTGGATTTGGTGGGGGGGGGGGTTCTCCCTGAGTGTTGGATTGGGGGGGGGTTCTTCCTGAGTGTTGGATTGCGGGGATCTTCCTGTGTTGGATTGGGTGGAATCTCCCTGAGTGTTGGATTGGCAATGGTCTCCCTGTGTGTTGTATTGGGGGGGGAGGGTCTCCCTGAGTGTTGTATTGGGGAGGGGCTGTCTCCCTGAGTGTTGGATTGGGGGGGAGGGGTCTCCCTGAGTGTTGGATTGGGGGGGGGGAGGTTCTCCCTGAGTGTTTGGGGGGGGGTTCTCCCTGAGTGTTTGGAGGGGGGGGGGGGGGGGTTCTCCCTGAGTGTTGGATTGCGGGGACCTTCCTGTGTTGGATTGGGTGGAATCTCCCTGAGTGTTGGATTGGCAATGCTCTCCCTGAGTGTTGGATTGGCGGGGGGAAGTCTCCCTGAGTGTTGGATTGGGGGGGGGGGGTTCTCCCCGAGTGTTGGATTGGGGGGGGGTTCTTCCTGAGTGTTGGATGGGGGGGGGGGGGTCTCCCTGAGTGTTGGATCGGGGGGGGGGGGGTGGGGGGTTCTCCCTGAATGTTGGATTGGTGGGGGGTTCTCCCTGAGTGTTGGATTGGGGGGGGGGGTTCTCCCTGAGTGTTTGGATTGGGGGGGGGTTCTTCCTGAGTGTTGGATTGCGGTGATCCTCCTGTGTTGGATTGGGTGGAATCTCCCTGAGTGTTGGATTGGCAATGCTCTCCCTGAGTGTTGGATTGGGGGGGCGGGGAGTCTCCCTGAGTGTTGGATTGGGGGGAGGGGTTCTCCCCGAGTGTTGGATTGGGGGGGAATCTCCCTGAGTGTTGGATTGGCGATGGTCTCCCTGAGTGTTGGATTGGGGGGGGGGGTCTCCCTGAGTGTTGGATTGGGGGGGGGGGGTCTCCCTGAGTGTTGGATTGGGGGGGGGAGTCTCCCTGAGTGTTGGATTGAAGGGGGGGGGGGGTGTCCTGGGTCTCTGGGAATGATGGCAGGGCTGCAGGTAAAGGATGTGCAGATTTGATTGATCCGTTAAGCTCCTCAACAGAGTCATTCGCTGAATACTGAGCAGTCTCTCTCTTTCTCTCTCTCTCGCTCTCCCTCCCTAGACTTGCAGCCTGAGGCTGATGCTGCAATTTAACCGGATTGTCTTTGAGTTCAACAGCCATCTCTCTCCTCTCTCTCTCTCTCTCTCTCTCCACCCCCCACAGACACAATGGTGGCCCTGAAAATAGACATTACACCTTCAATGGTTACAATGGGGCCGACCAGGATTGCAGAGTCCCATTCCCGGGACACATGTACCCACCCAGCTTTCACCCGATAATGCTGTCAGTCAGCTTCTGTGAACTGTTAAATCTCAGGTCCTGAAAATTCTACCCCCCCCCCACCACGTGCCTTTCCTTTCTCTTGCTGTTACTTCAGCCTTTCTGTCTCTTCCTTGCTTTGTTTCAGTTCCCTCTCCCCTTTTTTTATTCCCATCTCGCTAGCCCTCTCTTTCTCCAGTACCTCTCTGCTATCTAGCTCATATTGCTATCTGTGGTGTGGATGGATGGGATGTGTGTGTGAACGTGTGGTACTTAAAGATGCCCAGACAGTGGGTGGATTCAAAAATAGAGAGTGACGGTGGCGTTCTGAAAAAGGAATCTGCTTCACTCAGGTGGAACAGAGTTTAGTATTGGAGGAGGCCTCTGACCAGGAATAACCATGAACCGCATTTGACCTGTCTGGTTTACCCAATGCAAATCGAGCATCAAGGGAAGGGATTCAGTAAGATTGGATGGAGTTAATGTCAGTCGGTACCAGAAGCGGTTAGGTGGTCTTGTGGACGGGCCACTTCTTCCCTGCTAGAATGGATCAATGGAGAATTGTCTCCAGCTGTGACAGGTATGGAGGAAAACGGGAACTGTCTCGTGCCAGTTAGCAGTAGCTTCAGTTCTGGGTCACCACAAGTGTCCTGCACAGGTGACTTGAGGAACCTCTGCAGAAAACACTGAGCTGCAACACAAGGGCACACTGGGGCTTTTTGAGGAGTGTCATTGGTGCAGTTGCCATCCGTTGATGGTGGTGGTTGGCTCGTTGATTGCCCACCATGACTGCCTCTGTGAGGAGAGCACCTCAGAGTAGGAACGTGGGCAAAAGCTACAGGAAAAAGTTGAAATTTTGAAACCCCCTCGAGACTTACCGTACTGTGAATGCTTGCCAAATAAAATTTCGTCATTTGGAATATATTGTCTAGTCTGTCATTCTTTTTATTTTGCAAATATGGAACTGTCAGAAATGGATCAATTTAAACAGACTCCGTTTTCCAGCAAAACTAAACGGGTAAAGGAACTAGTAAGTCACTGATTGTAAATCTGTCCAATGGAAAATGATACTGGATGATTTCAGAGCAAATAAAAAGTTATAGGAAATGAGTTGTCCTGTACCTATCCCCTTTGTAGCAATGACTCATCAGCTGCTGATGGCTCCGATTGACCTCCAGTGTTTCCTTGCTATTGGCAGCAATGTGTAGCATACTGTTCAGTTTTGCCTACTGTTCGGCTATGTTATGGTTCCCATGAACCAATACAAAACATGTAAACTGGAAGCATTTAGCACATCGAGCATCCATGGAGCGGCATGGAGCGAAAAGCAGAGTTCATTGTTTCAGAACGGCTTTCATGAAAGGTCACCGATCGGAAACGTTAACTCTGTTTCGCACTGCACGGATGCTATTTGGCCTGCTGTGTGTTTCTATATTTTCTGTTTCAATTTCTGATTTCCAGGATCTGTGATACATGTAAATTGTTTTTGCAACCCAAATTCTCACTGAATCGTGAGGCTCTTCCATATTTGTGTGATTTGTTGCATCTGATCTTTGCTGGGGTACAGGGTTCTGTGGGGTGTCATCAACCCAAGTTGACTATCTCTGAGGACTCAGTATCCAGCCTACCCTCTCTTTGAAAGTGCAATGCGCTCTTTGATACTTTTGATTCTGATGCAATCGTGTGTACTCCCCAGTTTGAAATCCACATCTAATAATGTGCATCATTTCCTGCTCATGGCGTGCAGTTAGTATATTGTTGCAACATGGCCCCTTCCCATTTAGGGGCGCCCTCTAGTTGTTACTGGGAACACAACTGGCTACCTGTGCACAGTTAACGTGTCTTTAAAGAATGTCCATTAAAACTGTAGCTACATCTGCTGAAGTGAATATGGGCGGGCGAGTAATGAAATAGACTTTAACTTTAGTTACTGACCGAATGCAGACTAAAATGACATCGTGACTGATTCCTGTGGTCATCAGCAGTCCTGGTATCGTAACAATTGGAGCCAGTGTTGACCTTCGGTGCTGCTGGAAACACAATGTGAATGGTCCAGAGTCCTGGCATGTCATGAACCAAATGTAACATCTTATTTGCAGTCTTCACTGCTGATCCTGAGCCTCCGCTTGCATTACTTCTTTCTGAGAATCAGGTAAACCTATCTCTTGTGATAGCTCTCATCCAAAGGGTGGTTTGTTAGGAACACTGAAACTCTTGGGGAAACATTAGAGTATAGAACCCAACCTAGTATAATAATAATCTTCATTGTCACAAGTAGGCTTACATTAACACTGCAATGAGGTTACTGTGAAAAGCCTAGTCGCCACATTCCGGTGCCTGTTTGGGTACTCGGAAAATTCAGAATGTCCAATTCACCTAATAGCATGTCTTTCGGGACTTGTGGGAGGAAACTGGAGCACCCGGAGGAAACCCAGGCAGACACAGGGAGAACGTGCAGACTCCGCACAGGCGGGAATCGAACCTGGGACCCTAGTGCTATGAAGCAACAGTGCTAACCACTGTGCTACCGTGCCACCTGGGTAATGCCTTACTCATCCTGGTACAGGACATTTATAGTTCTTGATAATTGCCCCCTTTCCCAGTGAATAACCCCAACCTGTGGCGATGTATTTCCCACCATGCACATAGGCCAACCAGTTATTACCCTCACTTAGTCCCTTGCCGTACAAGTATGTCCCGCACCTCTGATGTTGATCGCAGAAGTGACAATCTCAGCCAGAGGGTGGCCATATTTAATACTGGAAAGCTCTGCTACAGTGTGTACCTATTCTGTTTATCAGGGGTTGTAAATTAACCACACGAGTCACAGTAGTGGGTCAAAGTTGGATCCACAGGCAGCTTGCTGGTCTCCTCATCCACTGCTACCAGAACCCTGACCTGCAAAATGTAGTACAGTTAATGCCTAGTAAAAAGCATGCACAGTTTAAAAAAGCAAGCAAACGATAATTGTCCAAATATCATGTACTGGAGCAGCAACCCAAAGATTGTAGGATCAAACCCTAGTTGTGGCAGGTTGTAAAACCAAATGGACATTTGTGTTCTAGCACCAGAAAATAATCCATGAGAGGAACTGATTCACTGGTGGGGTGCTCGTTCAGAGGGCCGGGTGTAGACTCGATGGGCTGAATGGCCTCCTTCTGCACTGTAGTGATTCTATGACTAATATTCTCCTGAGAATGAAAATTGCTCTCTTACCAGGTCTAGCCTGCACGTGACTCCAGGCATGATTGCTAATGCCCTTAGGGCAGCCAGAGAGGGGGCACAGCTACTACCTCACTAGTACTATCCTTTGGAAAATTCTGAATAATCGGAGTCCGAGCGATAACGATTATTGCAATGTTCATTGTGTAATACCAGTGAGAAAAGAGCTTTAATGCATCACATCAAGACTATGTTCTTAATGTACAGTGGGGAAAAATGTCAACATTCATTTAAAAACCATTGGCAGCAAAACACAAACATGAAGTAATTGGTTCTACAGACTCTAAATGCTACTGGCTGGAATGCTGCCAGTCCCTTGTGATGTGAGAAGCAGGTGTTGCAGTTACTATTGGTTAGTTTATGCAACGTGTTTTATTGTTTAGTTTTCCAAATGTGTTTTCATCATGACAATTGTCTTAAGAGTAAGCAGGTTGATGGTGATGGTAACATTGGAATGTGACTGTTTAAACCTGGAGTCACTTTCTGGGGAGCACAACTGTTGAATAAAATGAAGGGAAAGTAGTAGCGGAGACACTTGTGCTGCTCTGATGTGTAATGCCCAGACGATTATCTGAATCTGTGTTTGTGTTTTACCAACTTGGGATTTGAAGGACACGAGTAATAGGGGAAGGCCATTCAGCCCTTTGAGCCTGCACCTCCAATGCAATCATAGCTGGTATTCTACCTCAACACTACCGTCCTGCACTACCACCTTATTTCTTAATGCCAGCAGTATTCAAAAAATCTAATAAACTCCGTCTTGTGTACTGAACGATCAAGCATCCACAGATATCTGGGTAGTGAATACCAAAGCCTTTGAATTAAGACATTCTATGATATCAAGTTCTAAGATATATCTCCTTATTTCAGTCTTATATGACCAACCCTTTATTCTTAGGCTGTGACCCCTCATTCTGGCCAGGGGAACATCCTCTCGGCATCTCTCCCATAAAGCCCTTTGCACATTATGTATGTTTCAGTGAGATCAACTCTCATTCTTCTAAATCCTAGCAACTGGAGGTCTAGTCTGCTCACTCCTCATTGGACAATCTCCTCCTCCCAGCAGCCAGCCTGCTAAACCTTTGTTGCACTTTCTCTAAGGCATGTTTGTCCTTCCTTGGGTAAGGAGATTAAAACATTATGCAATATTCCAGGTGTGGTCATACAAAGGCCATGCACAATTGCACCAAGACTTCTTCATTCTTAACCCACTCTCTTTGTTATAAAGGCTGACATGGCATTTGTCGCTTGCTGTGCCTGTGTTAACTTTCTGTATTTCATGTACAAGGACCAGCAGGTCCCTCTGAATAACAACATTTTCTCATTTGAATAAAAGTACTATGTTGTTCATAGAACATACAGTGCAGAAGGAGGCCATTCAGCCCATCATGTCTGCACCGACCCATTTAAGCCCTCACTTCCATCCTATCCCCGTAACCCAATAACCCCTCCTATCCTTTTTGGTCACTAAGGGCAATTTATCATGGCCTATCATCTAACCTGCACGTCTTTGGACTGTGGGAGGAAACCGGAGCACTCGGAGGAAACCCACGCAGACACAGGGAGAACGTGCAGACTTCGCACAGATAGTGACTGAGCAGGGAATTGAGCCTGGGACCCTGGCGCTGTGAAGCCACAGTGCTATCCACTTGTGCTACCGTGCTGCCCTTCATGTTGAAGTAAACGTCACATTTTATTCCATCTGCCAGGTTCCTGCCCACTCACTCAAACTATCTACATTTCTTTCCAAACTCTGGGTCCTCACAAATAACGTTTCCACATAGGTTTTTGGCATCAGCGAACCTGGTTTATTACACTTCATCCCCTCATCTAAGTTATTGATCCGGCTGAAAATAACTGAAACCCAAGCACTGATCTTGGAGCACCCCATAGTTACAACCTGCCAACCCAAAAATGACCCATTTATTCCTTATCTCTGCTTTCTATCCATTAACCAATCTTCAATCCATGCTAATGTATTAGCCTCACTCAGTGGAGTCCTAACTTTGTGCAATAGCTTCTTGTGTGGCACCTTTATCGAATGCTTTAAAAAAAAAATTCGGTATTAAGGTTCCCCTTTATCTACCCTGCTGGTTACATACTCAAAACTCTGAATAGATTTGTGAAATACGACTCCTCTTTTCTTTTGTTGATTCTGCCGAGTAGGATTTGACTTTTCAAGTGTCCTCTTACCTTGTACCTAATAATACGTTCTAATATTTTCCCTACAACTGATGTAAACGGGACCGAGATTCAGGAGTTAGCACTTTGTGGACACACCAAAAGGGAGCACGTTCTCTTTATTCAGTGGTCCTTGTTTACAAAATGCTACCTAATGGAATGGTATTGTGAGTCTGTAGCTCAGCAACACTCCTACTGTGACTGGGGAGGGAGATGGTGGAATTTTATCAGTGATTATAGAATGTACCACCAGACAAAGGAACTGAATGTGCCCACTCCCTGCCTACTTCACTTACCACAGATAATGATGACCTGTTCAGTTACAGCAGATAAGCACTCAAAACACCCCATGATTCTCTGAGATTTAACTCCATGCTTGCTGATAATTTAACTTGGATTTTGAGTTGGCTATGGGCTAATGAATATATTTTTTAATTCATTCGCAGCATGTGGGAGTTGCTGGCGAGGCGAACATTTATTGCCCACCTTTAATTGTCTTAGAAAGATGGTGAACTGCTGCCTTGAACTGCTGCAGTCCATGGGGTACAGCCGCATTGCTGTTTGGGAGTGCAAGGATTTTAACTGAGTAACAACAAAGGAATGATATATTTCCTATTTCCAAGTCAAAATGGTGTGTGGCTTGGAGGGGAACTGGCAGATGATACTGCTCTCATGCCTCTCCTACCCTTGTCCTTGTAGGTGACAGAGTTCACGGGTTTGGAAGTTGCTGTCAAAGGAACCTTGGTGAGTTGGTGCAGTGCATCTTGTAGATGGTGCACATGCTGCCACTGTGCGTTGGTGGTTGAAGGAGTGAATGCTTAAGGTTGTGGATAGGATGCCAATCCTGTGAGCTGCTTTGTTCTTGATGGTGTTGAGCTTTTTGAGTGTTGTTGAAGCTGCACTCATCCAGGCATGTTGAAAATATTCCATCAAACTCCTGATCTGTGCCTTGGAGTTCGTTTGGGGAGTCAGGAAGTGAGTTACTCACCAGAGAATTCCCAATTTCTGACCGGCTCATGTAGCCACAGTATTTATATGGGTGGTACAGTTCAGTTTCTGGTTAATGGTAACCCCTGTCATGTCGATAGTGGCTAAGGAACACACAGGAGGAAGGATGTTAGCTGATGTTTGATAAATGACATTGTTAGAGATTTATTGGGCCAACCCTTTGAACAGTGCAGTCAAGTCTTTCCATCATTCTTTCAATGCTAACAGAAGTGAATTGTTGCACATGTTTTGCTGTTTGGTGTCATTACTGAAATTCTATATAACACTTCCAAACTAAATTGGGGAATGTTTCACTGGATATTTATCCAAAGTTGGAATGCCAGCCCACTGGGGGAGCCCAAACCCACCAGTTTCTGCCCACACATCCTGGGGAAAGAAACTATATTGTTTTCTAAAATGGCGGTAACCAATTGGAGAATTAAGGGAATGGTTTCTCGGCATATTTGATTCCATAAGCATCATATTTACATCAGCTATTCTGTCGTCTTCATTGTTTGATTTCATGATGTTGCCCCAAGCTGCTGCTGTTCTTAAAGAGTTAAGAGACTTTCCAGTAACAACATCTGCTCCCAATCTAAGGCTGCTATTGGACATCATTCACCTTTTAGTTGAGAACCTGATGTTAACTCTTCAAGGACTGAATCAAATTCAGTGGGTTTGGAAACCACTGATGTGTAATTCATCGTGTTATAACCAGGAGAAAATGTATGGATACACATCCATTGATTTGAGGATGTGAATATAACTGAGAAGGTAGGAAGGGGCGATAAAAGTTGTGTTCTGCCAGGCCATGGTCCAATGTACTTAATTGAAATAGGAAGTCATAGTGTCGTCCATGAGGAGTTCCCAATCCCAACCATGCCACCATGTGCAGACTCAAAAATAAGGTTATACATAGCTCCAAAGAACAGAAGGAAATACTTCTTGGACACCTTGCTGTCAGGATATCATTGGCATAGGATGGGGAACAGAGTCCTTGCCCATTCTTCTAAAGAATAGTGCAAAGTATAGCAGGATCTATTCCTGCTGACGTGTTTAACTACACTGGCTCAGTTCTGTACTAAAACCGTGAGGATTCTTTTCCCCTGAGGGGGGAAATGAGGAGTGGGTGGCATGGGAAGATTGTGGGCAATGAGAAGATCCTTCTTTTTGGTGCACTAATGATGTACAGCTTCTTTGCCAACCGTAGAATCCCCCACTCTAAGTGATTGTAAGCCTGGCACCTATTTGGGTGGGAACATTTACTTTGGTGAGACTGCTCTCCACAGAATCAGCAAACTGAACAATATCATAATTTTGAAAAATAAAACTTCAACCCACTGGTTCGCGTTGCTCCCACAATTGAGTGAGATGTTGAGACGATTTTCCATGCAGCAAAAGTGACTGTTCGTGTTAAATCTGTCATCCATTGTTCACCACCCCCATTCTCTCATTCAACTGCTTTGCACATTACATCTTTGCCTGAGCTCCTATGTTCACATAGAATCATAGAATTTACAGTGCGGAGGGAGGCCATTTGGCCCCTCGAGTCTGCACCGGCCCTCGGAAAGAGTACCCTACATAAGCCCATGCCTCCACCCTATTCCCCACCTAACCTTGTTTTGGACACTTAAGGGCAATTTAGCATGGCCAATCCACCTAACCTGCACATCTTTGGACTGTGAGAGGAAGCCAGAGCACCCGGAAGAAACCTACGCAGACACGGGAAGAACGTGCAGACTCCGCACAAACAGTGACCCAAACCGGGAATCGAACCTGGGACCATGGAGCTGTGAAGCGACCGTGCCAACCACTGTGCTACAGTGCTGCCCCCATCTTGACTAATTTATTTTGCCCATTGTTAATGTGTCTATTTTCTAGCCTCTACCTCTCTCTCTAGAGGGAGAGCATTCAAAAAGGATATGGGGACAATACAGGTCCAACATGTCCCCTACAGGGAAAATGTAGGAGCAATAGGTTTAGGAATCCTGTATGTCTAGGACAAATCAGGACTGGAAAAGGAGGAGGACAAAGGCTTTTTTAGTAAGTCAAAAGGGAGAAACTCTTCTGCGGCCCTAGAGGAATGTAGGAAGTACAAGAGGGAACTTACGAAACCAATTAGAAGAGCTAAAAGGGGGCATGAAAAATGACTCATGAATAAGATTAGGGAGATCCCTTAGATATTCTATAAGAAGAAGAGGCTCAACAGGGAAAGAATAGAGACCAAAGGGACAATCTGTGTGTGAAGCCGCAGGATATTGCTAGGGTGCTAAATTAATATTTTTCATAGGTCTTCACTCAGGAGAATGACGACGTAGGTACAGGATTCAGGAAATGGGACTGTGAGGACCTTGAGCTGTTTGACATAGGAATTAAGGAGGAGATATTGGAGGCTTTGACATATTCCCAAGCCTGGATGAACTGCATCCCAAACTGCTTTGAGAGCAAGGCAGGAAACTGCAGGGGCTCCGGCGCAAGTTTTTAATTCGTCTCTGGCCACGGGGGAAGTGCCAGAGGACTGGAGAACAGCTAATGCTGTTCCATTTTTCAAGAAAGGCAGTAGAGCTAAAGCAGGGGATTACAGACTGGTGAGTCTCATGTCAGTGGTAGGGAAACTATTGGAGAAAATTCTGAAGGAGTGTCTTAATTTCCACTTGGAAAGTCATGGGTTGTTTAGGGACAGTCTGCACGGCTTAGTCAGAGGGAGGTCATGCCTAACAAATTTATTAGAATTTTTTGATAAAGTGATTGAGTGAGTGGATGAAGGAAGTGCAGTTGATGAGGTTTATATGGATTTTAGCAAAGCCTTTGACAAGGTCCCACATGGGAGACTGATGGGAAGGTTAAACCACATGGAATTCCAGTAAACGTGTTGAGGTGAATCCGAAACTGGCTTAGTAATAGGACACACAGGGTGGTGTTAGAAGGCTGTTTGAGGAACTGGAGGCCGGTGTCCAGCGATGTATCCCAGGCAGATGGTATTTAACCCTGGTAAGTGCGAGGTGATGCACTTTGGAAGAAGAATCATAGAATTTACAGTGCAGAAGGAGGCCATTCGGCCCATCGAGTCTGCACCGTCTCTTGGAAAGAGCACCCTACCCAAGGTCAACACCTCCACCCTATCCCCGCAACCTGGACAAGAAACTGGACAAGGGAGTATGTAATGAGTGGCAGGACACTAGGAAGCTCAGGAATAGGTGGATCTGGGGTACTTGTTCACAGATCCCTGAAGGTGTCAGAACAGGTGAAGAGGGTAGTTAAGAAGGCATATGGGACACTTGCCTTTTTCAGACGTGACATAGAATATAAGAGTTGGAAGGATGGAGTTGGACAGAACATTGGCAAGGCCACAGTCAGAGTCCTGTGTACAGTTCTGGTAACCTAACTAAAGGAAGGATGTGATTGCAGTGGAGGGGGTACAGAGTCGGTTCACCAGGATGTTGCTTGGGATGGAGCATCTGAGCTACAAGGAGAAACTGCGTAGGCTTGGATTGTTTTCTTTAGAGCAGAGAAGACTGAGGAGGGATGTGATTGAGGTGTATTAAGATTATGACGGGTTTGGACAGCATAAATAGGATGCAACTGTTCCCCTTGGTCAATCACAAGGGGGCATAGTTTTAGGGTGGGGGGGCAGGAGATTCCGAGGGGATTTGAGAAAATAAATTTTCACTCGAGGGTGGTGAGACTGGAATGCACTGCCCGGGAAGGTAGTGGAGGCTGGAAACATCACAACCTTTAAAAAGACTTGGATGAGCACTTGATACACCATAACACTCAAGGATATGGGACGAGTGCTGGTAAATGGGATTAATATAAGATTTGGGGTAGATATTGTCAGTACAGACCCGATGGGCCTTGGGGCCTTTTCTGCACTGTATGACTCTCTCCCTTTGTTGCCAACTGGAGGCTGTAGGATTTCTCAGCCTGCTCCTGTTATCCCATGGGGAGGGCCACACTGTCTGCAGTAAAGTAGCCATAGTCCCAGATGACCATAGACTGCTTTCCCCTTTGATTGGGGAGAGTTGACTGGCGGTGATTTAACCTGAGGATCACCACACCTCAGGCGAAGGACAAGGTTGAGAAGGCCTTCATGAATAACTTCAGCTAGTAGGGGCTTGAACCAGTGCTGCTGGCCTTGCCCTGCATCACGAACCAGTTATCCTGAGTTAAGGCCGAGTTAGCTCAGTTGATCAGACAGCTAGTTTGTGATGCAGAGCAAGGCCAACAGCGCGGGTTCAGTTGCTGTACCGGCTGAGATTTTCTGCAGTATTAGCTGCAGGAGTGTAACACGTCAAGACAGTGGTTTTAAAATTATTTTGCTTGTGGAACCCTTTTCCAAATCATTTAGAAACCAGAGAGCACCCCCTCCACCCCCTATTTAAATTGCGCTATATAATACTCATAACGCTGTTTCAAGCAAAGTGTGTTTTTAATGTTGCTTTGAAGAAAACTATTAAAATAGGCCTGCCTGCTTCTCACTGAAGGTTTGTCGAGCTTTATGTCCCCTACGGGTGAACCAGTCAGCCAGCCCACTCTGCACTGCAAATGTGGCAGTCACACTCCACACCCGTCCTCAGCCGTGCATTTCATGTTATTTTATGGACCCCCCCTGGAAAGCCACTGTGAACCATTGCATCAAGACATTGAAATGGAAATTGTTTTTTAGTTTGTTGGAACAGCAATTGACGTGTATTGGCTCAGGGTAATCTGACTGAGCTGCTATTCATGGAGTCTGACGTTAATACATCACCCTGCCAGCACATTTTAGCAAATTAGCTGCAGCATTTTGGAACAATGTCTTGTGATGCGGTATCTTTTTGTTGCTGTGATCAGTCCGTTCAGTTGGAGACTTGTTCATTGTCTGTACCTTGTTCTGGATCTCTTTATTGCCCCTATCATAGCACAGTATTGGGTAAATCTTGGATCAGTGTTTATCACCTAATCCTGATTTAATTCCGTAAACCTCTACCTTTCTATTAGCTGTAATCGTGTGATTTTGTTTCCTTTTGAAGAAAAAGATACACTTGAAAATAATAAGCCCCACTCCCCTTGGAACAATCACCCATTCTAACCCCCCCCCCCCCCCCCCCCCCCCCCACTCCCCTCCTCACCCAGCTAGTCAGAGCATTACTCATTAAACATATCATAAAGCTGTCTATGTCCCACCAAGCTATCGCTGGTCAGGTACAGCACGAATTAGCTGTATAGTAAAATTAGCTGTATAGCTGCTTTAGACCACCCAAAAATACGGCATAATCTCAGCCTCTGAAAATTCCATTTCGTGTATCATTGTGTGAGTTTATCAGCCTATCGTCTTGCCATTCTGAGTGGGATTGCTAAATTAATCCCATCTGCTGTCAAATATTAAGTAGTTCTGCCTTCTGAACTGGTTGTCTCCCACATTGCACACAGCTGATTATATTGATCTTTCCATCCGGACCCAACCTTACAATGTAACTTGGACTTAATACAGCAGTTTCAGAATGAGACCACTCAGCCTATCGTACCTATGATAGTTCTTTGAACAAACTAGCCAATTAAACGCTCCACCTTGCTCTTTCCCCATAGCCCTTAAATTGTGCTCGTTCAAATATTTATTAATTCCCTTTCAAAAGTTATTGTGGAATTTGCTTCCACTACCACCATCTTTTCAGACACTGCATTGCTAATCACCATCATAACTCGCTGTTTCTGTGGTCTCTCTGCGTGACTGAAACCTTTCACCACTGCTACCATTCGAATAAATCTTTTCTACACCAACACGAAAACCTCGACATCTTTCCTAGAGGGTCGTGCCCAGCATTGGTCTCAATATCCCAGCTGAGTCCGAACAAGTGTTTTATAAGGGTTTTAGCATGCCTTGCTTTCTTCTGCATTTTTCCTGTATGCTTTTTTTAACAGTCTTCTCAACTCAGCCTGCCAGCTTCAAAGACGCCTATATATACACCCACAGGTCTCTCTGTTCCTGCGCTCTCTTTAAAATTTCACCATCCAGTTTATATTGCTTCCCTACATTCTTCCTTCCAAAATCACTCACTTCACACTTGTATGCGTTAAATTTCTTCTGCCAAATGTGTGCCCATTTCACCAGTCTGCTTATATCTTCTGGAAGTCTGTTATTGTTCCCCACACAGTTCATGACGTTTTCAAGTTTTGTATCATCTGCAAACTTTGAAATTATGTCATCTCTGCTGCCCAAACCTAAGTCATCAGCATACATTAAAAACAGCAGTGTTCCCAAAACTGATCCTAGGAATTTCATTGTATATCTCTTCACAGTGTGAGAAAAAAACCTTCACCACTGCTACTGTGCTTTTTGTTGAGTTTTTATTTTTATTGTGTGGTACTTTATCAAACTCCTTTTGAAATTCCACGTACACAAAATCACCGGCAAGTACTTCATTAACCCTCTCTGTTATTTCAGGGCTGCATGGTAGCGCAGTGGTTAATAATAATCTTTATTATTGTTACAAGTAGGCTTACATTAACACTGCAATGAAGGACACTTCCGGTTGCGGCGATGCCTTGCTAGCCGCACGTTTCGGCGGCTCCAGCTCCGACGGACCTTCGGGCTCTTTTAAGAGCCCCAATGGGAAATGTTTGGGCGACGCAACCCGGTGTGGGGTGAGTGAGTAGGGAGGCGTCCCCCCCCCCCCCAACGAAGGAGGATAATATCGGCGGCGGCGGCTGCAGCGCGAGGAATCGTCGACGAAAGGGAGAAGACACAAGATGGCGGCGGAGAAAGCTCAGGCGACATGGGGGCCCGAGCAAGATGAATTTTTGAGACGGTGTGTGGAGCTACTAAAGAGGGAGGTGCTGACCCCGATGCTACAGGCAATTGAGGGGCTCAAGGAGGCACAAGGGACCCAGGAGACAGAGCTCCGCGTGGTGGAGCAGAAGGTGACGGATAATGAGGACGAGATCATGGGCCTGGTGGTCAAAACACAGACGCACGAGGCATTCCATAAAAAGTGTATTGAAAGGATCGAGGCCCTAGAAAACAGAGCGCGAAGGAAGAACCTTCGGATACTGGGTCTCCCTGAGGGAGTGGAAGGAGCGGACTGTGGAGCTTATGTAAGTACGATGCTAAGCTCATTGATGGGTGCTGAGGCCCCTGCGGGCCCCTTGAAGGTGGAGTGGGCACATCGGATCCCGCCGAGAAGACCAAAAGCGGGAGAACCACCCTGGGCGACAATCGTGCGATTTCACCGCCTTAAAGATAGAGAAGAGGTCCTGAGATGGGCTAAAATGGTGCGGAGTAGCAGATGGGAGAATGCAGTGGTACGGGTGTACCAGGATTGGAGTGCGGAGGTGGCGAGAAGGAGGGCGAGTTTTAACTGAGCCAAGGAGGTGTTACACAAAAAGAAGGTGAAGTTCGGGATGCTGCAGCCGGCACGACTATGGGTCACGTACCAGGAGAGACACTATTATTTTGATACGGCGGAAGAAGCATGGACCTTTATTCAAGAGGAGAAATTGGATCGGAACTGAGGGACTGATACTGCAGGGAATGTTATTGTTATTGTTATGGTTGATGTAAATAGAGAAGTAAATTGGGACGGGGGGAGACACTAGGAAATGTGGGCGCCGATGAGGGGGGAAAGAAGGGACATAGGCGGAGAATGAGGAATGGAAGGGGGAGAGGAAAGGGAGCTGCGCCACAAGAGGCGGGTCAGATAAAGGGATGTTCCCGCGCCAGAAAGATTATGGCGGGAAGACAGGCGCAAGGCGGATGGGAGTTCCCCACACGGGGGGGTCAAGGAGTGAGCAGGAGTAGCCGGGGTCAGTTGAAATCAGCTGACTTACGGAAGTAATATGGGGGGAGCAATCACGCTAGAAAGGGATCTAGCGGAGGGGGGAGGGGGGGGACGACAACTGGGTTGCTGCTGCGGAAATCAAAAAGGAAATGGCTAAAGAGTGGGTGGACGGGGATGGAATGCGACGCCTGGGGAGCGAGTGGGAGCACGGAGGCAGGATATGGGACTGGCCTAGAGAAGGTGATGGCTAGTCGACACGGGAGGGGGGCAGGTAGCCCCCTAGTGAGGCTGATCACGTGGAACGTGAGAGGCCTGAACGGACCGATTACAAGGGCCCGAGTGCTCGCGCATTTGAAAGGACTAAGGGCAGACGTGGCTATGCTCCAAGAGACGCACCTGAAGGTGGCGGACCAAGCTAGGTTAAGGAAAGGATGGGTGGGACAGGTGTTCCACTCAGGACTAGATGCAAAGAATAGAGGGGTGGCCATATTGGTGGGGAAACGGGTAGCATTTGAAGCAAAGAACATCGTAGCAGATAGCGGAGGTAGATATGTAATGGTGAGTGGCAGACTGGAGGGAATGGAGGTCGTGTTGGTTAATGTATATGCCCCGAATTGGGACGATGCTGGATTTATGAGACGGATGCTGGGTCGTATACCGGACCTGGAGGTAGGAAACTTGATATTGAGAGGGGACTTCAATACTGTGCTGGACCCAGGGCTAGATAGATCCAGCTCAAAGACCGGAAGAAGGCCGGCAGCGGCCAAGGTACTTAAGGGGTTTATGGACCAAATGGGGGAGTGGATCCATGGCGATTTCTTAGACCGAGGGCCAGGGAGTTCTCCTTCTTCTCCCATGTCCATAAAGTGTACTCCCGGATAGATTTTTTTGTTTTGGGAAGGTCGTTGATCTCAAGGGTGGAAGAAGCTGAGTATTCAGCCATAGCGGTTTCGGACCATGCCCCACACTGGGTGGACCTGGAACTAGGAGAGGAAAGGGAGCAGAGAGCACTCTGGCGATTAGATGTGGGATTGATGGCGGATGAGGGAGTGTGTGGAAGAGTGCGGGGGTGTATTGAGAGATACCTGGAGGTCAATGACGACGGGGAGGTCCGTGTGGGAGTGGTATGGGAAGCACTAAAAGCGGTGGTCAGAGGAGAGCTGATCTCCATTGGGGCCCACAAAGGGAAAACAGAGGCCAAGGAAAGGGAAAGATTACTGGGGGAGATTTTAAGGGTGGATAGGGAATTTGCAGAGACCCCGGAGGAGGGACTGTACAGGGAGAAGAGACGACTCCAGACGGAGTTTGACCTCCTGACCACCAGAAAGACGGAGGTGATGTGGAGGAAGGCACAGGGGAGGAGGTATGAATATGGGGAAAAGGCTAGTCGCCTGCTGGCTCATCAGTTGCGAAAGAGGACAGCGGCGAGGGAGATAGGGGGAATTAGAGACGAAAAGGGAGCCACGGTGCGAAGAGCAGGGAAGATAAATGAGGTGTTTTATGAGGGGCTATATAGGTCCCAACCCCCAGAGGGAGAGGTGGGGATGCGGCAGTTCCTGGATCAATTGAGGTTCCCGAGGGTGGAGGAGCGGGGGGTGGTAGGCCTGGGGGCGCCGATTGGGGTGGACGAGGTTACCAAGTGGCTGGGGAACATGCAAGCAGGGAAGGCTCCGGGACCAGACGGGTTCCTGGTGGAATTTTACAGAAAATATGTGGACTTGTTGGCCCCGTTGTTGGTGAGGACGTTCAATGAGGCCAGGGAAGGAGGGACTTTACCCCCGACAATGTCGGAGGCGACGATATCGCTAATTTTGAAGAGGAATAAAGATCCGTTGCAGTGCGGGTCCTATAGACCTATTTCATTATTGAATGTGGACGCCAAATTGCTGGCAAAGGTACTGGCATCGAGGATAGAGGACTGTGTCCCGGGGGTGGTGCACGAAGACCAGACAGGGTTCGTAAAAGGGAGACAACTGAATGTTAACGTGCGACGACTATTAGGGGTGATAATGATGCCCCCAGTGGAGGGGGAGGCAGAGATAGTGGCGGCAATGGATGCGGAGAAGGCATTTGATAGGGTGGAGTGGGAGTATTTATGGGAGGTATTAAGGAGGTATGGGTTCGGGAACGGGTTTATTAGCTGGGTCAAACTTCTTTATGGGGCCCCAACGGCAAGTGTAGTCACGGGTCGGCAAAGATGGAGTATTTCCGATTATATAGGGGAACAAGACAGGGATGCCCGCTGTCTCCACTGTTGTTCGCGTTGGCAATAGAACCTTTGGCCATGGCATTGAGAGACTCCAGGAAATGGAGAGGGGTGATTAGAGGGGCAGAAGAACACCGAGTCTCGCTATACGCGGATGACCTATTGTTGTATGTGTCGGACCCAGCGGGGGGGATGATAGAGGTTATGCAGATGTTGAGGGAGTTCGGAGATTTCTCGGGATATAGGCTTAACATGGGGAAGAGTGAACTATTTGTGATACACCCAGGGGACCAGAGTAGAGAGATAGAAGGCCTGCCTCTAAGGAAAGTGGAAAGAAACTTCCGATACCTGGGGATTCAGATCGCTAGGAGCTGGGGAACCTTGCACAGACTTAATCTGGCACGATTGGTAGAACAAATGGAGCAGGACTTCAAGAGGTGGGACATGCAGCCTCTGTCGTTGGCGGGCAGAGTGCAGGCAATTAAGATGATGGTCCTCCCGAGGTTCTTATTTGTATTTCAATGTCTCCCTATACTAATCACTAAGACCTTTTTCAAAAAAATAGACAGGAGCATCACAAGCTTCGTGTGGGCAGGGAAAGTCCCGAGGGTAAGGAGGGGGTTCCTACAACGTAGCAGGGACAGAGGAGGATTGGCGCTACCGAATTTGGGCGACTACTATTGGGCCGCCAATGTGGCGATGATTCGTAAATGGATGATGGAGGGAGAGGGAGCGGCGTGGAAAAGACTGGAGAGAAAGTCCTGTAAAGGGACGAGCTTAGAGGCGCTGGTGACGGCGCCGCTACCGTTCTTACCAAAAATGTTTACCACGCACCCGGTGGTGGTGGCAACATTGAATATCTGGGGACAATGGAGGCGACAGAGAGGTGTGCGGGGAGCCCTGGTGGGGTCCCCAATCAGGAACAACCATAGGTTTGCCCCAGGAAGAATGGATGGAGGATTTCAGAGCTGGCACCAGTTGGGAATTAGGAGGGTGGGAGATTTATTTATAGATGGGACGTTTGCGAGCTTGGGAGCATTGGAGGAAAAGTATAAGTTGCCCCGGGGAAACTTCCTTAGATATATGCAGGTGAGGGCGTTCATTAGACAACAGGTGAGGGAATTTCCGCTGCTCCCGGTACAGGGGATTCAGGACAGAGTGCTTTCGGGGGTGTGGGTCGGAGAGGGCAAGGTGTCAGAGATATACCGAGAGATGAGGGAAGAGGGGGAGGAGTTGGTGGGCGAACTAAAAGGAAAGTGGGAAGAAGAGCTAGGGGAGGAGATAGAGGAGGGTATGTTTACCCTAAGCAGGGTAAATTCCTCTTCCTCATGCGCCAGGCTTAGCCTGATTCAATTCAAGGTGCTACATAGAGCACACATAACGGGAGCAAGACTGAGCAGGTTCTTTGGAGTGGAGGACAAGTGTGGGAGGTGCGGCGGAAGCCCGGCAAACCACGCACATATGTTTTGGTCATGCCCGGCACTGGAGGGGTATTGGAAGGGAGTGACGGGAGTGATTTCTAAGGTGGTGAAGGCCCGGGTCAAACCAGGCTGGGGGCTAGCCCTATTTGGAGTTGCGGATGAGCCGGGAGTGCAGGAGGCGAAAGAGGCCGACGTTGTGGCCTTTGCGTCCCTAGTAGCCTGGCGCAGGATCCTACTCATGTGGAAGGAGGCGAAACCCCCCGGACTGGAGGCCTGGGTAAACGATATGGCGGGGTTCATAAAACTGGAGCGAATAAAGTCTGCCCTGAGAGGATCGGCTCAAGGGTTCACCAGGCGGTGGTAGCCATTCCTCGACTACCTAAGGGAACGTTAGAGGGAAGACAGATGACCAGCAGCAGCAACCCAGGGGGGGAGGGGGGGGGGGTGGAAGTTTTAGTTTATGTTAAATGATTAGATTATTAGCCATTTGTTTATTGTTAAACTTTCTTTACTGTTATGTTTGTTCTGTAAGGGGAAAAAATTTTGTTTGAAAAAATGTCAATAAAACATATTTAAAAAAAAAAACACTGCAATGAAGTTACTGTGAAAATCCCCCAGTCGCCACACTCCAGCGCCTGTTCGGGTACACTGAGGGAGAATTCAGAATGTCCAATTCACCTAATAAACAGGTCTTTCAGGACTTGTGGGAGGAAACTGGAGCACACTGGAGAAAACCCATGCAGACACAGGGAGAACGTACAGACTCCACACAGACAGTGACCCAAGCCAGGAATTGAACCTGGGACCCTGGCACTGTGAAGCAACAGTGCTAACCTCTGTGCTACCTCATGGCGCCGATGATACGGGTTCGATCCCGGCCCCGGGTCATTGTCCATGTGGAGTTTGCACATATTCTCTGTGTCTGTGTGGGTCTCACCCCCGCCACCCAAAAGATGTGCAGGGTAGATGAATTGACCACGCTAAATTGCCCCTTAATTGGGGAAAAAAAGAATTGGGTAATCTAAATTTATATTGAAAAAGACCGCTCTCTGGTATTTCATCAAAGAGCACAACCAAGCTTGTCAAACTTGATTTGCCTTTGACGATCTATTCAGGCCTTCATTTATTAATCTTTGATTTGTTAACCCATATTTTCCTAAGTGCTGGTTTAATTTCTCCAGCATTGGCTCTGAAGTTTTCCCCATCGGCGACATTAAGCAGACCAGCTTTTGGTTGCTGGGTTTATCCCTCTTCCCTTTTATAAGCAGGCAAATAATAGTTTGCAATCCTCCAGTCCTCTGAGACCACTCCCTTATCTAGCGACGATGTTATTCTCTAATTCTGAATAACGACTGTAGACTTACAGTTAACACTAACACTTTATTCAAAGGGTTCGTTCTGCTTCCAGAGCTCAACTAGATGTAAAACAGTCAAGAGATATCACCAGTGAAACTAAGGTAAACTGCCTATGCTAAGCTATCCCTGTGTGCTGCTGTTCCCTAGCTCTGTGCTTCTCAAAGAGGCGGATCCTGACTAGGGCTCGACCCTTTATACCCGTCTCTGATGCTCCCTCTAGTGATGCTGTGGCTGTCACATCTGTGCTGCAGTCCCTGGTGTATGTGCAGATGTATGTACAGATCACTACAGCGACAACTGGGAAGATGTGGCAAGAGCCTGTGCAATTTCCACTTTCCCTCAACAATTCCGGAGCAGCTCATCTGGACTGAATGACTTTGCTCCTTTGAGTGCTGCCACCATTTTAAGTACCTCTTTATCTATTTTTATCGTACTCGATTTCTCTAATGCCTCCTTTTACTGTGACATTGTCAGCATCCCCTTTCGTGAATACAGATGCAAAGTACTCATTTATTGCCTCAGCGATGCCCTCTGTTTCCTCGAGAAGATCCCAGCTTCAGTTGCTAATTGATCCTGCTCTTCCATTGATTACTCTTTTATTATTATGTTGATAGAAGATTTTCTGAGGTCCCTTTTATGTTGCCTGTTAATATATTCTCATGCATCCTCTTCGCTCCCATTAGTTCCTTGCTTGCCTCCAGTCCCCCGCCCATACATTTTGAATTCTGTTTGGTTCTCCACTGAATTATTTTTCATGACATTCCTATTCCTGTCTTATTTTATTCTCTATATTACTAGTCGTCCAGGAAGCTCGAGTGGATGCTCTTCCTTTCTCCCTCCGGGGAATATGTCTAGTCTGTACAATAAGTCCTCTTTGAAAAGCCTTCTGTTGCTCAATTATTGTTTTACTATCAAGATTTGCCTTCATGAAGCACTTCAGGGGCTTGAGAGAAAATTAATACTTGGCCAAATATTAGGAGCATGACCAAAGAATCGGACAAAAACTGACTCCGGGAGGAGGGGGGGGGGGGGCACACAGAGAGAGGGGCTTAGGGAGGTAATTCCGGAGGAATAAGACCGAGGTTGGTGAATTTGGGGAGAACGGCAGGGGTGACTATAAGAGGCAGGGGTTGTACGAGTCGGGTATGGGAAGAGAGTGAGGCTGAAAGTGATTAAAGAGATGGGGTTTGCTGAGACCATGGAAACAATATTTTAAAAATTAATTTACAGGATGTTGGCACCGCTGGTTAAGCAAGCAGTAATTGCCCAAGCCTAGTTGCCCTCAGAAGGTGGTGGTGATTTGCTTCTTGAACCGCTGCAATCCCTGAGGTGTAGGCACACCCACTGTTCTGTTGGGGAGGGAGTTCCATGATTTTTCCCAGCAACAGTGATATATTTCCAAGTAAGGGTGGTGAGTGACTTTGAGAAGAACCTGGGGTTCTCGGGTATCTGCTGCTCTCTCTCCTTCTAGATGGCCATGGTCATTAGTTTGGAAGGTGCTGTTGAAGAAACCTTGGCGAGTTACCGCAGTGCCTCTTGTCGATGGTACATGGCTGCCACTGTTCGTCGGGGGTGGAGGGTTTGAATGTTTGTGGACGGGAGATCAATCAAGCGGGCTGCTTTGTCCTGGATGGTATCGAGCTTCTTGAGTATTGTTGGAGCTGTACACATCCAGGCAAGTGGAGAGTATTCCATTACACTCCTGACTTGGGCTGCATAGGTGGTGGACAGGCTTTGGAGAGGTCAGGAGGTGAGTTACTCTTGTAGGATTCCTAGCCTTTGGCCTGCCCTGGTAGGCACTGTATTAATACGGCTAGTCCAGTTCAGTTTCTGATCAATGGTAACCCCAAGGATGTTGATTGAGGGGTTTCAGCGATGGTATTGCCATTGAATGTTAAGGGGCGATGGTTAGATCCTCTCTTGTAGGAGATGGTCATTGCCTGGCACTTATATGGCGCAAATGTAACTTTTAAAAAATAAATTTCCGAGGACCCAATTATTGTTTTCCAATTAAGGGGCAATTTAGTGTGACCAATTCACCTACCCTGCACATCTTTGGGTTGTGTGGGTGAGACTCACGCAGACACGGGAAGAAAGTGCAAACTCCACATGGACAGTGACCCGGGGCCGGGATTGAACCTGACACCTCAGCACCGTGAGGCAGCAGTGCTAACCACTGTGCCACCGTACCACCCAGCATGAAGGTAACTTGCCACTTGTAAGCCCCAAGTCTGGATATTGCCCAAGTCTCACTACATTTGGACATGGACCGTTTCATTATCGGAAGAGTCGCAAATGGTGCTGAATATTGTGTCGTCATCTGCAAACACCCCCACTTCTGACCTTATGATGGAAGGGACGTCATTGATGAAGCAGCTGAAGATGGTTGGGCCGAGAACACTATCCTGGGGAACTCCTGCAGTGATGTCCTGGAGCTGAGATGATTCACCTCCAACCACCACAACCATCTTCCTTTGTGCCAGGTATGACTCCAACCAGCAAAGAGTTTTTCAACTGATTCCCATTGATTCCAGTTTAGCTAGGGCTCCTTGATGCCATATTCAGTCAAATGTTGCCTTGATGTCAAGGGCAGACACTCTCCCTTCACCTCTGGCATTCAGCTCTTTTGTCCATGTTTGAATCAAGGCTGTAATGTGATCAGGAACTGAGTGGCCCTGGCAGAACCCAAACTGAGCATCTGTGAGCAGGTTATTGCTGAGTAAGTGTTGCTTGATAGCGCTGTTGATGACTCCTTCCATCACTTTGCTGGATTGGCTGGGCAGGATTTGTCCTGTTCCTTGTGTACAGGACTCACCTGGGCAATTTTCCACATTGCTGGGTAGATACCAATGTTGTAGCTGGACTGGAGCAGCTTGGCTAGGGGTACTGCAAGTTCTGGAGCACAAATTTTCAGTACTATTGTCAGGGCCCATAGCCTTTAAATTAAACACAAAGATGAGAACTTTACGTTTGAGGTGTTTAGCCACAAGGGTCAACATAGGTTAGTTGGAATAAGGATGATGAGGGAATGGGATTTGGTGTGGGATAGGAAATGGAAAACAGAGCTTTGGATGAGCTGCAGTTTACAAAGGGTGAGAGTACAGACTGGCAGGAAGCTCTTTTCATAACTGGGCCCAATATTTAGAAGGGGGAAGCAGGATGGGGAATGGGGAAGCAGGATGGGGAACTTTAGCAGACAGGATGCTGTCATCCTGCCATTCTAATGTCTGGTGGTCTAATGCCAGTCACCAGCTAGCTGAATTTAGAGGCTGGTTGGCTGTTGGACAGGATGGCCTACAGCACCAAACCACAGTCGGGAAACATGGAGGAGAGAGGGCGAGCCATGATTAGATAAAGGGGCCAGGAAGGTCATTAGGCAAGTGGGGTTGGCATGCTTTTAGATCGGGCAGGCCAAAAGTGGATCTGAGGTGCAAAAAATACATTTGTTGTGGATGGAGTGGAAAATAGGGAGGTGGCAATGAGTAATTTTGGGTGATGGGGAGGGCACTCTAATTGCAAGGAGGGAAGCAGGTAAATGTGAGAGGCTGGGGGCAGGGGGGTGGGGTGGGGAGAACTCTTGCTTTCCCTGACCCATAGGCAGTGCGGCAAAGGCACACTTATGATGGATCCAGTCCTCTTCGCTTCCCTTCAACTATCAGGTTTACCAACACAGAAACATTTAGAGTACATCACTGGTTAAATCTGTGTCATGCGACCTAATTAAAATAATGTGAGGATGGACCCACCTCTGCAGAGCAGGTTATTTGCCTACACCCAACCCACCTCTGTTAAAACCAAAAGGGGCGACATTGGAGGAGGCAGATTGAGGTTGGCTTTCCAATTTTTGAATTTTTAACCCTTCCCTTTCCCTCCTGTCCTGGTGGCTTCAATGATCCCCTTTTGAATATGGAGATGACAAAAGCATGATCTGAGGGTTTAAGAGACTGTCGAATGAAGGTGGTGCAGAGGCAGCCATGTTAGGGCTAGAATTTTGACATTCTGTAAGCGAGAGGATTGTGGAGCCAGGAACCGAGCTTGAAGTTGAACAGAACAGAGGATTACTGTCTCATTCAGCCTTTAACGCTGAGGTTTGCAAGGCCATGTGGCTGCATGTTTATTGCAGGGACCCAAACAGAGTGAGTGGTAATGTGAGCCTGAGTTCCAGATTATCCTTATTCACGAGGTATCAAATGTTTGGTGTATTATGAAAACATAAAACTCGCAGTGTCCCAAAGCTCCACCTGAGAAGTTGTTTCCATCTTTGTTTATTTTGCAGGGAGAAGGAGCTGAGTACTCCACACAGCTCTCCAAGAAAGAGACTCCTGGGCTTGTGGAATCTAGGAAAAAAACAAAGATGTGCAGGTTAGCTGGATTGGCCATGCTAAATTGCCCCTTCATGTCCAAAGGTTAGGTTGGGCTTACGGGGATAGGGCGGGCGAGTGGGCCTGGGTGAGATGCTCTTTCAGAGGGTCGGTGCTGACTTGATGGGCCGAATGACCTGCTTCTGCACTGTAGGGGTTCTATGGTTCTATTCTACACTAAGAAGCTCTGAGCTTGCAAACAACACAACTGCCACCCAGCTAACCAGATTTCTAGTTTCTGAGTCTCACACTCTCATGCTCTCCCTTTTCCCCTCCCTCTCTGTTCTCAATTAATAAACAGCACCCCACCCCATTATTCCCTGCAATCTGTGCTTTTGTCAGTGTTTCTCCAACTCTTCATGACAGTCTCTGCTCCTGGTTCCTCTCTGCCCCTCTTTCTCTCTCATCTCCAGATTGGGCCAATTCATTGCGAACTGACTTGTCATGGTTTTGCTCACCCCCCCCCCCCCCGCAAGCTTTGGAACCCCTGCCATGGTCATCACCCACTTATCCCCTCTCAATTTTCTTACAAATTGGTTTGTACCGGAAAAATAATTTTCTTGCGAACAGTGCACACCACTGTGCCAGACAAATGGTGATTGAGTGTTAGGCCCAAGCCTAGTTGCCAAAAAAAAAAAAAGATCTGTTGTTAGTCAACCTGTAATCTTTTATTTCTGCACACACCTACACTCTGCCATTGTGCTCCTTGTGTGCCTGTTATTCTCTGTATTGTTATTCAGACCTGCACATGGCACTTTCCATCAATGCAGTCATGTTTCTGTGAGCAAAATTACATTCATTATACATATCTTCTAAATGTATTAGGCATAGTAATTAGAGAAAATTCTTGCTGTCTCTTTAATTATACAAAATAAGAAAGTTCTGTAATGGTGTCATGAGGGGCAGTGCTTGTTGGAGAACAGAAGCCTATGCTAAATTTTGTTTAAAGATATTCCAGACCAGCTCCCTGTGATTTCCCCTTGCATTGTTCCATTCCTACCTACCTAGATGCAAACAGCATATTCACTTCCTGCCCAACACCATTGGTTTCCAGGATTCACCCTTGACCACCTCCACTTCCTTCTCCGCATTAGTAACTTCACAGCCGGGGGGGGGTGGGGGGTGTCCAGATGTATGTTGATAATGCCCAGCTCAGCTTCTCCAACACTTATCTCAGCCTCATGACTGCCTCCGATATTCAGTCTCGGATGAATCATAACAATTTCCAGCTCAAATCGGGAAGTTTGAAGTGATTGTGTTTGCCAACACATTAACCCTTTTGTACTGTCACTATCTCATGCTAATACCAACTTGGCATCTTTAACTGAAACCATTTGTTCCCATCTGCCTATGCCTCTGAACCTCTGCTACTTCAGCTGTAAAAGCTGCTTACTCTTATCTAATAGTCTCCATACTATGTCTTCCCATCCTCCATGTACTCCCTGCAACATTCCTGAACATATTTTATCATTTTCCTTTGATATTGAGCTAAAAGTAAGGGAGAGTAAAAGGTACCCTTCAAAATTCAACAAACTACCAAGCTAGGATTCAAAGACTTGCACACTGCATGAAAACTTTCTTAATCCATCTTTGCATCATGGGAGGGGATCAACCATATCCCTTCAGAACAAAGGGGGGCAATCTTAAAAGTTTAGAGCATTGACCACTGGGTCAATTGAAATTTTGAAGATGAACGCCAACTGTTTTATTAAGTAAGGATAGCAAGGAATATAGATTCTGGGCAGGTAAATTTAGTTCGGGTACAGATCACTAATGGTCTATTTGAATTTTGGGATGAACTCCAGCGGCTGAATGGCGTCCTCCTTACCCTGTATTGCCGAATCTGGGGAATAGCATTCGTCATTTGAATAATATGTTAAGCAAGCTTCAAAACACCATATTCACAGCAACCTTTAGGTACCTGCAGGTACCTAAATTCACTTCCACATGGGAGCTCTACACTCCCCTTCAGTTCTTCCATACTGGCAAAGCCCTCTTCCAGGTACAGATCCCTCACCTTAACCAATCCCACTTCTCCCCACTTCCTATACATGTCATCTATCTGTGGACTGCACCACTAGGCTCTCAATGTATTTCCTTGGCACCATTGGCAATGCTGCCGTCACCATAGCCCTCAAGCTGGACCCTCGACAGAATTTGTCCTCTGTCCCAACCCATTCTGCCCCCTCCTTCCCACCACCACCTTCTCCACGTTCGCCGCCCAGTAATAGTGTTGCAAGTTTGGCAATGTCAACCCTCCATTCTGCTTCTGACTCTGTAACAGAGTCCTCTTAACCCTTGGCACTTTCCCTGCCCATACAAAGTCTGAGATAATCGTATTCAGTTTTTGAAAGGAGGCCTTTGTACAAAGATCGTAAGTGTCTGGGATACGAAGAGGACCCTCGGCAGAATGTTCATCTTCCCCACCGGGTCTTTCCCCTTCTTTGGTATTAATGTGATCATTACCTGCGTCAACGTCTCCGGCAGCTCCCCCTTCTCCAACGCCTCGTTAAATGCCCCCACGAGATGTGGTGTCAGGTCCATCGCGAACTCTTTTGAAATTCCGCCGGATATCAGGCCCTGGAGCCTTCCCCAACTTCATACCACTTATACTGTCCAATACCCCTCTCAGCCCAGGGGCTCCTCTAGCGCCTGCCTCTTCTCTTCCTCCAATTGTGGAAACTCCAGTTCGTCTTCACCACTTGGACGCTTCCTGCCAGAATCAGGTGCAGCGTGTCCCACCTCTCCAGATCCTCCCTAACCTCCTCCACCAGCTTTGTTCGATTCCATTTATCTAGCATCATCCATTCCCTCACCACGTGAATCCCCAGGTATCTAAAGCTATCTCTAGCTACTTTAAATGGTAACCCCCTAGGTTGGGTCGCCGACCCAACTTATTCACCGGGAACACTTCACTTTTCTCTACATTTATCTTGTATCCCGAGAATGCCCCAAACTTCCCCAACAGGCCCATGATCTTCTCCAAGCTCTCCAGAGGGTTGCAACATACAATAGTATGTCGTCCACGTACAGTGATATCCGGAGATTCTCTTTGTCCCCTCGTAATCCCTTGCCACTCTGTCGACCCCTTTAGAGCCACTTCCAGAGGCTCTATCACTAGCGCAAACAACAGTGGCGACAGCCGGCACCCCGGCCTTGTTCCCCTGTGCAGTTCAAAGTTTTGTGAGCCTATGTCATTGTTCTGCATACTCACCTTCAGTGCCACATATAACAAGCGCGCCCATGCCATAAACTTCGGGCCAAACCCGAACCTTCCCAGGATCTCAAAACCAGTGCTACCACTCCACCCGGTCAAATGCCTTCCCCGCATCCATGGACAGCACCACCTCTGGTACCTGAGCTCTCAACAAGGTCATGACCACATTTAATAGCCTCCTTATATTACTAGAAAGCTGGCTGCCCTTTACAAAATCTGTCTGGTCCTCCGCAATCACCCCCAGGTCACACCCCTCCATCCTTCCCGCCTCCAGCTTAGCCAGCACTTTTACACTGTATTTAGCAATGATATGGGCATATACGTCCAACATTCCAACGGGTCTTTCCCCTTCATACCACTTATACTGTCCAATACCTCTCTCAGCCCAGGGGCTCCTCTAGCGCCTGCCTCTTCTCTTCCTCCAATTGTGGAAACTCCAGTTCGTTTAAAAAACATCCCATGTCCCCTCTTCAATCCCCGGGTCCGCCCTGTACAGCTCCTTATAATAATCCCTAAATGCCTCATTTATCTTCTCCGGCTCTGATACCACCTCCCCTGCCTCAGTCCGTATCTTCAATATTTCCCTGGACGCGGCCTGCATTCATAGCTGATGTGCTAAAGTTCGACTTGCCTTCCCCTCGTATTCATACTGCACCCCTCTTGCCCTACACATCTGTCCTACTGTCTTCCCCATTGTCAACCTATCGAATTGCCCTTGCATGTTTTCCTCCTCGCCAATCCCTCCATGGTGGGTGCCCTCGAGTACTCCCTACCTACCTCAACTATCCCGTTCATTAGCCGTTCATATTCCACCCTCCTTTCCCTATCCGCTTGCGCCTTGAGCGAGATACTTCCCCCCCCCCCCCCCCCCCCGCCCGACCACCGCTGTTAGTGCTTCCCAAAATATGGCCGCCGACACTTCCCAGTTTTGGTTCAATTCTACGTAATCTTTAATCACAGCCGCACTTTATTGCAAAACCCTCTCTGCCAAAAAACCCAAATCGAGCCTCCACCCTGGCCTCTGCTCCCGTCCCGATATAAGCCGAATCTCCAGCCAATGGGGTGCATTGTCCGAGATTATTACCACATTGTACTCTGCTCCCTCCACCTCAACCAAAACCTCCTGGCTCACCACAAAAAAGTCGATTCTTGAATTCACCCTATAAACATGTGAGAAAAAGGAATAAGCGGAACGGTTCCACCATACCCATCTTTTCCATAAACCCGCCCAGCTCCTTTGCCATTCGTATCCTACCCACAGAGCTGGGGCTCGATCTATCTCCCCTCGACTCTCGGACACAATTTGATGCTCGATCAATAACTCCTGAAGCGGGACTTCCGGTTGCGGCGATGACCAGCTAAGCCGCACGTTTCGGCGGCTCCAGCTTAAACGGACCTTCGGGCTCTTTTAAGAGCCCCAACGGGAATGTCTTTTTCGACGAAACCCGGTGTGGGGTGAGGCAACAGGGAGTCCCCCCCCCCCCCCTCCCAGTGGAAAAGAAAAATATCAGCGGCAGCGGCCAGATCTCGGAGAATCCTCGAGGGCAGCGGCAGAATAAAGAAAGGAGCAAGATGGCGGCGGAGGGAGCCCAGGCGACATGGGGACTGGACCAGGACGAATTTTTAAGACGGTGTGTGGAGCTGCTAGAAAAGGAGGTGCTGGCCCCGATGCTACAGGCAATCGAGGGGCTTAAAGGGACACAAAAGGCCCAGGAGATAGAGCTCCGTGTGGTGGAGCAGAAGGGTAACGGACAACGAGGACGAGATCCTGGGCCTAGCGGTCAAAATGCAGACGCACGAGGCGCTCCATAAGAAGTGCATCGAAAGGATTGAAGTCCTGGAAAACAGATCAAGGAGAAAGAACCTCCGGATCCTGGGTCTCCCCGAGGGAGTGGAAGGAGCTGACGGCGGGGCTTACGCGAGCACGATGCTACGCTCGCTATTGGGAGCTGAGGCCCCCTCGGGCCCCTTGGAAGTGGAAGGGGCCCACCGGGTCCCTGCGAGGAGGCCAAAGGCTGGAGAACCACCTAGGGCGATGATCGTGCGATTTCACCGCTTCAATGATAGAGAGGTGGTTCTGAGATGGGCCAAGAAGGTACGAAGTAGCAGAGAATGCGGTGATACGAGTGTATCAGGATTGGAGTGCGGAGGTGGCGAGAAGGAGGGCGAGTTTCAATAGAGCCAAGGAGGTGCTGCATAAGAAGAAAGTGAAGTTCGGGGTGTTGCAGCCGGTGCGATTGTGGGCCACGCACCAGGACAGACATTACTATTTTGAAACGTCGGAAGAAGCATGGACCTTCATTCAAAAAGGGAAACTGGACCAGAACTGAGGGACTGATGTTGGAGGGGAAACAAAAATGCTGATGTATAGAGGTGTAAATTGGGGAGGGGGGGACACTGAGAAATGTGGGCGCCGGGGGGGGGGAAGAAGAGACACAGGCGGGGGACGGGGAATGGGAGTGGGGTGGTAGGGGGAGCTGCGCCATGGGGGGCGGGATGGCTCTAGAAAGCGCGGGGTTTTTTTTCTTTTCCCGCGCCAGAGACACGATGGCGGGAAGATAGGCGCAAGGAGGATGGGAGTTCCTCACACGGTGGGGTCAAGGAAACAGCGGGAGAAGCCGGGGTCAGTTGAAGTCAGCAATATGGGGGGAGTAACCATGCTAGATGGGGATCTAGCGGGGGGGGGGGGGGGGGAAACGGACACAACTGGGTTGCTGCTGTGGAGATCGAAAGGGAGCTGGTAAGAGAAAAGGTGGTCGAGGCGGGAATGCGCCGCCTGGGGGACGGGTGGGTGTGCGGAACCGAGATGTGGGACTGGCCCAGAGAGGGTGATGGCTAGTCAACAGGGCAGGGGGGCAGGCAGCCCCCCAGTCCGGCTGATCACGTGGAACGTGAGAGGCCTAAATGGGCCGATTAAGAGGGCCCGAGTGTTCGTGCACTTAAAGGGACTGAAGGCAGACGTGGCCATGCTTCAAGAGACGCATCTGAAGGTGGCGGACCAGGTTAGGTTAAGGAAAGGATGGGTGGGACAGGTGTTCCACTCAGGGCTGGACGCAAAGAATAGAGGGGTGGCCATATTGGTGGGGAAACGGCTGTCGTTCGAGGCTAGGAACATTGTAGCGGACAGCGGGGGCAGATATGTGATGGTGAGTGGCAGACTGCAGGGAATGGAGGTCGTGCTGGTCAACGTATATGCCCCGAACTGGGATGATGCGGGATTTATGAAGCGGATGCTGGGACGCATCCCGGACCTGGAGGTAGGAAACCTGGTAATGGGGGGGGGGGACTTCAACACCGTGCTAGACCCAGGGTTAGATAGATCTAGATCCAGGACCGGAAGAAGGCCGGCAGCGGCCAAGGTGCTTAGGGGGTTTATGGACCAAATGGGGGGAGTAGATCCGTGGAGATTTGCTAGGCCGCTGGCCAAAGAGTTCTCCTTTTTCTCCCATGTCCATAAGGTATACTCCCGGATAGATTTCTTCGTTTTGGGAAGGTCACTGATTTCGAGGGTGGAAGGAACGGAGTAGTCTGCCATAGCTGTTTCAGACCATGCCCCACATTGGGTGGATCTGGAACTAGGCGAGGAGAGGGAGCAGCGTCCACTCTGGCGACTGGATGTGGGATTATTGGCGGATGAGGGAGTCTGCGGAAGCATGCGGGGATGTATCGAAAGGTACCTGGAGGCCAACGATGATGGGGAGGTCCGAGTGGGGGTAGTATGGGAAGCGCTGAAGGTGGTGGTCAGGGGGAGTTGATCTCCATCAGGGCTCACAAGGGGAAAACAGAGGCCAAAGAAAGGGAAAGATTACTGGGGGAGATTTTGAGTGTGGATAAAAAATATGTGGAGGCCCCGGACGAAGGACTATACAGGGAGAGGCGACGACTCCAGACGGAGTTCGACCTGCTGACCACAGGGAGGGCAGAGGCACAGTGGAGGAAGGCACAGGGGATGAGATATGAATATGGGGAAAAGGCGAGTCTGCCTGTTGGCCCACCAGCTTCGAAAGAGGACAGCGGCGAGGGAAATAGGGTGAGTTAGGGATGAAACGGGAACCACGGTGCGGAGAGCAGGGAAGGTCAATGAGGTGTTCAAGACATTTTATGAGAGGTTATATAGGTCCCAACCCCCGGAGGGAAAAGAGAGGATGCAGCAGTTTCTGGACCAACTAAAGTTCCCGAGGGTGGAGGAGCAGGAGGTGGCAGGCCTGGGGGCGCCAATTGGGGTGGACGAGGTGACCAAAGGGCTGGGGAACATGCAGGCAGGGAAGGCCCTGGGACCTGATGGGTTCCCGGTGGAATATTATAGGAAATATGTGGACTTGTTGGCCCCGCTGCTGGTGAGAACCTTTAACGAGGCCAGAGAAGGGGGGACCCTACCCCCGACAATGTCGGAGGCGACGATATCACTAATCCTGAAGCGAGATAAAGACCCGCTGCAATGCGGGCCTTATAGGCCTATCTCACTCCTAAATGTGGACACCAAGTTGCTGGCAAAAGTGCTGACAATGAGGATAGAGGATTGTGTCCCGTGGGTGGTGCACGAAGATCAGACAGGGTTCGTAAAGGGGAGACAATTGAATGTCAACGTGAGACGGCTATTGGGGGTGATAATGATGCCCCCAACAGAGGGGGAGGCAGAGATAGTGGCGGCAATTGATGCAGAGAAGGCATTTGATAGGGTAGAGTGGGAGTATGTATGGGAGGTGCAGAGGAGGTTCGGGTTCGGGGAGGGGTTTGTCAGCTGGATTGAACTCCTCTATGGGGCCCCAATGGCAAGTGTAGTCACAAATCGGCAAAGGTCGGAGTATTTTCGACTACATAGGGGAACAAGACAGGGACGCCTACTGTCCCCATTACTGTTCGCACAATCAATTGAACCACTGGCCATAGTGCTGAGAGACTCCAGGAAATGGAGAGGGGTGGTTAGAGGGGGAGAGGAACACCGAGTGTCACTCTACGCGGATGACCGACTGCTGTATGTGACGGATCCAGTGGGGGGGGGGGGGTGACAGAGGTTATGCAGATATTGAGGGAGTTTGGCGATTTCTCGGGATATAGGCTTAACATGGGAAAGAGTGAGCTTTTCGTGATACACCCTGGGGACCAGAGTAGAGGGATAGATGGCCTGCCGCTAAGGAGAGTGGAAAGAAACTTCCGATACCTGGGGATTCAGATAGCCAGGAGCTGGGGAACCTTACACAGATTCAATCTGACCCGGCTGGCGGAGCAAATGGAAGAGGATTTCAAAAGGTGGGATGTGCAGCCGCTGTCACTGGCGGGCAGAGTGCAGGCGATTAAGATGATGGTCCTCCCGAGGTTCCTATTTGTGTTTCAATGTCTCCCTATATTGATCACAAAGGCCTTTTTTCAAAAAAATAGATAGGAGCATCATGAGCTTCGTGTGGGCAGGGAACGCCCCGAGGGAAAGGAGGGGGTTCTTGCAACGTAGCAGACACAGAGGGGGACTGGCGTTGCCGAATCTGGGCGACTACTACTGAGCCGCCAACGTGGCGATGATCCGTAAGTGGATGATGGAGGGAGAGGGAGAGGCGTGGAAAAGGCTGGAGATGGCGTCTTGTAAAGGAACGAGCTTAAAAGTGCTGGTGACGGCGCCACTACCGCTCTCCCCGAAAAAGTTTACCACGAACCCAGTGGTGGCGGCAACATTAAGTATCTGGGGGCAATGGAGGCGACAGAGGGGTGTGTTGGGAGCCTCGGTGTGGTCCCCGATCAGGAACAACCATAGGTTTGCCCCAGGGAGGTTGGACGGAGGGTTCCAGAGCTGGCACCCGGCTGGAATTAGGAGAGTGGGAGACTTATTTATAGATGGGATGTTTGCGAGCTTGGGAGCGCTAGAGGAAAAGTATGAGCTGCCCCCGGGGAATATCTTTAGGTATATGCAGGTGAGAGCGTTCACGAGACAACAGGTGAGGGAATTTCCGCTGCTCCCGACACAAGGGATCCAGGACAGGGTGCTTTCGGGGATGTGGGTCGGGGAGGGAAAAGTGTCCGAAATATACCGGGAGATGAGAGAAGAGGGGGAGGGGCTGGTAGAAGAACTGAAGGGAAAATTGGAAGAAGAGCTCGGGGAGGAGATTGAGGAGGGTTTGTGGGCTGATGCCCTAAGTAGGGTAAATTCCTCTTCCTCGTGTGCCAGGCTTAGCCTGGTCCAATTTAAGGTGCTACATAGAGCACACCTAACGGGAGCGAGGTTGAGCAGGTTCTTCGGAGTGGAGGACAAATGCGGGAGGTGCGGGGGAAGCCCGGCGAACCACACACATGTTTTGGTCGTGTTCCGGCATTGGAGGAGTATTGGAGGGGAGTGACGGGAGTGATCTCGAAGGTGGTGAAGGTCCTGGTCAAGCCAAGCTGGGGTTAGCTATATTTGGGGTAGCGGATGAGCCAGGAGTGCAGGAGACGAAAGAGGCCGATATTGTGGCCTTTGCGTCCCTAGTAGCCCGGCGCAGGATTTTACTCATGTGGAAGGAAGCGAACCCCCCCGGCGTGGAGGTCTGGATAAACGATATGGCAGGGTTCATAAAACTGGAGCGGATGAAGTTTGCGCTGAGAGGATCGGCTCAAGGGTTCTCCAGGCGGTGGCAACCGTTCCTCGACTATCTAGCGGAACTTTAGGGGGAAAATAGATAGCCAGCAGCAGCCCGGGGGGACGGACGGACGGAGGAAGGGAAGCGGGGGAGGGGGTAAATTGTTTGTGTTCTAGATTGGGTGAGGGGGCGGGGGGGGGGGGGGGGGGCACTATTTTGTGTTATTTTATTTTGTTAGTTCACTATTTTATTTAAACAATGTTATCTATCTGTTATCATGTTACCGTATTTGTTGATTTGTAAGGGGGAAAAATTGTGTTCGAAAACTTTAATAAAATGTATTAAAAAAAATAATAACTCCTGAAGCGAGATTGGAGACAATTGAAGGCTTTATTGTACTAGATGTTTCCCCCAGCAGCGCAGGTACAGAATGCAGCTGGTGGGGCGACACAGGCTCTTATACTCCGCCTTACTGGGCGGAACCAGCAGGCAGGCTTCACCAATGAAATAGCAGTCTCCGGTACCTCACCACACCAATGGTCTTACAGCATTATTCAGGGTACTGTAATACCCCTAATACCGACTACCACATTCGCCCCCTGTTTAAACAAAAAAAAGTGTCCGGCGGGGGTGGTGGTCTCGCTGATACAGTGGTAGAGGTTGAGGTTATGGTGGTACCCGGTGTACATTAGCACAGTGTTTTGCCTCGTTACGTGGCGCAACTATTTACAGTAATTATTTACAGTCAGAATGAAGCAATTAGTCGATCGGGGGCCCTGGTCGTCCTCTGTGATCGTCGTAGCTTCGGCGGTAATGCAGGCGCCGGCTGGGGCATCCATGGCTCCGGGTGCGTGGCTTCGGCTTCTTCAGCAGCTTCATCACTCCTAGATGGGACCAGTGGAAGGACCGATCCACCTGGGAAGGGGGCGGCTGTGGGGTGTGCCGGTGAGAGGGAGGGTGGCGTCGGTGGTGGAGGTGTGGGTAGGGATCCAGCGGGCACCATGTCCCGTAGGGAGACCGTATCCTGTCGGCCGTCGGGGTACGCCATGTAGGCGTAATGAGGGTTGGCATGACGGAGGTGGACCTTCTCGACCAATGGGTCCGACTTGTGCGCCGGCACGTGTTTGTGGAGCAAGATGGGTCCAGGAGCTGCTAGCCAGGTTGGGAGCGAGGTGCCAGAGGAGGACTTCCTCAGGAAGACAAGGAGATGTTCGTGAGGGGTTTGGTTGGTCGTGGTACACAGCAGTGATCGGATGGAGTGGAGAGCATCCGGGAGGACCTCCTGCCAGCGGGAGACTGGGAGATTCCTGGACCGTAGGGCCACGGTCTTCCAGACCGTTCCGTTCTCCCTCTCCACCTGCCCGTTTTCCCGGGGGTTGTAACTGGTCGTCCTGCTCGAGGCAATGCCGTTGCTGAGCAGGAATTGACGCAGTTCGTCGCTCATGAAGGAGGACCCCCTATCGCTGTGTATGTAGGCGGGGAAACCAAACAGCGTGAAGATACTGTGGAGGACTTTTGTGACGGTGGCTGCTGTCATGTTGGGGCAGGGGATAGCGAATGGGAACCGGGAGTACTCGTCAATCACGTTCAGGAAGTACGTGTTGCGGTCGGTGGAGGGGAAGGGCCATTTGATGTCCATACTGAGGCGTTCAAAGGGAGGGGAAGCCTTTATCAGGTGCACTTTCTCTGGCCTTTAGTGCGGCTTGCACTCCGCGCAAATTTGGCAATTCCTGGTGGCGGTCCTGACCTCCTGAATGGAGTAGGGCAGGTTCCGGATCTTAATGAAATGGAAGAATCGAGTGACCCCCGGGCGCAGAGGTCCTCGTGGAGGGCTCGGAGGCGGTCCACCTGTGCGTTGGCACATGTGCCGTGGGATAGGGCATCAGGAGGCTCGTTTAGCTTCCTGGGACGATACTCTATCTCATAGTTGTAGGTGGAGAGCTCGATCCTCCACCATAAGATCTTATCATTCTGTACCTGCGCTGCTGGGGGAAACATCTAGTACAATAAATTGATGCTCCTGAAGCGAGATTGGAGACAATTGAAGGCTTTATTGTACTAGATGTTTCCCCCAGCAGCGCAGGTACAGAATGCAGCTGGTGGGGAGACACAGGCTCTTATACTCCGCCTTACTGGGCGGAACCAGCAGGCAGGCTTCACCAATGAAATAGCAGTCTCCGGTACCTCCCACACCAATGGTCTTGCAGCATTATTCAGGGTATCGTAATACCCCTAATACCGACTACCACACAATTCAAATCTCTGCCCATAATCAACTGGTGAGTGGCCAAGTCCAGGATCGCTGCCAGCAACCCCCTCATAAAACCTATATCATCCCAATTCGGTGCATATACATTCACCACTACCACCGGCGTCACCTCTAATACCCCACTCACAATCACACATCTCCCAGCCGGGTCCCTCACTTCTTCCGCACTCACAGACCCCATTTTCTTGTTCATCAAAATGACCACCCCCCACAACTTTGAATCAAACCCCAAGTGGAAAAACTGTCCCACCCATCCCTTTCTTAGCCTAATCTGGTCCTTCACGCGGAGGTGCATCTCCTGCAGAAAAACCACACAGACTTTTAAACTCCTTTGGTGCTCAAAGACACAAGATCTTTCCACCGGTCCATTGTGCCCTCACACGTTCTGTGTTATTGGAGGCTTACGTCTCTGTTCCCCTCTGCCATCCATCATCCTCACATTTTGGCTCTACCCCCATTAAAAAAAAGACAGCTCCTTTCACCGCCGCTGACCATGTTTCTTCTCAAATCTCTCCGCGTCGCATCTCCCTCCCTTCTCTTTCTTCCACCCCCTCCCCCCACGGCCACATCTCTCAGCCTTCACCCCACCTCTCTTCCGTTCACCAGCATTACCTGCCAGCATGGCAATTCCTGTGCAAAGGCTCCTCCTATTGACTCCCCCCCCCCCCCCCCCCCCCTCACCTCTCTGTTGTGTAAAGAAAGCAAGAAAGCTCCCAGCTGCCTCCCCCTATGCCACCCAAACAAAGACTCATCTTAAACCACAGGTCACCTTCCCCAAAAACAAACAAAGAAAACACACAGACCCAGGCAGCAGGAGGGGGAATGGGGACAGCCATCCCCTTACAAACTTTTCACCCCTGCTACCCCTTTGTCAACCCAACAGAAAAAGAAAACCTCCATGTTGGAGGAAAAGAAAGAACGAAACTCCCTCCAACCCCAACTCCACCTGTATTTTTCATTATTCCAGAGTGCTAACATCTCCGCCTACCAAATGTGTTCAGTTCTCCCCCAGTTTATGCTCTTTGATAAGTCATTGGACGCTTCTGGGGTCTCAAAATAATATTCCCGGCCTTCATAAGTCATCAATAGTTTCACTCGGTAGAACACCCCAAATCTGATCATCTGTTGATATAACACCACCTTGGCCCTGTTGAACCCCGCATGCCATTTTGCCAGCTCAACTCCAATGTTTTAATATATGTGGACCTTGCTCTCCTCCCATTTGGAGTTCCGCTTCTCCCTGGTCCACTGCAAGATCTTCTCTTTCTACACAAACTTGTGGAGTCTCATGATCACCGCCCGTGGCGGCTCCCCAGCTCTTGGCTTCTGCCTCAGAGACCTGTGCGATCTGTTCTCCGCGGGGGGGCCTTATCCAGCACCCCTCCGCCACCAGCCCCGCCAGGATCCTCGAAACGTACCTCGTGCCACTCGCACCTTCTACTACTTCAGCCAGGCCAACTATTTGCAGATTTTGTCTCTTCGACCTGTGCGACCACTCACACCATGGCCGCCGCTGGAAGTCAGTACATTCCAGAACTTAACCACTCGCTGTATGAAAATGTTTTTCCTCATGTTGACTTTGCGGCTTTCACCAATTATATTATATCTGTGCCTTCTTGTTCTCATCCTTTCATAAGTGGGAATAGTTTCTCTCAATCTATTCTCTCCACTCTCCTCATGATTTTGAATACCTCCATCAAATATTCTCTCAGGATGGTTTTCCTTTGAGAATTCCAATCTATTTTAGAACGGAAGTTCCTCATCCCTGGAACTATTCCTGTGAATCTTTTCTGTGCTCTCTCCAATGCCTTTGTATCCTTCCTAAAATGCAGGGTCCAGAACTGGACGCAATACTTCAGCTAAGGTCAAACTAGTGTCTTATACCAGTTCAGCATAACCTCCTGGCTCTTGTACTTCTGCCCCCATTAATAAGTCGAGGATACTGTGCACTTTATTAACTGCTCTCTCCACCTGTCCTGCCATCTTCAATGATTTGTGCACATATCCACTTTAGAATTGTACCTGTTATCTTGCATTGCTCTCCATGTTCTTCCGACCAAAATGCATCATTTCACAGTTCACTGCATTGAAACTCATCTGCCATCTGTTGACCCATCCCATCAACATGTCTATGTCCTTTTGATGCACTGTCCTCCTCACAATTCACATTTGATAATTAAATTGTGATTTTTTTTTGATTTTTTTTTTTCACATCAAGCTACAGTAGAGGGAATTACTTGGATTCCATTAAAAGGAAGCAAGGCATTGACCCAGTTAGAAATTCACTTTGAAATGTATAATGCAGAGATTTTTATGATGCAAGACGAGAGCGATCTCGGTGAATATATTAATATTCTGCAGTTTTTACAAAATTCTTTCTGGAGATCAGAGACAATTAAACTGATGGTTCCTGCAGGAACTGAGATTGGAGGGATAGAGTTGCCATGGGGAGAGGTTTCTAGAAGCAGCAGATTGCTTTCTTCTCCTTTCCTAATTGTGAAACCTGGCCCAGTGGGGACAATACTCATCAGATGTTGGAGGCAGCCTTAAGCGTCAACAGGGCAGATGATGGTGTCGTGGTAACATCACTGAGGCCCAGGCTAATTCAATTAATAAATCTGGAATTGAAAGATTTAATTGGGTTGAAATTGAAAGACCATAACAACTATCATTGATTGCTGTAAAAGAAAATCCACCTGGTTTACTAACAGGAAGGAAACATACCATGCTTAACCAGTTTGGTTGACACACTTAACTGCTCTCTGAAATGGCCTAGCAAGCTGGTTCAAGGGCAATTAGAGGTGGGCAACAAATGCTGTCCTTCCCAGTGACGCATGGTGACACAGTTGTTAGCACTGCTGCCTCACAGCGCCAGGGACCCGGGTTTGATTCCGGCCTTGGGGTGACTGTCTGTATGGAGTTTAAATGTTCTCCCCATGTCTGTGTGGGTTTCCTCCCACAGTCCAAAGACGTACAGGTTAGGTAGATTGGCAATGCTAAATTGCCCCTTAGTGTTCAAGGTTAAGTGGGGTTACAAGGATAGGGTGGGGGAGGGGGTCTAGGTTATGGTGCTCTTTCGAAGGATCGATGCAGACCTGATGGACCAAGTGGCCTCCAACTGAAATGTAGGGATTCTATGGCTGCAAGTTGTGAAGGAATGGAAGCAAGTGGTAGCATGATGAATGTTTGACTGTCTAGTCAAGTCAACAGAAATGTGCAAATGATGAAAAAATAATTCCTTGCAAATCACTGAACGTTTTGTTCAGAAGAAGCTGTAGGGGACAAGTAGAAATAATTGTGGTGTGTGGCCTTTCAGTTCAGATGCGGCAATTGTTGAATGCGTGTATTAGTAGCCTCGGTCATGACAAATGAGAGGTTTGTTTGATGTGACCTAAATGGAAGCAGGCCGAGGCTCAGAATACACATTGCATTCGGTACAGTTGACAATTAATCTAACCCGTTGAATCTACATTAGGTTTGAAGCAGTGGGGTAGTTTCAGTGGCTGAAATGTGTAGTGAGATGACAATGTTTCAGCACAGTCACTTCAGGGTGGAGTCCCATCCAACTTGATCTTGTTGGGTTGAACTGCTCCTACCAATCCTTCCTGAATTGGTCAGACAAATTGGGGCAATTGAGCAGCTGCACCATACCTTAGGTGAGGTGGATTTCAGTAGTGAGTAGGTACAGGTATACAAACTAGAGAGATCGCAACCTGAGCCCAACTTAAACGTGAACTTTTTCCACTTTAACTGAGGTGGGTATCGAGGAACCTGAGTTGCCAACTCTGGAGAGCTGGGTCTGTAATTATACATTTTAAATGAGGTTACTTTGTGGATTTTAGTTTGGCAGTGATTTAAAATTTACACCACGTGCGCGATGATATTGAGGTTTGGGAAACTCAGCCGAGAAATGGAAACAGAATTGAGTGACACTTTATTTGGGGCATTATTGGTCAGCAGTGCCAATATTAATAATGGTTCAGTAGTCAGCTGCTTTCTTCATTCCCTCTGGGAAACTGGTGAGAGTTCTTGTTGTGAGTCACATTTGTTCAGTTTAGTGCCGTTACATTAGATGAGATGGAATCATCTCCCTCAGTTCCAAATACCACATCCTAAGAAGATTGACAAGCAAGAGCTTCCAAGTATTGGTCCATGATTAGGCTTGACCAGGAGAGTCTCCTATTCTCACCTGCCATAAAGCCGATTGGGAGGATTTGCAGGTTGACATTTAACTTGTTATGAATGCACTTTCCATAACCGTCAAATGGGGCTCGAACCCAGAGCTTCTGGCTCAGAGGCAGGGGCACTAGCACTGTACCCCAAGACACCCAGGGAGAGAATCGTACCTGCTTGAAATTGGACATTGGATGAGGAAGGCAACAAGCATCCACAGCAGCAAGAGTGTGCTGGAGGGAGTGAAGAACACAAGAGGAAACCAACAGTTGAGTTTAAAGGAGGCACTCTCAACATAACAGAGTGCACAGATCGAGATGCCAATACTGCGGATGCTGGAAATCTGAAATAAGAACAAAAAAAGCTGGAAAAAAAACATCAGGTTAGGCAACCTTTGAGGGGAGAGAAACAGAGTTAGCAACTCAGGTCAATGACCTTTCATTAGTTTTTGTTCTTAATTGTGCAGATGGAGGCTCCGTATTGAGATTGTTGCAACAGGTGGTTGTAGACTTCTGCAGCATCCTCGAATAAGGCCTACTACATGCTGGATCAAGAGGCCATGCATTACCAGTGGCTGTGAATGTTGTCTCTGCCCTCAATCCCTTCCAGGGAGCTATCAGAAACATAGTGAAAGTCCTTCAGACAGCTGCAATTTAGTGCATAAGGCAAGTGCTGGATGGATTCTTTGCCAGTGCTGGGAGCTATGTAACTGTGACGATAGCCAAAATGAGCAAAACACTCTGCTCCATGATCTTGGCTGTTTTCCCACAGGGGGAGGGTGTTCCATAGATTGCAAACACATGGCAGCCTGAGCAACACCCGGTCAGCCACATTCTTCAACCACAAGAGATTTCATTCTATCAGTGTTCTTTTTAAAAAAATTCATTTATGGGATGTGGGCATCACTGGTTAGGCCAGCATTTATTACTCATTCCTAGTTGCCCTTCAGAAGGTGGTTGGGAGTTGCCGCCTTGAACTACTGCAGTCTTGAGGTCTAGATACACCGTGCTGTTAGGGAGCGAGTTCCAGGATGTTGCTCCAATGACAGTGAAGGAATGGCGATATATTTGTAAGTCAGGGTGGTGAGTGACTTGGAGGGAAACCTCCAGGTTGTGGAGTCCCCGTGTATATGCTGCTCTTGTCCTTCTAGATGGTAGTGCTCATGGGTTTGGAGGGTGCTGCCTCAGGGACCTTGGCAGCACCCTCCAAACCCATGGTGCTTGTAGATGATATGCACGGCTGCCACTGTTCGACGGGTTGAGGGATTGAATGTTTGCGGAAGGAGGAGCAATCCAGCAGGCTGCTTTATCCTGGATGGCGTGAGCTTCTTGAGTGTTGTTGGAGCTGCACTCTTCCAGGCAAATGGTGCATATTCCATTACACTCCTGATTTGTGCCTTGTAGGTGGTGGACAGGCTGTGGAGGGGTCAGGAGGTGAGTTGCTGCGTGTAGGATTCCTAGCCTTTGACCTGCCCTGGTGGCTCGTCCAGTTCAGTTTCTGATAAATGGTGACCCCCAGGATGTTGGTTGGTGTACAACCAAAAGAAAAGGCATGCCAGTGCCAGATTCCTTGAAGTACTTGCATACTGCAACAGTCCAACATCCCCAGCGTGTTATACGTAGAACTAGCAACAAAGAATAATTCCTTGAAACCTGGTCGTGATAAACCTGAAGGAAACCACCAGTGAGCATGAAGAGTTCTACAAAGCGAGCCACATATATAATCGAGCAAGCCATCACCTTGCTCGAGATGTGCTTCGGGTCGGGAG